>NW_016107413.1:1998328-2045213 GCF_001604975.1 Cebus imitator
AAAAAAAAAAAAAAAAAAAAAAAAAAAAGTAACAAGAGAACAAGCTAAATGGGGAGAATGAGGGCAGAAGTAGAGAATTTTAGAAGCCAAATAGAATATAATGTAGAAAACAAGCTATTATAACTTTCTCAAGATAGAAAGAACACTGAAAGGCTATGCTTTAGTACAATTAATCTGGACATTAGATTATAAGAGGAAAAGACTTGTTTAAAAAAAAAAAAAATTTTAGGTGCTAGATACTTTTAAGTATTAGGAGCAGGGGATGATTAAGAGTGAACTAAGGACAACAGGGATGAAAAGGAGGAAATCCAAGAATCAGACTTAGTGAACTTAGTATTAGCAGCATGGTAGCAAAGGAGAAGAGTAAACCAGGGATGATATGAAGATATTAAGGATTATAGAGGTGAGAAGTAATAAACTTAGCAAGTGTATATTATATGTTAGGCAGCAAAACAGCCATATAACACATTAATTAATTATCCTACAAGTTCTGTGAGGTAAATATCCATTATAGGGATAAGAAAGCTGATGTCCAGAGTGACTAATTTGCTTTGCTAATAAGTGACAGGCAGCCCTGACACATAAGCTGATATGACTATAGAGATAAGAGGGTGTCAGCACAGTGGTTAAAAGCCCAAAGCTTAAGGTTGTCTATCTGGGTAACAAGCTTTGCCAGTTACAAGTTGTGAGGCCTTACCGTGCTTCAGTTTTCTCACCTATAAAATACAGACAATAAACTAACCAATAAAATTGTAATGAGGATTCAGATAATGCATGTACAGCACTGTTAATAGCTCTATTAAACAGTAAGCCTTCAATAAACATTTGCCATTATTATATCAGTATAATAGGCTGGTATCATTAACATAGGAAAGACCCAGTTTTGGAAGGGAAAATATTAAATTTAAAACAAGCTAAGCTGGAGGAGGCTTCTAAGTAGGTATTTTCAGAGAAATGAAAATGAAAGATAAAAGCAAAAAGATGAGATAAAAGAAATATCTATAAAACCCAAGATAAACCTAATAAAGTCATGGACTTTATTAGGACAAAGAAGATGCCTTTAAAAAAGTTATTAATATAGGTAGGCAGAGAGAAGCTATATAAAATTGTAAAATATAACGGGTAATGTACAGCAAATATGTAAGGCAAACAAATGATAAAGAGCCATAAAAGTTTTTTAAAAGAGAGAGAGGTTCCTATGCATTATGACAGCCTAAGAAGATAGATGTGGCACACACAGGATCTTGGAGAGCAAAATTTAGACAAAAAAAGACACTTGCGGTGGCTCACGCCTGTAATCCCAGCACTCAGGGATGCTGAGGCGGGCAGGTTGTGAGGTGAAGAGATCGAGAGCATCCTGGCCAACAGGGTGAAATCCCGTTTCTACTAAAAATAAAAAAAATTAGCCAGGCATAGTGGCACACGCCTATAGTCCCAGCTACTCGGGAGGCTGAGGCATAAGAATCACTTGAACCTGGGAGGCAGAGGTTGCAGTGCGCCACGATTGTGCCACTGCACTCCATCTTGGCAACAGAGCAAGACTCTGTCTCAAAAAAAAAAAAGAAAAGAAAAAGAAAAAGAAAAAAAGACACTTTGGGAGGTCAAGTGAGAGCACTGCTTGAGGCTAAGGGTACAAACCAGACTGGGCAACACAGCAAGACGCCAGCTCTACAAAAATATACAAAATATTAGCTGGCTATGGTGGCCTCTGTAGTCCTAGCTACTCGGGAAGCTGAGGTAGGAGGATAGCTTGAGTTTAGAAGTTTGAGGTTACAGCAAGTTTTGATCACACCACTGCACTCCAGCTGGAGTGATGGAGCAAGACCCTGTTTCTATTAAAAAAAAAAAAAAAAAAGTTAAGAAAGGGAAAAATGAATGGAGTAAGAAAGAGGGGGATACTCCTAGCCAAGAGAGCAACATGAACATGGCAGACAGAACACTCATGGCATGTTTTAGAGATAGCAAAAAAAAGCAGCTTAATTGGAACAATAATTTGTACACAGAAGAAACAGAGAAAGGGCCAAATGCTAAGTTTTAAAATTCAAGTTCTAAAGAGCTTTGAATACTAAATAAGCAATTTTTCCTTTCTCTTCTAGCATCAGACTTCTATACCTACATAATCTACTTCTAAAAAAATTAAACTTGCTTTGTAACTACTGTTCTATTCTTTGCTCCTTTTATTTTATAAGCTAGCAAATATCAAATGTAATTCTCATGGGATTAGGTAAGAATCTTCATATAAATATATTTGCTGTCACTAAAGCTTTCTCGTTGAATAGATATTTTTTTAAAGTTTCTTCGTATTTTCAGTTTTTTTTTTTCTTTTTTCTTAAGACAGGGTGTCACCATATTGGTGAGGCTGGTCTCGAACTTCTGACCTCAGAAGTTGATTTGCCCATCTCAGCCTCCCAAAGTGCTGGGATTACAGGTGTGAGGCACCACACCCGGCTCGTATTTTCAGTTTTAAGAACATCTTTTCAAGTATTTTAGAAACATCTTTTGGATTGGATTTTAGAAACATCTTTTCAAGTAACTGAATTCCTTTAAAAGAAAGGAAACTCTAACTGATCATGACTAGAAAAGGCAAACGCATCCATTTTTTAACTAAAAATACCTAATCAGAGTTTAGAACTTTCCTTTTGGCACCATTCCCTGCATTTTTCTGACAGCTAACAGGTACTGTTCTAGAACTGAAATGTTATAAATACATTATTATCAAGAATTCATACTATGAAACATATTGAGAATCAAAATATATTTATATCAACAAGAACATGTGAACCAACCTCACTATTAAAACCTTTGGACTAATTCAGAAATAATAAAGAAAATTTTACTAAATCATAATAAAATTATACCAAATATTTGGGCATATTTGGTTTTAGAAAGTTTAATTCACTACGAGACCATATTACAGGCACATGTCTGAATATAAATCTTGTCTGTATGTTTGTATTTTCAAAAATCATAGTTGTTTTTTCTTTCACCACTTTGTTACCAATTAGTTCATAGTAATGTTTTCCCTAATATCAATTAGTTTACAGTAATACTTACCCTAATATTTTATTCATTCCATGTCTAGCAGCATAATGCAATGGAGTATTGTGCTGGTAGGGTTCCCCATAAGATGTATTTGGATCAAGGGATTCTTTTAGCTGAGGATTGTTTTCATATATTTGGCAGGCCAAGTTTTCATCACCATTGATGAGTGCTTTACGAAATTTGGTAGTTGTATTTCCCATGTTTTGTTTTGTTTTGTTTTTTCTGATAGGCAGTGGCACTTTTTTCCTTCTATCTTCAGCCACTTCTGGAACACTTCTGCAACATCTTTCACATTCTAATGAAGGAAGAATTATTCAAATTAGATTGTAAAACAATAAGCACAAAAGAAACAACACAATTAGAAACACTAAAAAAATCTGGGAATCATTTATAAGGGAACCAACTATATTATATTACATTTTACCAAATTATCTTAAGAGTAAAAAACTCAAATTTTTAACACTGTCCAAATTAACTTCTTGTTAAACTATAACATTTTCCCACACAGAGACTGTTAAGGTTTCACAGGCTGTCCTTTGCACTACAAAATTTAACCACATATATGAACTTTTCAATTTTCCTCTTCACATGGGCAGAAATGAGCTTGACTGAATTTTATGGTTGAAAACACTTAAATTTCTGCATAAATTATGTATAAATCTTACTCAGCCAATTTGAGGGATAATGAAAAATGTAGGAAATTTTGCCCAAAGAAGAACTGCAAAAGAGGTGTTAAAATGCATTAAGGGAAAAGTGAAACTGCTCAGTTCTTTATGAGGACATCACAGAAAAGATATAAAATGTAAACATACAGGAATATACAGTTCAATGATACTCAGATAATCATAGAAAAGTACTAAAACTGATTATATACAGAACAACACAAACTGATTATTCTACCATTTAAGACTACTAAATTTATTTCTTTCTGCTATACAGAATTCAAAACAAGTCTGGAAACATCAAATGTTTATGCATATTATATTTCGAAAGAGGTTAACATAATGATCACATGGGCAATGGGATTACTAATTTAATTACTACTGAAGCAATGTAAAGTGAGTGGAGGAAGGTCATAGAAACAAACGCTGGACATGGAGTTCAAAACACCATATTTACCTACAACTGGTTGTGTAATTTTAAGCAATTTATTCATCCCTTAAAAGCCTCAGATTCCCATTTGCACAGTATGGAAAGTGATCATTTCTTAGGTATAGCTATGATGATTATAAGAGTTAAAGTACCTAATACAGTCCTTAATGAGTTTAATAAATGCTAGTTTCATTCTATTCCAATAAAATGTTGTTTCTACATCTATTCTTGAACTATGATGAAAGTTAGTGACAAAGAAAACAGCATATGCCAAGGCAGGTATGAAAAAAAAAAAGGCCTACGCAAGGAACAGTCAAGTATGAATGGAGTTCGGAGTCTCTAGCATTAGACTAAAAAGAGATAAAACAAAAAATAGGTTGGGACCAGGTAAGGAACTTACACTTTAACCTGAAATGAACAAATAATTAAAGGCTTTTATGCAGAGCAGTGATATAATTATTTCATGCTTTAGAAAATTATTGTGACAGTGTAGAAGACAGAATAGAGGGAGGAAAACTTAGAGGCAGAGAATACAGCAGTCCTTCATGTTACTCTATTAATTCAGTGGCAGGCTGGACACTAAAACATAGCTTTAAAAAACAGGCGATGGGTGTGGTGGCATGTGCCTATAATCTCAGCTGCTTGAGAGGCTGAGGCAGGAGGATCATCTGAACCTAGGAGTTTGAAACCAGTTTGGGCAACATAGTAAGATCTCATCTCAAAACAAACAACAACAACAATAACAACAACAACAAAAACACATGTGAAAATAATACACACAGTATTCAACATAGTCTTTGTATAGAGTAGTTCTTAACCTTGGCTATATATCATAATAACCTGGGGAACTTCAGAGTCCTACTAAGCTACATCTCAGAACAAAAACTGGAGTCTCTAGGGGAAGCACGCAGGCATGGGTATTTAAATTCCTTATGTGATTTTCAATGTACAAACACCATTGTATAAAAGGCTCCTGGAACCTTGCAGCTAAATATCAGGGTAAGATGTCTGCCAAGCCTAAGTGGGAGGTAGGTGTTAACTACCTACTTACTACAGCAGCACATTTTCTGGCCCACTACTAGACATAATGAGGTCACCGTTTGGGTTTTTTTAAGGGTTCTTTATTATTGACCTTTTTTATTTTAAATATGCAAATACATACAAACTAGTATTTTTTTAATATATGAACAAAGAGGAAGAATTTTAAAACTCATGGTTTACTGGAAGAAAGCCACTGGTAGTATTTTGATATATAACCACCCTATTTAAGAGTGTGTGTGTGTGTGTGTGTGTGTGTGTAAAATGTGTATGCATATACAAACCATAAATATGTATACATTAATTGGATCATATGACATCAGTTTTTATTTAATTTTTCAGAAGGTTGCTAAACCTTTAGCCTAAAATAATACACTTTTATTGTTTCATCTTGAATAAGAGGGGCAAATCCTTCACTCCCGCACTATTCACAATATACCACAGCTACTATTTGGAAACTTTCAGTTGTTTTGGTCCTTGATAGAATACAACTCAAATTATAAACATTTTCAGAATTCTGAATTAGATTAATAAGTAGTACCTTTTCTGAGATTCATGTTATTACTTTAGAGAAATATCCCATAAGAAAAATAATTTGCATCTAAGAAGAAAAAAAAGAAGTATCTAAGAAAGTAATGTTATCTCGGGGTACTCATTTAAAGTAACAAGTTTTTAGAAAAAAAATCAATAATACTTTAAATGTGTATTAAATATTACTGTTACTCAGTTGAAAGGATAATGGTATCAAGAAGTCATTTTATGGCTTTCGGTTATTTTCATGTTTGTTTCATTTTAAAATTTTGATCAATAAGCCTGAAAGTCACTAATAAATACATCATTTAAACAGTCACACTTCAATTCCCCTCAGATTTATCTTCACAAACTTTGCCTAAAAATTTGCCAGATGTATCCTTTTGCTTTTTCCTAGCCACAGCTACTGCTGTGATGACTGTTTCCTCTTTGTTTAAATTAAAACCTTAATATTTCTCAAACTCCAAGATATGTCTATGTATAGAGCTTCATGAGGCAAGCACTGGAGTACCAAAGAGGTAAATAGAATTCCTTATTTTGGGCTTCTAATTATTTAAAGGAAAACCTGGGCAAGGTTTCACCATCTTTTGAGTAGTAAAGCACAATACTTGAAAAGTATTTAATGAAAAGAAGACAAATGTAGCCTGCTGATGAACTCCAGAAAGCTTTACTTCATTTCTGATTCACTTTAAATTGTGAATGTCTTTATAACTCTAGCTTTCTTTTTAAAAATTTTTACTTTTGTGGGTACACAGTAGGTGTATATACTTATGGAGTACATGAGATATTTTGAAACAGGCATGCAATGCATAATAACCACACCAGGGTAAATGGGGGATCCATCAACTCAAGCATTTGTTCTTTGTGTTACAAACAATCCAATTATACTTTTTTTTTTTTTAAAATGAGATGGAATCTCACTCTGTTGCCTAAATTGGAGTGCCGTGGTGTAATCTCAGCTCAATGCAACCTCCACATCCCAGGTTCAGGCGATTTTCATGCCCCAGACTCCCCAGTAGCTAGAAATACAGGGATGCTCCACCACACCTGGCTAATTTTTGTATTTTTAGTAGAGATGGGGTTTTGCCATTTTGGCCAGGCTGGTCTCGAACTCCCGACCTCAGGTGATCCGCCCACCTTGGCCTCCCAAAGTACTGAGATTACAGATGAGAACCACTGTGCCCAGCCCATTATACTGTTCCAATTATTTTCAAAATGTACAATAAATTCTATAGTCACCCTGCTATGCTAGTAAGATCTTAGTCATTCTTTCTATTTTTTGTACCCATCAGCCATCCCCACTTCACCTCCACCCTGCAACAACACTTCCCAGCTTCTGGTAACCATTCTTGTACTTTCTATCTCCATGACTTCAATTACTTTTACTTTTAACTCTCACAAATAAGTGTATAATTCTAGCTTTAAATCTCTGTCTCCCAGTTGCTCCACTGATAAGTTAATAATCTGTAGTAAAAACCTAAGGGTACTTAAATTAACAAATTACTCCCAGAAATCTTTTAGAGAAGATGAAGTTCTTCAGAAATAAATAACCAAATCCTAATTCAACTGTTCCCATAAAAGTATTTTTAGTAAAAACAGTAACTGTATAAACGTATATAACTGACTCCCATTCTTTATTTTCACTGGATATAGGTCACACACATACACTCTTACTCAATTCAGTCTTCCGCAACGATCTACACTATTGATAATGACAACCTTAAATCTACAACTAAACCTTTAGCCAGTATAGCAACAAGCAGAAAGTTCATTCAGGCAGCAGGTCCCAACACACACACACACACACACACACACACACACACACACACACACTCTCATACACATACTCAATTTACTCTTCTCCAATTATCTGCACTATTGATAATAACCTTAAATCTGCAACTAAACCTTTAGCCAGTATAGCAACAAGCAGAAAGTTCATTCAGGCAGCAGGTCCCAACACACACACACACACACACACACTTTCATACACATACTCAATTTACTCTTCTGCAATTATCTGCACTATAGATAATAACCTTAAATCTACAACTAAACTCTTTAGCCAGTATAGAAACAAGCAGAAAGTTCATTCAGGCAGTAGGTCCCAATATACACACACATACTTTCATACACATACTCAATTTACTCTTCTGCAATTATCTGCACTATTGATAACAACAACTTTAAATCTACAACTAAACTCTTTAGCCAGTATAGAAACAAGCAGAAAGTTTATTCAGGCAGCAGGTCACAATACAACCCCATCCCACTCCAGGCTGAAATCAAACAGATGAGTTTCTAAGATTCCAGGAAGCTCAAATTCCAAAGAAATGCTCTAATGGTTACTGTAATAATACTTAAAGAAGAGGGGAGGATGGGCTGGGCACAGTAGCTTATGCCTTTAATTCTAGCATTTTGGGAGTCTGAGGCAGGAGGATCCCTTGAGCCCAGGAGTTCAAGACCAGCCTGGTCAACATGGTGAAACCCTGTCTCTACAAAAAATACAAAAATTAGCCAGCTGTGGTGGTACGCCCCTGCAGTCCTAGCTACTTGAGAGTCTGAGGTGGAAGAATGGCTTGAGCCCAGGAGGCGGAAGTTGCAGTGAGCTGAGATAGTGCTACTACACTTCAGCCTAGGTGACAGAGCCAGACCTAAAAGCATGAGGTAAAGAAAGAAAACAAGACAGCAGAAAAAAGAAAAATCAGCAGACAAAAAGTATGTGGGCAAATAAAATCCTAAGCTCTCAACCTGTTCATTCAGCCAGTCAATATGCATTTATTGACCAATGATAATTTTGTCACTGTGTATCACAATCACCTCAACAGATTATTTCAACTGGTCTTAAGGAGGACGAGGCCAGAGTGAGAACTTTAAAAGCTTCCCAGTTGATTATAATGCATGTCAGAGTTTAGAATCACTAAGTTTGAAACCATGCTAAGCCATATGTATTGGCCAGAAATGTGATTGTGAGGAGCAGTGTGGTAGGTGTTAGCTTGTTACCTATTTTACCGAGTAACTTAACCTCTTTGAGATGTTTCCTCAACTGTAAACCAGCAGTATTAATATCTACTTTCTTCAGTCAACACATACAAATGAACAAACAGATAAAATTCATTACATTTATGAAGTTTATATTTCAGTGGTGATGCACAGATGAATATTGTCAGGCTTTGATTTATTGTGTGTGCAAGTTTTTGAGCTTTATCTTTCTTAGCTCTTAACATTTTAAGCAAACTGCATTCTTAAATTCATCCATGTTGACACATAAATCAATAGTTCAACCCTTATTATTATTGAATGGTATTCCGCCATATGGGTATACCACCACTTGTTTAATCATTCGCTTATTGAAGGACAACTTAGTTGTTTCCAGTTGGGGCAATTATTAGTAAGGCTGCCATAACATTCATATACAGGGGTATAGCCTTCAAATGAACATAAGTTTTAATTTCTCTTGAGTAAATATCTAAAAGTGAAACTGCTGGGACATGTACTAAGTCAAATGTTTAACTTTACAAGAAACCACAAAACTGGTTTTCAGAGCAAATGCACCAGGATTCAGAGCATTCAGTTATTCTGAATCCTGGTCAACATTTGGAATTGTCAGTTTTTAATTGGTGGGATTTTCTTTTTCTTTTTTGGTAGCTGTTATAATGGATGTGCAGTGGTATTGTACAATGGTTTTCATTTTCATTCCCCTAATGATGAATGATGTTGAACATGTTTTCGTGCTTATTTGTCATGCATACATATTGATTTGTAAAGTGTCTGTTTAAATAAATCTTTTGCCCATTTTTAAGATGAAATGTTATTGAATTTGAGATCCACATAGATGCTATAAAAAGTCCTTTATTAGAAATGTAATTTGCAAATATTTCACTTTGAGCAAATTTGTGTATGAGGTGTTCTGCATATGGAAATCCAATAGTTCCAGCACCATTTGTTGAAAAGACTGTCTTTTCTCCATTGAGTTCCCTTTGTATATTCATCAAAAGCCAACTGACTGTGTTCTATTTTTCTGTGTTTCCATCTTTTTAGTAATACTATCTTGTTCTTGATTACTGGGAGAACAAACATCTTAACAATACTAAGTCTCCTAATCCATGAACATGGTATTTCTATTTATTTATGTCTTCTTTAATTGATTTTCAATGAAAGTTTTGTTGTTTGAATCATACAAATGGCACACATTTTTGTTAGATCTATACCTAAGTATTTCTTTTTCAGGGGGGTGCCATTATGAATGGAACACAAATGCCAAGTGTTCACATCTAGAATATAGAAATACAATTGAATTTGTATACTGACCTTGTATTGTGCAAACCTGATAAATTCACTTATTAGTTCTAGAAGGTTTTTTTTTTTTTTTTTCATGGATTTTTTGGGATTGCCTAAAGTAGATGTGTGTTATCCATGAATGGAGGCATTTTTTTTTTCCTTTTATATCTGCATGCCTTCAATTTATTTTTCTTGCCTTACTGCAGTAGACAGACGAATTTTAAAATTAGTGGGCAGCAGTTTGAGAAGAAACATGGTATTTGCATGGACTCAAAGAATCTCTCCCAAGTTATTTCATAATTAGAAAGTAAAAAACAGTAATTCACAGTGGAGAAGCACAGGAGATAGTAATCTAACCAAGAAATACCACCTATTGACATCCTGTACCCCAACATAATCCACTAAAAACAAAATCACATAAGTTCTGTAATACTCCTGTGAAAAAATTTATAACATCAACCTAAATATGATAAAATATCACAGAAACTCAAGTTGAGAGATGTTCTACAAATAACTGACTACTACTCTTCAAAAGTGTGAAGGCCATCAAAGACAAGAAAAGACAGCACAACTGTTCAGTTTAAAGACTAAGGAGAATGACAACTTAATGCCATAGAGAGCCCTAGAACGGATAAAATGACATTAATGGAAAATTGGTGAAATGTAAATACAGTAAATAGTTTAGTTAGTAGTATTGTACCAATGTTAATTTCTTACTTTTGATAACTATGGTTATGCAAGGTATTAACATTAGGGTGAAGGGTACACAGAAACTTTTTGTACTATTTTTGCAACCTTTCCATAAGTCAAAAATTACTTAAAAATAAAAAGGTGAAAAAAATTCTAGCTCCTGTGTTTGGGAAGAGACTGTAGGAAGGCATGAATAGAAACAGGAAAACCAACTTGCTGGTTACTAGGGTAAAACAGGCAACAGCAGATAGGTTCTTGTACCAGGACTGCAGCAACATAAGTGTTGGGAAATTGTTTGGATTCTGGATATATTCTAAAAAGCATTTTCTCAAAGAAACCCTTAAAGATGTATACATAGCAGTATGGGTTATTAATCACCCAATAAAATAAAGCAACAAATGGAATAAAATAAGGATAATATCCTAAAACCACACACCCTTGAAGGACCAGTTGTCCTCTAGAAAGTAAATAGAAAGGCCACTCCAAGAAAAATCAATGCTATTTACTATGATTTTTGATACCAAACATCTAACCTCTATGTAATCTCTTAGCTCAAATTATTAAGCTGGGCCACATGTAAATCACAAGGTCCATTTGTCCGTCTACACTAGATTTCCCTGATGATGAGAAGAGACAGAGGAAGTGGGGTTTGGGGGAAAGGTTTAAAATAGCTGCTGGAAGCCAGGTTCAATATGCATACCTTCTACTAAAAGGTACACATCCTGGTAATCAGGTCCAACATTAAAATATCCTCATTTGGAGAGAAAAAAGGAGAATGGTCTCTATTAGAGCCTGGGGTGTTATAGTCAGCTTCAGCGATACCAGGGGTCGAGATTTGACCATATTTAAGTTGTAGGTGAACGGGTAGTAGCAGTCATTGCTACTACCTTCTATAAAGTTGCCAATGGTTTCCTACAGGTAACAGGATAAAGGCAAACTTCGGAATTACATAACTAAGGCTACATCATAAAAGTGTTTTTAAGCACAATGAGTTTGGCTGAAACTGGAGATTTGCATAGGGAATAAGCAGAGGTAAAGCTGTATAGCTAGGCAGGGCTGAACCCTTTGATTCATTCCTACCCTAAGAGTTTGGCTTCAGCTTTGACTTTTTCAACTTAATTTTAGGTCATCATAGTTTTTAGTGATATTTCCTATTTCTGAAATGATAGGTCATCTATTATTTTGTCTTCTCTGAAGTTGGCCAGTGTGATTCAGTGTTATGTATAGATCTTCTTTCCTATGACAGAATAAATTAATGCAATATATAGTGAGTTGAAAAGTTGAAAGAACATTTAAGATAGAGCTAGTTTAGAACTTGGCAAGTCTTTTAATGACAAGTGCAGTTTTCTCACCTAGAAAATAATATTCACTTTAGAAGGCTATTGTAAAGATTAAATTTGATAATGCACATAGAATTTTACAGTTCATAAGAAATAATCTATACAACATAATTTATCTTCCATTTAAGACTATAAAGTCTACTAATATAAAAACATGTCTTATACTTTTCTATATGAAAAATGTTTATAGTATAAAATTTGTGTGAATTTATAAAATCATAGGACTAGAAATAAGTACATTTACATCTACCCAGCCTAGGCCGAATGCAGTGGCTCACACCTGTAATCCTAGAACTTTGGGAGGCAGAGGTGGGTAGATCACTTGAGGTCAGGAGTTCGAGATCAGCCTGGCTGACATGGTGAAACCCCATCTCTACTAAAAATACAAAAATTAGCCAGAAATTGCTTGAAGCTGGGAGGCAGAGGTTGCAGTGAGCCGAGATTGCACCACTGCACTCCAGCCTGGGCAACAGAGTGAGACTGTCTCAATACACACACACACACACACACACACACACACACACACACACACACACACACTCCCAGCCTATACTCCTAGATTTAACCATAAAAGCTACACTCATAAAACTTCCAAACATTCACAGCTTGTTCTAAGTAAATAATTACTTTCTATACTAGAAACCTAAAAATCCTATCCTAAATTTGGCTATAAAATGTCATTTAATAAAATAAAAACAATCTCCTAAATTTACAAATCCCTGAAGGACCAATTGTTCACTAGAAAATAAATAGAAAGGCCAAGAAAAATCAATGCTATTCACTACTATTTTGGGTATCAAACATCTAACCTCTATGCAATCACTTAACACAAATTATTAAGCTGGGCTGTGAGTAAATAAATCACAAGTTCCATTTAGGGCAATACATTATGTACTTCTCTATGTGAAAAAATAAAAGAAAGAAGGAAAAAACAAATGGATGAAGGAAGAAAGGAAAAAGAAAGAATAAAAAAAGAAAAGAAAATGCTAAGAAAACAAATTTTTAAAAATTAAAATGACTTAATGTTAATTTCTCCCTTTTACTTTTTTAAGAACTGAGATATCAAAGACTGGCAAACTAGTTTTTAAGTCCATAAAGATTTAGGAAACAAATCTTTAATTTGTTTTATGGAATAAAAGCATTAGAAAGTATTACAGTAACATGAAACTGGTGTCGTTCACTCAGAAAAATGATGACATAAAAAGGCTGAAACTGACTGACTGACAATAAAGAAGGCCTTTAGGAATGTAATGGCAATCAGGGCAGACTCTACTGAGAAATGTTACATTCCCCATAGGTAACAACACACTGTAGCTTCTGTCCCTTATGCACCCTGACTCCTCAAATATACCTCTTTATCTTCATCCTATTACTAACACAGATTGTTAAAATCTAAGGTATTCTATGCATTGTTATAAACAAAAAACTCTGCTTCAGTGCAAATATTAACGAACATAAGGTATAGCTTAAATGTCACAAATATTATATTGAAATGTTAACTTGTATTCATCTAAAATAAAGAATACGAAAAGTGGCCAGGTATGGTGGCTCATGCCTATAATTTCACCATTTTGGAAGGCCGAGGTAGGCAGATCACGAGGTCAAGAGATTGAGACCATTCTGGCCAACATGGTGAAATCCCGTCTCTACTAAAAATACAAAAAATTAGCTGGGCATTGTGGCACACACCTGTAATCCCAGCACTTTGGGAGGCTCAGGTGGGTGGATCACCTGAGGTCAGAAGTTTGAGACCAGCCTGGCCAATATGGTGAAACCCTGTCTCTAATAAAAATGCAAAATTTAGCTGGGCGTGGTGGCACATGCCTGTAGTCCCAGCTACTCAGGAGGCTGAGGTGGGAGAATCACTTGAAACCGGGAGGCAGAGATTGCAGTGAGCTGAGATCACACCACTACACTCCAGTTTGGAAAGAGGGCAAGACTCCGTCTCAAAAATAAATAAATAAATAAAATAAGAAAAGTAATTTATACTTACCTTCATGAGAAAAGTGAAATGTTTTCAAGTATTGACTTTTTAAGATAAATTATATAATATGCAGAATCATAGGAATACAAAGGACTACATTTAAATCATCCCAGACTATCTTGAATTATATAATGAGTAAAATCATAGGAATACAAAGGTCTACATTTAAATCATCCCAAACTATCTTTCAAAATTTAACATTAAAAGCTATTGAGGCCGGGCGCGGTGGCTCAAGCCTGTAATCCCAGCACTTTGGGAGGCCGAGGTGGGTGGATCACGAGGTCAAGAGATCAAGACCATCCTGGTCAACATGGTGAAACCTCGTCTCTACTAAAAATACAAAAAATTAGCTGGGCATGGTGGCATGTGCCTATAATCCCAGCTACTCAGGAGGCCAAGGCAGGAGAATTGCCTGAACCCAGGAGGCGGAGGTTGCGGTGAGCCGAGATCGCGCCATTGCACTCCAGCCTGGGTAACAAGAGCAAAACTCCGTCTCAAAACAAAAATAAAATTAAATAAATAAAAGCTATTGAACATTCACAGCTTGCTGTCAATGTTTTGCCTTCCTCATTAGATTACAAAGAATCTAGTTTATTGTTCTTGTCAAAGTCTAATGCTTTAGGAAGACTGACATTTATTTTACTGAATGCATACTGTTCATAACACTTCTAAGCAATGTATTGGTTTGGTATAGCAGTCAGCAAACTTTTTCTGTAAATACGGCTTATAAACCATATCATCTCTGTCACAACTACTCAACTCTGATATTGTAACTCAAAAGACAAAAGAATGAGTGTGGCTGTGTTCAATAAAACTTCATTTATAAAAACAGGCAAGGGGATTTGGCCCATGGGCCACAGTTTGCCAACCTTTGATTTGGTGGAAGGAGCAGAGCATAGAATAATTGAGTTGGAATCCCATATTTCCTTCCTAGTTCTATCAGAAACCATTAAACCTCTCTGTACATTTGCTCATCTGTAAAATGGAGAGAAGGCCACCTACTTTTCAGGACTGTCATGAAAACAAAGGTAAAGTATATATTACAGTGCCTGGCATAAAATAACTGCTCAGTTTTATCTCTTTTCCTCTATCTAGCTCTACAAATGATTTGTTAAATGTCAGTCATTACCTTCAAATAATCTACTACTCATTTTTAAAAGACAGTGAAATGGGAAGGAAAATGTCACCACCTCTATGTTCTATATCAAGAATGATATTATAACTGGTAGTCTAGACTTCATTCCTTAGGTGTCTGACTTTTGATAGGTTAAAAACTAAATAAATATTTTAACTATACTCTTAAAGATTAATTCAATTTTCATTACTTTTCTAGGCCACTGCCATTATTAACAAAGGTCTCTCCTATGTAATCAACTCACAAATATAGCTATGCACCACTTAATGACAGATATGTCCTGAGAAATGCATCATTAGGAGATTTCATCAATGCCAATGCCAAATGCACTTTCATAAATCTATATAGTATAGTCCACTACACCTCCAGGTTAGATGACACAGCCTATCAATCCTAGGTTACAAATCTATATACCATGCTACTATACTGAACATTGTAGGCAACCATAACGCAATGGTATTTGTACATCTAAACACAGAAAAAGTACAGTAAAAATACTGTATAAAAGATAAAAAAAATGGTACACTTATATAGGGCACTGACCACGAATGGAGCTTGCAGGTCTGGAAGTTGCTCTGGGTGATCAGTGAATAAGCAGTGAGTGAATGTGAAGGTCTAGGACATTATGGTTCATGACCATAGACTTTATAAACATTGTACACTTGGCTGGGCATAGTGGCTTATTACTGTAATCCAAGCACTTTGATTGGCCAAGGTAGGTAGATTACTGGAATCCAGGAGTTTGAGACCAGCCTGGGCGATATGGTTAAACCTTGTTTCTACTAAAAATACAAAAATTAGTTGAGCCTGGTGGCACATGCCTCCCAGCTACTCAGGAGGTGAAGGCAGGAGGATCATTTGGCCCGGGAAGTGGAGGTTGCAGTGAGTTGAGAGTGCACCACTGTACTCCAGCCTGGGAAACAGGGTGAGATCCAGTCTCAAAATAAAATAAAATAAAATAAAATCACTGTACACTTAGGCCACATTAAATTTACTTAAAAAATAAAATAATTGCACAATGATGTTATGAGGTCACTAGGTGATAGGAATTTTTTCAGTTCTATTTGTAATCTTATAAGACCACTGTGGTAGATCAAAATATTGTTATGTGGCACATGACTGTGCTAACTGAAGGGAACACAGAATTCATAAGTACAAAACCAGGAACAAGAGACAGGCCTTCTACTGGGAGTATGTACAAAACACACACACCTTTGACAGGCAGCAAAGTGGTGTTAGTCTAAAATGTTGCTAAAAATGAAGTCTGATTTAGGAGATTTGGGGCTTAACTTACCAAACTGCATATTAAGTTAAAGACCAATGTGGCTTTACTCTGGAGGAAGTTCATAAATACCCAGTTTGTAGGAACACTTCTAAGTATTAGAGGGTAGTGAAAATTACCTGAGCTGAGAAAAATCTTTTAACTGAGAAAGCAACTTCCCTATAATACAAATTCCAGAATTAAAATTCACTTTTCTGTTATTCTAATATTTTAATATGGCAGCATTCCAAATAAAATGGCTACATAAACACAGAAGTATTATCATGAGAGTAATAAAAATATCCATGGTAGTTTGGCTGTCTGAGGTTTCTCAATAAGCAAGGAGATAATACAACATATTCTGGCTCCTCTTAGATGTCTTTTAAATGTATATAGCTTTCACAGTGTAGAAAAGGATACTGTAGTTAAAGAAGAAATAAAAATAGCTGCAAAAGCTATATTCAAAAGCCTGCTTCTTTTTGCCAAACTGGCAAATGAACACTGAAAATAGCTAGAATGAGGTCTACAAGCAGAAAACCGTCAAAACTTGGAATACAACTACTGTATGAAACATTATTCTTACTTTTCTATTTCCCATGTAAACACAATACCTATAATGATCACAGCTCTCTAAATAAGCAAATTTTTTCAGATAACTGACAATTTTCATAGGCTGTATCCAGCTTTCATACCTTTGACTTTTCAACTACTCAAAATGTTGTGTTATACTTTAACTTCTCCTTCACAACTATTTTTCAAACTTTGAATTCAGAATTTTATACAATGACTGAAAAACAAACATTTCAAGCCCTTACACTATAGTGCTGTCGGCAAATAGTTTAATTGTACAGCAACTTTGGCATCTCTATTTATTCAGTGTTTGTTCTCATAATTTTTGAATATTTTATTGTCCTTAATGCAAAAATATAAGTGAAAATGTTAAACTGGAAGGGTTTATCTTGGAATTAGGAAGCCAAGGTCTCAAAGTTGATGTATCTGAGACAGACACAAAAATTACTCATGCTGGCTGGGCACGGTGGCTCATGCCTGTAATCTCAGTACTTTGGGAGGCTGAGGCGGGGTAGACTGCTTGATGAGACCAGCCTGGCCAACAGGGCGAAACGCTGTCTCTACCAAAAATACAAAAAAAATAACCAAGCATGGTGGCACATGCTTGTAGTGACAGCTACTTGGGAGGCTGAGGTAAGAGGATCACTTGAGCCTGGGGAGCAGAGGCTGTGGCAAGCTAAGACTGAGCCACTGTACTCCAGCCTGGGTGACAGAGTAAGACCTGTCTGGGGAAAAAAAAAAAGAAAGAAAGAAAGAAAGAAAGAGAGAAAGAAAAAAAATTACTTATGCCCCGAAAGGTGAACTTTTAGCCTCAACTGAAGCCTCATACCTTAAATCAATCACATTTTCAATTAAAAAGATAAAAATTATATACTATGTATGAAAGTTTAGAAATCTATAGTCAAATATTGTTTTAAAAGGAAATAATTTTTACTGTTTTTAAGCAGTGTTAAATGCCTGAAATTTTTAAAAAGTGAATTCTATGTTTACATTTTGGGGAACTGATTTTTCCCAAATATATCTTTAATAATTATATACATATAAAATTAGCACAAGTTTACATATAAGATTAAAAGACAACAATTCTCTTTCTCAAACTAACTACAAAGAACAACTACAAGCTGCTACAGTATAAAACTGTTTATATTCACTGGAAAAGAATCCACTCCACCACCCACTGTTTCAAAGTCAATAAGTCCTCCTAATTTCACTGTGCCCTCCACCATTAGGTACTCTTTATCACCCATTATTATTACTACAGGGGAAAATCTAGAGGTGGTATTTTGCGTCAGAGTATAAAGCTATCTCACTTCTAGGAGCTCTCCTTTTTCTTCTTCGTTGTCCTGCTGAATCTAAATGAATTTATTAAGTTAAACTAAGTTTATTCGATGTTATAATTGCAGCCCCATTTGTCTGAGGATGTTCTACTTTACTATGTAGAAAAGAGTTAGCATAGCAGGCTTCAGATGGCTATCCTTAGAAAAGCCTCTTGCAAGGTTGATCCATGGCTGATGTCTGGGAACTCAGATTTCAGGAGGGTTCCCACCATCCTAACTGATAGGAGTCCTTCAGAGCACCAAAATTATTTGTACAAATAATGTGGCATATGCTAATCACCTGCTTTTCTTCAGAAACTCTGGAATTTTGGTACATGCTAGTCAAAATGTACCTATGCGACCAGCTGTCAATCAAAACCTTGGACATGGAGTCTCTAAAGACCATTTCTGGCAGGTAACATTTTATATGCATTGTTATAATTCAATACTGGAGAAATTACATAAATTGCATACATATTGTGTGATTCCATGGGAAGAAGACCCTTGGAAGCTTGTGCCTGGTTTTATCTGGGCTTCATTCCATGAGCCTTTTCCCCTTGCCGATTTTGCTTTAAATCTTTTAACTTTGTAATTTAACCTGTAATTTTAACTTTGAACTATATGCTGAGTCCTGTGAGTTCACTAAGGGAATCACTGAACCTGACAGTGGTCTTGAAGGCCCCTGAAAAAAAAAATGGTGTCAGAAGTGGGATTTACCAAACCATCTCACTAATATATGGCAAATGCATTGTCTGCGAAAAGAAAGGATGAAGAGGTAGAGTATCACAAACGTTTGATGCCTGGGCAGCTCATAATATGAAACAGTATGTGAGCTGCTTTTTACTATGAGGGATCAAAGTTGCCAGTGTAATTTGAGAATGATAGATCCAATGCTAGGAGAGTTCCCTGTTGATCCCCTGGCTGCTTTGGCAATTCTGGCTAAAGTTGGGGGTTTGGGGATACATCCAAGGTGATGTCTTTTGATTTTGCTCTTTCCTGAGATGAGAGGAGAAAGAGCCCAAACATTACTAAAAGTGAGCACTGAGTGGGCAAAAAGTGTTAAAAGTTTACACTGTTTTCTCCTCCAAGTGCCAGGGATAAAGGTTAAATCAACTCTCAAGGCTAGAGTAAAGCTTTAGATAAACTCAAAAGGAAAAAGTTTCTTAAGCCTAGCTGCTACTGCACCAACCCCATCACCCTTGCATTCTATCGAAGATCTACACCAATCCTCCCACCCCCACCCCCACAGCTGTAATGTGAACCTATAAATGAGAAATTTACTGCTAGGAGTTTAAGTAAATGTATAATTATTATAAAGAAAAAGGAAATTTTCACAAAATCATTTTGTATTTTGTGGGCATTGCATCTGGATGTATGATGAAACTGATGTAAATGTTATATGCTTGTAATTTCATAACTGCTAGAAGGATAATCATCCCAATCAGGAAAGCTGTAAAGAAGAACTGTTAATGGGACAAAACTCCCTTGCTTTCTGCTGGTGGAGAGCAGAATGAAATGTAAACACTTTGAATATCAGAAAAGGAGTAAGTCTCCATAGCTGATGATTTTTGCCTACTAGAACATCTGCAGAAAAAGGAGACAACACAAACAGAAGCAATTTCTAGATGTAGATATATATTTAGTTTTAAAAACCAGTTTTTATTTACTAACGAGTTCTTATAAAATCAGATTCTGACCCTTGGAGGGTCACAATATTTCAGCCTGGGGTGTGTGTGTGTGTGTGTGTGTGTGTGTGTGTGTGTTGAGTGGGTCAATCTGGACTCTAAGACTGCCACACAATATTTCAGCCTGGTGTGTGTGTGTGTGTGTGTGTGTGTGTGTGTGTTGAGTGTGTGTGTNGTGTGTGTGTGTGTGTGTGTGTGTGTTTTGAGTGGGTCAATCTGGACTCTAAGACTGCCACACAATATTTCAGCCTGGTGGGAGTGTGTGTGTGTTTTGAGTGGGTCAATCTGGATTCTAAGACTGCCACACAATATTTCAGCCTGGTGTGTGTGTGTGTGTGTGTGTGTGAGAGAGAGAGAGAGAGAGAGAGAGAGAGAGTGTGTGTGTGTGTATGTGTGTGTGTGTTTTGAGTGGGTCAATCTGGACTCTAAGACTGCCACACAATATTTCAGCCTGGTGTGTGTGTGTGTGTGTGTGTGTGTGTGTGTGAGAGAGAGAGAGAGAGAGAGAGAGAGTGTGTGTGTGTGTGTGTGTGTGTGTGTGTATGTGTGTGTGTGTTTTGAGTAGGTCAATCTGGACTCTTAAGACTGCCACAATAAAAAGGGATTAAGTAAAAGCCTTGTTTGTCACTTGGACATGGAACACAGCTGTCTGGTTTTGCAGAGTCTCCGCTTTCTTGCTGCAAAGACTAACTGCAAGCTTTCTGAGAATGCTAAATTCACAGGTCCTAATTACCTAGGTCTGACTATTAGCTAAAACCTCATACTGTCTGATATGGGCCGTTTCAGCCTCAGCACGAGCTCTGCTGAACTAAAAGCAGGAACAGGCTCAATGAGCAGAACTCTGACTCTGGGACTGCTGCAAATTTAGGACACCCCTCTGTGGGCTCTAAACTATGAAAAACATCAATAGATGCCAGCTGGATTGTCTGGGTCACATCCAAATGCCCACAGGAAAGGACTTATTCTCTAATGGGACAGTCTAAAATTGAGCTGCTGATTGACTGTATTTCTGATGAAGTGGCTAATTGCAATTCTTAATTTGTGATTCCTGCCAAAAGCTACAAGGTGGGGCACATCAGAAGGAGTATGACCCCTCCACACCTATTCCTGACAGACTGGATTCTGGACTCCCTTTAGGGAAGGGATTCCCAAGCCCTGAGCTATAGACTGGTACCTGTTGATGGCCTGTTAGGAACCAGGCTGCACAGCAGGATGTGAGCAGCGGGCAAGAAAGCATTACTTTCTGAGTTCTGCCTCCTGACAGATCAGTGCAGCATCAGATTCTCATAGGAGCGCAAACCCCATTGTAAACTGCACATACAACGGATCTAGGCCGTGTGCTCATTATGCTTGATGATGTGAGGTGGAACAGTTTCATCCCAACTCCATCCCCACTCTGCTCGTACGAGGAAAAACTGTCTTCCACATAACTGGCCCCTAGTACCAAAAAGGTTGGGGAACGCTGCTCTAGTGGATGTCTCACTGTCTCACTGCTTTTGCCTTGTTTGGGTTTTCTGATTCATTGCAACTTACTACAATGGACTGATAAACCTGACTCTACTTCCCTTATCTTTCTCCTGGTACACATATCTTAGTGAAACAGTTTATTAAAGGAAGCTTTCCCCAAAAAGGATTGTTTTCCTAGGCTGCTCACTAGATAACTGGTCAGGAAAAAAGAGTGGGGAAGTTATGTAAATCCACTATGAAATTTTTGAAAACTCGGCGTTTGTCCTAACCAATTCCTACAAGTTGGGGCACATCAGAAGGAGTATGACCCCTCCACACCTATTCCTGACAGACTGTCTGGAATGAAAACAAGAGATAGCTGGAAAACTGTAAAGTTAAGATTGCTAAATGGGACACGTTTTATAACAACAGACACAAAACAAAAACCGGGCACCTAAGGAGGCATAGGAAATGATTTGTTTTTCAGAACTGTTTTTGGAAGTGTTCTTCTCTTCCTGAAGGAAAACTTCCCATGCTGCCTTTCTAAGTGTCTTCAGCACTTTGAACTCAAACTGACTGCTGAGCCTATGATTATACCTAACAGCCCTGATTACGAGACAGCAGAGGCTGGCCCAGCTTCTGTACTTTTTCCTTTTTTAAAAAAATTCTTTATGATTTATTTATTTTGACACAGTCTCGTTCTATAGCCCAGGCTGGGGTACAGTGGTGTAATCATAGCCCACTGAAACCCTGAACTCCTGGGCTCAAGCAATCTTCCCACCTTAGCCTCCTGAGTAGCTAGGACCATAGACTGGTATCACCATTCCTGGCTAATTTTTTTTGACACAGGAGTTTCACTCTTGTTGCCCAGGCTGGAGTGCAGTGGTACGATCTCTGCTCACTGCAACCTCCGCCTCCCAGGTTCAAGTGATTCTCCTGCCTCAGCCTCCTGAGTAGCTGGGACTACAGGCAACTGCCACCACACCGGGCTAATTTTTGTATTTTTAGTAGAAACAAGGTTTCACCATGTTGGCCACACTGGCCTCAAACTCCTGATCCCAGGTGATCCGCCTGCTTTGGCCTTCCAAAGTGCTGGGATCACAGGCATAATCCATGTTACCATGCCCGGCCTAATTTTTTAATTTTTAGTAGAAAAGAACTCCTGCCCTCAAGCAGTCCTCTGGTGGTAGCATCCCAAACTGCTGGGATTACAGGTGTGCACATCCACATCCAGACCCTGCACTTTCACACAGAACATTCATATATGATTGTCATCCATACATGAAAGGCATATGAACTGGTATCATGGACAAGCTAATCTGTTTGGAACTGACTGTATTTAGACATTCTGAAAACCAAATACCAAACTGAATTAAATGAACTGGAAACCCTTATGTAGGAGACCCAATGGTGAGAATTCATAGTGGGAACTGCTGGACTAATACAGATGCTCCTCAACTTATGATGGGGTTATATTTGAATAAAGCTACTGTCAGTCAAAACTTAAGTCAAAATGCATTTAATACCCCTGTAAGCCAACTATAAAGTAAAAAAAAACTGTAATTCAAATAATCATTAAATCAAGGACTATCTGCATATGTCCTGCTTGGAGTATCCTAACAATTGTGAAGTCTTGTTTTCAGGAGTACTATATTAGTCCATTTTCACATTGCTATAAATACCTGAGACTGGGCAGTTTATAAAGAAAAGAGGTTAAGTTCGTTCCAGGTTCTGCAGGCTGTACAGGAAGCATGATGATGGCATCTGCTCTGCTTCTGGAGAGGGCTCAGGAAACTTACAATCATGGCTGAAGGGAAAGGAGGAGCAGACACTTCACATGGTGGGAGGAGAGGCAAGAGAAAGAGCAAGGTGGGAGGTGCTACACACTTTTACACAACCAGATCTCACAAAAATTCATTATCACAGCAAGGAGATGGTGCTAAACCATTCATGAGAAATTCACCCCCACGATCCAATCACCTCCCAACAGGTCCAACTTCAACATTACGGATTACAATTCAACAAGAGATTTGGTGGGGACACAGATACAAACCATATCAGGTACTATTAGTGTCCTCTGGAAATGCACTCCTTTCATGTGTACCCTGATTATCAGGACACTGTTGAAAAGCCTCAAGAGCTTACATGATTCAACTTAGCCAGGTATGTGCTGTCCAAATTGATGCTTCAGGCCAAATAAAAATGAAACTAAAATGCAGAAACGGAAGGAGGAAACCACCTTGCTTTCTATGATAGACTTTCATAATCAATGAAATTTGTTTTAACTATTCAAATTCCGGACCTCTAAAGGGCTTAGCTGTCAAGGTACCTTGGCCAAATGCCAAGGGAGTGGACTGTACAGAAAAGACTTAATATATCAGGCTTGAAGACGGCCATCCTTAGAAAGGCCTGCTTGTAAGACTGGCCCATGATTGGTATCTGGAAACTTGGATTCCTCTCCAAGGGAATAAACTTTTGACCTTTTAAGGTTTCCATAGTGGAGACAGGAATTTTTAAGGTTTTACAAGTAAAGATGTGGTCAGTATAAACATAGTGTCTGTGTCTGTCACAGATGCCACTTCTACCTATTAAATTAGTAAATGAGTTCGGAAACACAAATTGAAACCATTACTCATTGCTGGTGGAGGTATAATTTGGAACAATTGTTCTGTAGAATAATTTATAGTATTTGTTCATGTTGAAGATAAATATATCTTGGGCTTAGAATCCTAATTCTACATATGTTCACCTCTACATATTACCTAATATATGTATTTTCTGTATCTAAATGCGATGTAATGAGACCAACTTTTAACAAGCTTAAAATATCAGTTTGCATCTATGTACTAAGCGTAGTTTTGCAAAACTTTTAATTATATACAGATGAAGATATATCACACACAAAGACATATGGCATGTATATGTGTATATAAGGTTATGATATAAAATTACTTCTTACTGTGGGTTATAATTTTGAAAAATTAATAGATATTATCCTAGGATAACTCCTATAACAGGTATACAAAGAGACATGTACACTGATGTTTATTTTGGCATTATTTAAAATAGCAGGGGTTAGGCAGCCAGCAAGGGCTACTGTAGGATGAAACTGACTTCGTGGTTTCATTGTGTATCCCAAGTGTCAAAATCTTTAGGTGTATTCCTTTAGGCTAAGTGGAGGAAAGAAGCTGAGGGAGGTCTTGCCATTTAGTTTGTGCACTTCTACTTAATCCCGTTAGAGCTGGGTGCATCACCCCCAGCTCTATGTTCCTGTCCTTCTGGCACACTTTTTCCAGGTTAATACACTTCCTGTCTTCTTCCTGCCATTTGGGGTTGAATTAATTTTTATTGTGTGGGTCCATCCCTCACATTTTGCAATGTTAATCATCCTTGACCTCTGCCAATTAAATATCTGCAGTGTTTTCCAGACATAGTTACAATTTTTCAAAAGCGCAAGTATTTTCAGATACTCTCCTGAGTTGGTGATGGGCAGCACTACCCAACTTAGGGGAGAAATCATTAAAACAATTGGGAGCCGGGTGCGGTGGCTCAAGCCTGTAATCCCAGCACTTTGGGAGGCCGAGGCGTGTGGATCACGAGGTCAAGAGATCGAGACCATCCTGGTCAACATGGTGAAACCCCGTCTCTACTAAAAATACAAAAAATTAGCTGGGCATGGTGGCACGTGCCTGTAATCCCAGCTACTCAGGAGGCTGAGGCAGGAGAATTGCCTGAGCCCAGGAGACGGAGGTTGCAGTGAGTCGAGATCGCGCCATTGCACTCCCGCCTGGGTAACAAGAGTGAAACTCCACCTCAAAAAAAAAAAAACCAAAACCAATTGGGAACAGTAGTTTTTAAACATCTGCTCATTTGATTCAAAGTAGACTTACATCAGTAATATCTAAGTACAGAGATGTCTATGTCTTATACACCCCACTGATCATGTAAAACTGAAAACTTAGTTAACATGCTCCTGAAATCTCATTAAATGAGAATAAATTAAGAAAAAAGGATAAATCTACAAGGTCAAAAAGAACGAGAGGAAACAACAGCAGTTGAAAAATTTCAAAAAAGCTTTGAAAGCTGGAAAACAAATACACAAAAGGCAACTAGTTTAGCAAAGCTAAATTAAGTAAGCAAAGGTCAAACCTAATTCCATAACCTTTAAAAAAGCCTACTTTGTGTTAAATAATACCAAAAATCTCAGGAATTGGTGGTATAGGTAGCTTTGAAGTATGGTGACTGACAAAAAACAGCAAAGACTAAAAAAAAAAATCTTTTTTTTTTTTTGAGACAGGGTCTTATTCTATTGCACAGGCTGGAGTGCAGAGCTGATGTCGCAGCTCACTGTAGCCTTCATCTCCTGGGCTTGGGCTATTCTCCTGCCTCTCAGCCTCCCATGTAGATAATTTTTTTGATTTTTTTGTAGCGACAGAGTTTTGCAGCCTGGGCAACATGATCAAACTCCTGATGTCAAGTGATCTTCCCACCTTGACCTCCCAAAGTGCAGGCATGAGGCACCACACTTGGCCAAAAAATCTTATAAGCAGGTAGGATTGACCAGATTCTCTGCCCCAGCTCATGCAGCTGAGCTAATGCTCCTGTCCTGATCCACTGCTTTTTTTTTCTTTTAAGGAAACACAAAATTACTAGATTTATAAAAATATGTATGATAAATGTACATGGCAAACATCCTTATGCATCTAAAATGCAATTTCCGTACTTAAAACCCTTCAATATAGTAGTAACTGTAAATTTTTTTAAAGGCACACTCATATAACTTACTACAACAGAATTTATCATCTTAGATTCCTTATTACAATCTAATTTTGACCTAAGAATAAACTATCTTTTATTACTGATATTTTGCACAAATTTCCTACTGCTCTAAAGTTAGCCTAGGTTCCTTAAAGTTAGGGATTACATCTTTACTCTTGTTTTTGTTTTTTCAAATCTGCAGTGCCTAGTAGTGTTTTGTATATTATCAACACAAACTTTAAAAATTGTTTGTAGGTACTCAAACTTTAGAAATAATAATACCAGTCATTCGGGGAGGGAGTAAAATAAATTCTTGATTGGAAAGAGAAAAGTTTAACTATTAAAAAGCTGTCTGAGGCCATGGGTGATGGCTCACACCTGTAATCCCAACACTTTTGGGAGGCCAAGGTGGGAGGATGGCTTGAGCCCAAGAGTTCAAGACCAGCCTAGGCAACATAGTGGGATTTCATCTCCACAAAAAATAAAAAAATTAGACAGCCATGGTGGCACACACCTGTAGTCCCTGCTACTCAGGAGGCTGAGGTGGGAGGATCGCTTGAGCCCAGGAGGTAAAGACTGCAGTGGGCTTTGATCACGTCACTGCACTCCAGCCTTGGTGACAGAATCCCTGTCTTCGCAAAAAAGAAAGAAAAAGAAAAAAGAAAGCTGCCTGAAACATTAACCACTGTTAAGTAGTGAAGCTTTAAGGCAGTCATTTCCCAAGTGCTACAAATCTCTACTCCCACTGTATTAGTTCTGGCCTGCCATCCTCTCCTGCCTAGCAGACTATATTGATCCATCTTCTTTGATCTGTTTTCCGTTCTATAATCTTCCACCTGTTTTCCCTATATTTACATCAACTTTATCAGTGATTAATAGTAGTTATTGCTGTAACAATGATTCTCATTATTTAGGCAATGCAATCTTGGTCATGAAGCACAGAGGAACTCTACTGGGTGACCTAGTAGAGGTTTCTGGATCATAAAATGAAACTCATAGGAAGAAATAATTTCTTCTTTTTCTGAATGTTGTCTAAGAGACAGAAAGGACAAAGCTGAAAGTGGAAGACAAGAATATGCAAAGAATCCTAATCCTTTATAATGTCATTGAATCACTAAATTAACCAATCCTTGAACCATTCTGAGTTCAGCTGAATAAAAGATGATAAATCATTCTAATTGTTTACGCCATTTTGTGTGACAAAATAAATTTATCATTGTACATGCCCAAATAAGTTTTTCTATTTCTTGCATTTGAAGGCATTCTAACTAACACATAAATTTTCTTTCTTGTCTAATTTTGACTTCCCTGGAATTGATAATGGTTATCTTTTTTGCACCTACAGGGGCCACCATCACATATACAGTCCATTCTTGACCAAAATGTTATGTGGCAAATGTGGTACTTATAAAGAGTACTATATAAATCCAATAATACTGTATTTTCACTATACTTTTTCTATGTTTGATATGTTTCAATACACAAACACCATTTCGTTACAATAAAACTGCCTACAGCATTCAGTACAATAAGATGCTATACAGGTTTATAGCCTACGAGCAATAGGCTTTTCCATATAACCTGGGTTTATAGTAGGCTAAACCATCTAGGTTAGTATAAGTATTTCATGATGTTCACATGAAAAAATCATCTAACGATGTATTTCTTAAAATGTATACCCATTTTTAAGTGACACACTATTTTTTCCAAAATGTTCCATCACATTCATCATTATCCACATTATTTTCCATATGCAAAATGATCTATCATAATCCCTACTGTATTCCCTACACCGAGATCCCCTCCTGCACCAATCCTGGCCAGATACTCTATGGGCCTGCTGTACCACTGTCATCCTAGGGCTTTTCATTCTGGTTCTGCTGTACAGTCCTAGTCAAAATCTTCCTCCTTTTTGAACTATGCCCTCATTTTCATAAAGCACATATTCTAATAGCCTACTGAGAAAAAGAAACAATTAAGGGTAAATTTTTTGTCCTTTTCTTCTACTTGCTCCTTCTCCAAGGTTACTGACAATTTTGAAGTAATTACTTTATCATCATCTAGCTTACAGTATTACTGCTAGGTGTCTTAATTCCCAATACGTTTAATGTCACTTGTTTTGTTCTCTGTGGAATTTTTCGGATCTTTTCTTTATCTCCCCATGGATCTCCATAGTTATAAAATTTCACTGATATGCCTTGGAGTGGTTCTGTTTTTTAATTGTGGTAAAATACACATAACATAAATGTTACTATTTTAATAATTTTTAGGCATACAATTCAGTGGCATTAAGTAAATCCACATTATTGTGTAAGCATCACCACCACTCAAGTCCAACATTTTTTCATTTTCTAAAATTGAAAGCCCATACCCGTTAAACACTAACTCTTCATTTCCCCTTACTTTAGTAACTACCATTCCATTTCCTATCACCAGGAAATCATGTGGTTCTTTTTAAAAATCACTTTTTTACTACAGAGATCTATCTCCTTCATTCGGTCCTAGGATAAATTCTTTGATCATTCCTGCCTGTCCATTTCATTTCCCTGCTGTACCTTTTTGGAACTTCAATATTTGGATGATGGACCTCCTAGGCATATCCTTTAATTTTCCAATCTTTGTCTCATCTTTAATCTCTTTACCTTTTGTTCTACTTTAAGAGAAATCTCCCTAACTTTATGTTCATATAAAGTTTCTTAACTTTATCTTCCAACTATTCCACTGAATCTAGATTCCTGCTCTCATATTTTAATTTCTATAGCTCTTTATTGTCATCTTGTTGCTCCTTTTCCTATAATAGCCCATGGACATATGCAGCATGGACATAATGTCTCATCTCTACAAAGGCAATAAATATTCCTTTTTTTTCCTTCTTTTCTTTTTTTGAGACAGAGTCTCGCTCTGTTGGCTAGGATGGAGTACAATGGCTCACTCTCGGCTCACTGCAACCTCTGCCTCCCCGGTTCAAGTGATTCTCCTGACTCAGCCAACTGGGTAGCTAGAATTACAGATGTCCGCCATCACATCTGGCTAATTTTTGTATTTTTAGTAGAGATGGGGTTTCTCCATGTTGGTCAGGCTGGTCTTGAACTCCTGACCTCATAATCTGCCTGCCTCAAGCCTCTCAAAGCGTTGGGATTACAGGCATGAGCCACTGTGCCAGGCCAATAAATATTCTTTTAGAAAAGTTTTCCAGGCTCAACATACTTAGAAGTGTCATTCTCCCCATTATAGACTTGATGCAATTACAATCAAACTCCTGGCAAGAATTTTTATAGATATAGCTGATTCCAAAATTTGTATGGAAAGGCAAAGGAACTAGAATAACTAAAAAAATTTAAAAAGAAGTATAAGGTTGAAGGAAGCACACTAATTAATCTAAGTCTTACTCTAAAGCACAACAATTAAGACAGTATAATATTGGCAGAAGGATAGGCACAAACGCATGTAATAGAAAATAATTCAGAAAGAGGTATATACAAATATGATCAACTAATTTTTGTCAATGGTGCAAAACCAACTCTAAGGAGAAAGGGTAGTTTTTCTCAACAAATGCTGTTGGAAATACCAGACATCCACGTGAAAAAACAACAACAAAAAAGAACCATGGCCTAAGATACCAGGACAACTTATACAAAAATTAACTAAAAATTGATCATAGATTGAAAAGTAAGACTTAAAACTATAAAACTTTTAGAAGAAAAAACACAGGAAAAATCTTCATGACCCGGGATTAGGGAGAGTTCTTAACATAACAACAAAAGCATTATCTATAAAAGAAAAAAATTGATAAACTGGACTTTATCAAAATTAAAAACCTGTGCTCTACAAAAGACACTGTTATTAAGAGAATGAAAAGACAAACTAAAGACTGGGAGAAAATATTTGCAAATCAATAACAACAAAAATGCTACAACTTAGATGAATCTCAAAGGTATTATGATGAATGCATGAAACCAGGTCTCAAAGGGCTAAATACTATATGATTCTATTGATATGACATTCTCAGAAAGACAAAACTATAGCTTTGGAAAACAGATCAGTGGTTGCTAAAGGCTAGCGGGGTGGGAGAGGGTATGATTTGACTATACAGGGATAGGACTAGGGAGTTTTCTTGGGGGGACAGAACTGTCTGAATCCTGATTATGATGGTGGTTATACCAATCTATACACGTGTTAAAATTCATAGAATTGTATATCCGCATATGTCCATTATACTGCATGAGAATTTAAAACATAAAAAAGTTTTCTTCTACTATCTGAATTACTGAAAATCATCCAGGTGTCCCCTACTCCAACTTATTTATTTGTTTCAGCCTCTCTCTCTGCCATGGTACAGAAATTTCTCAAGTATCTTTTTGGTTCATTATTCAGTTAAGAGTGAAGTACTTCAAAATGACCGGAGGCCGGGTGTGGTGGCTCATGCTTGTAATCCCAGCACTTTGGGAGACTGAGGCAGAAGGATTGCTTAAGCCCAGGAGATAGAGACCAGCCTAGGCAGCATATTGAGACCCTGTCTCTACAAAAAATTAAAAAATTAGCCAGGCATGGTGGCATGAGCCAATAGTCCCAGCTACTTGCGTGGCTGAGGTGGGAGGATCACTTGAGCCTAGGAGGTTGAGATTGTATGTAGTGAGCCATGATGACCACTGCACTCCAGCTTGGGTGACAGAGTGAGACCCTGATTAAAAAAAAATTTTTTTTAAAGACCAGAAACTGTATTGCGGATAGTTAGTCAATAAGAGATAGTTGAATACTTTCAGTTATGGGAAAGAAAGAAGATACAATGCCAAGGTAGTCAAAATATTTTAGGTGATAGCTGCTAATCCCTTGGAAGGTATCAATGAATCAAGTTACTTTAGGCTTACATAAAATAAAGTCAGAATAATTCTAGTTTATACTAGGGTAACAGGGCCCTATAAAATGTCTGTTAACAGTAAAAAGGTTTTCCTTACAGAGCTTTCCCAAAATTTCACATATTTACATATTCTTCATAAATTAAGATGCTGTTACTGAGTAATCAGTATGTGAATGAAAGCATAACACAAAGAAACTTTTCCAGTGGGCCTACTTCACTTCTCTTATTGAAAGAACAAATCACAAGATAATACAAAGATACTTACTTTTCTATCCAGGTTCTACTTGCTTTTTCTAATTTAAGTGAAAGATTATTTCTGAATCATAGGCTTACTAGATAATAGCCAAACTCTTAGATTGCTGAATAACTATAGCCCTCACTTAAGGAAACTGGTTTAGAATCAGGGAATATTTTATTATTTTCCTGTCCCTCAATGCTAGCCCACTGATTCAATCTAAGAAACAGGGTAAGACATGCTATTACAAAAGAGATTTCAGAAGAAAGTGAACCTATACTATAGGCAATGCATAATACTTTCAATTGTATTATAGGATGAAAGATACAACTTCTAATGTTCTTCCTGTTTAAAGTCAAACATTAAGAAGAGTCTGGAAAACACTGTGGACTACTGCCACATTTGCAAAAGTATCTTCTTGTGATGAATAATTTATACTTTAGAGTAATGCTTTCCCCAAACACTCTACCACAAGCTGTTCTAAAAATGAAGGGTATTTCTCCCTTAAATCTCTTAAAACTTACTAAACAAAAGCTTAATGTAAGGTACTTTAGATAAGATGCAAGTTGAAAGGAAATACCTAGTCCACTGTGGTAGTGTTACTATTAAGTAAAAGGACACCATTTAAGACAGGCCAAGTGCAGTGGCTCACGGCTGTAACCTCAGCACTTTGAGACGTTGAGGTGAGAGGATCACTTGGGTCCAGGAGTTCGAAATCAGCCTGGGCAACATGTTGAAACTCAGTCTCTACTAAAAATACAAAAATTAGCCAGGTGTGGTGGTTCATGCCTCTAATCCGAGCTACTGAAAGGCTAAGGTGGGAGGATCACTTCAATCCAGAACGCAGAGGTTGCAGTGAGCCAAGATTGCACCACTACATTCCAGCTTGGGTGGCAGAGCGAGGCCCTGTCCCTTCTCCCCTGAAAAAGAGTAAAGACAAATCCTAAAAGAAGATAAAGCCTTTTATAACATGATTACTTCAGTTTTTAATTCACTGATTTTGCAAAAATACAATCATATGCCTTTAAAGATCTAGGGGCCACAAATGCTTTCTTCCGTTATATTCCAATTTTATTTACCTGACAACGGTTCCATACCTTTGCTATTAAGAATAATCCAATTTTTCTGGAGAAACCCCTTTTATCACAGTCAAGACGTAGTTTAGCAGAGCTCCGCTCCAGGTACAAAGTAACTCAATGGAGAAAGAATAGGTTTTTCAACAAATGGTATCGAAACAACTAAATATTCGTGTGCAAAGAAACCCTTTCCTTCTTGATGTATCTTCTCAGGACCCACCTTTATCTCAAAAACAAAACAGAAGTATACAGAAAGAATTTTTTCCTCTCCTCATGGTCAAGTTTACAAACCAATCTGTACTTGAATGTGTTTTTCTCTTTTATCTGTTACAATGAAAGTACACACCTGTAGAAGCAAAGGCATATGTTCTATTTATGCAACAGATCCCTTCCTTTTCAAAAACCTTTCCTTCCTTTCCAAAAATTATGTTATTTCATTTGTCTTAATCCATTCCTATACCACCATTTCCCTAAAATCTAGAGAAGGACAATCACCCATCTAGATCACCCATCAACATGCAAACATGTTCTGCTATTTTCTATCATTAAAAAATAACTGGGCATGGTGGCATGTGCCTGTAGTCCCGGCTACTCGGGAGGCTGAGGCAGGAGAATTGCCTGAACCCAGGAGGCGGAGGTTGCGGTGAGCCGATATCACGCCATTGCACTCCAGCCTGGGCAACAAGAGCGAAACTCTGTNCAGGAGAATTGCCTGAACCCAGGAGGCGGAGGTTGCGGTGAGCCGATATCACGCCATTGCACTCCAGCCTGGGCAACAAGAGCGAAACTCTGTCTCAAAAAAAAAAAAAAAAAAAAAATCTCCTAGCTTAAAGGATGGTCTTCTCAATAGATGCATGGTCACTTGCATATCCATATGAAAAAATTAATCTTGAACCCTATCCAAAACCCCACACCAGATGAACTGCAGATGCATATGTGAAAGGTAAAACAATCATGCTTTCAGAAGAAAATATGAAGGAACATATTCATCACCGTAGCATAAACAAAGATATACAAGACAAATAAAAATCTCTATGGAGATTTTTAGGAGTATACTGTATACGACATTTAGGAATATAATGAATGAGAAGACACAGATTAGCATATACTATATGATTCAACTTATGCGAAGAACAACCACAATGACAAAACTGTGTTGTTGAAGTCATGATAATAGTTACTCTTGGGAGGCATAATTTTCAGTGGATGGATGAGGAAAGGCTTCTCGGGTACTGACTATATTCTAGATCTAGATCTGGATGCTAATTACATAGCTGTGTTCACTTTGTGATTATTTATTGAGCTGTATTCTTGATTTCTGTGTTTTTATGTATGTATGTATATTCAATAAAAAGTTTCTCACATTCTAAAAAATATAAATGAAACAAAAACTCCACAAATATCCCACATAGTAGCTACTACACCTTAACTCTGCCCTACTTAACAGTAAATCTTTTCGAAAGAGTTATTTACATACCTATTCCATTCATCATTTCCCATTTGCTCTTCAACTCACTGCAATTTAGCTTCTATTCTCACCACTCCCTGACTGTTTACCAACAGCAATATACCATGTGTGCCAACTGTCAACTTATTGCCTCTCAACTCAAAATTCATCCTCCATTACCCACTGTGCTTTAATGAAAGTAGGCATTGGAAACTACTTTCCTTTGCTGGCTGTAGCTGTATATGGGAGGGACACTACAGGAGAAAGGATTCTTTTCCTGGTTTTGCTCTATTCTTCCAGTAGGCTTCAGCAGTGTGTGGATACTAACTGTGAATGGTACCTTCCTGTTGGTAACTTATCTTGGCATCCTGGAGGATGGCTTCTAAGCACATATCATCTGCATGTGTAGACTCCCAGAGAGGTCTACAGTTTCTTCCCCAGCACCCTAGAAGATAGCTTTCCAGGCAGTACACAGTGGTCCCAGTGAGTTCTGTTGGTGGAGCACCTCCCATGGGCTCTTTTTCCTGGCCTCTCAAAGGAGGGTTTTCTATAGGTGAGTTCTTGAGTGCAGCACCCCAGAGAACTTCCCTGCCATCCCAATGGCCACAGCTATGCCCTCTCCAATGATCTTTGAATCTCAGTTCAGGGGTGGTAGAGGGGGCCTCTTTCAGATTTGTTCCTTCCTTGGGTGCTCTGCCTCAGGCCTAGTGGTAACGGTTACTCCCTATATCTGAGATAGATATATATGTATATTCTTTAGAGTTCTCTTTTCCCCTCAGTAGGTAATCTCCTGTTAGAGTAAATAATCCTTTACATTAAATCTTCCCTTTTCACATTACTTTGTGGTTTCTATCACTTAACTGGACATGGACCATATCACAAAATCCAATATATTTTCTCCTACTCTCACCCTACCTGAAATCTTAGCAGCCTTCTGAATAAATGTTCTCTCTTCCTCCTTTCTGAAATGCTTCCCTGCTTCAGCTACCAAGACGCCAGGACCTCCTTTCTTTCCTCCAACCTCACTGGACACCTGGTTCTCAGATTTCTGATGGAATTTATCTGGTGTCTGAATGTTAGAGGTCCTCTGAGCTTGCTCCTAAGCCCCACACCTACTTCTTCCACTACATTTTTCCCTAGTTGATCTCATTCTGTTTTAGGAGTTTAAATACCACAGATACTTACTTAAGTATACTGATGATTCCTAACTTCTGAACTATTTACTTCTGAACTATTGACTTCTGTTCTGATATCCAGACTCCTATATCAGTGCCTATTTGACACCTTGTACTGGAGGTGTAATTGATTACTTCGATTCTTTTGATCCTTTCTACCAACTTGTTCTTCCTCCAATCTTACATATCTCATACATGACACCGTCACCTGCTCCCTCAGGCCAATAACAGAAAAGTAATCCTTGAGTCCTTTCTTCCCCTCATACTACGCATTCAATCCCTCAGTAAGCTTTGTCAGGTCCAGTCTGAAAATATATTATGAATATGACCAAATCTTCCCATCTCTTGGATAATCCCAGCTCCGGTCACCTTCACCTCTTAGCTGAACAACTTCAACAGCCTCATTCATTTGTCCATTTCTACTCTTGCCCTCTCATCACTACAATCTATTTTCCACATACAGCAGCCAGAGAACAGTTATGTTTTGCTTTACAGCAAATTCAATGGCTTGAAGCTGCACCAGAATAGTATTCAAATTCCTCCCACATCGTGCTTAGTATGTTCCAGCTACACTGGCCCCTTTTCTGCTCCATGAATATATCAACTCTTTTTCCTTTCTTTTTTTTTTTTTTTTAAACCCTTAGGGCTTTTGCATATGCACTTCCTTCTGCCTGAAATATTCTTACTACTCTTTCCTCAATTCTTAGACTTTAACATCTTCTCATTCTTCCAGCTTTGTCTTAAATATCATGTCTTCCACTGCGGGTGGTGGCTTATGCCTGTAATTCCTGTGCTTTGGGAGATGGGAGGATTGCTTGAGGCCAGGAGTTCAAGACAAGCCTGGACAACACGCGAAATTCCATCTCTACAAAATGTGAAAAAATTAGCCAGTTATGGTGGTGCACACATGCGGTCCTAGCAACTTGGGAAGCAGGAAGACAGGAAGATTGCTTCAGTTCAGGATTTTGAAGTTACGGTGAGCTATGATAGTGCCACTGGCACTCTATCCTGGGCAGCAGAGCAAGACTGTCTCTAAAATAATAACAAAAATATCACGTATTCAGAGATACTTTCTTTGAATACTCTATCTATTGGTCTTTAATCCTGTTATGACATTATTCACTATCACTGAATCTATGTATCCCTTCAAATCATTTGCTACAAATTTGATTCATTTCTATGTTTAGTGTTTGTCTGTCCCACTAGGTTATAAGTTTCCTAAGGGCAGAGACCCTGATTGTTTTATTCACTGGTGTAACACTAACACCTAGCATTTTGGCACATTAAAAAACTTAATAGGTATTTATTGATGAATGAGGCCGGGCACAGTGGCTCATGCCTGTAATCCCAGCACTTTGGGATTACAAGGTAGGCACATCACTTGAGGCCAGGAGTCTGAAACCAGCCTGGTCAACGTGGAGAAACCTCTTCTCTACAAAAAAATACAAAAAAAAAAAAAACTGGCCAGGTGTGGTGGCATGAACCTATAGTTCCAGCTACTCAGGAGGCTGAGGCACGAGAATTGCTTGAACCCGGGAGGCGGAGGTGGCGGCGAGCTACGAATGCGCCACTGTACTCCAGCCTGGGTGACAGGGCGTGACTCTCTCTCCAAAAAAAAAAAAAAATTATTGATGAATGAAAGATTGATTCCTGAAAATATTCTCCTCCTCCTCTGAATTGTTACTATGTTTGGCATTAATTTACTTCATAGCCACAATGTCATTGCCTCTTCCCCCATAATTGTCAAATTTCTTATTTTTTAAACATATAACTTAGGTTTTCCTTCTGCCACAATCCCTTTCCCTCCTTTTCTCTCCCAGGAAAACAAAAAACAAAAACCACTATCCTAAAGTTTGTTTCTTAAAAATGCAGAATAATCTAGGTGTTCATCACTAGGATAGAGAGAGTAAGTGGTGGTTAATCATACATTGGAACACTGTGCAATAGATATAACACATTAAAAAAAAGTTACATGTTCACTGTCTTGAGGAATATTTTATTTGTCCAGTCAAATTGTAAACTTCTGGACAATGGTTTTATACTTCTTTATATTTCCCACAGGTATTACTGTCCATATTTTCCAAATCCCAAATTAAGGCACATAATTAACAGAGAGGCCAAATATATTAAATAATACTTGAAATCATATTTGTCCTGAATACTGTGAGAAGTGTGTTCATTATACCCATAAGCAACAGAGTAATCCTGAACATAAGCAATCTATATCTATACTCATATGTAGGTACGTATTTTGGTGACAATTATGGTAACTATCAGCCAGAACCCAATTTATCATACTTACATTTCAGTAACTTTTTTACACTAACTTTTAAACAAAAGTATGAAACTTGAGAGAGGTATTGACACTAATACTTCTTTTCCATTTTTTATGCTTTCTTCCATTTGCAATAATATTCCTGACTTTTATCTACCCCCAGGATATTAACAAATCTGGGAAGAAAAAACTGGATATGCTTACTTTTTTGGTTACTCACTTGGTTCAGAACTCAAGTAAGGAACAGAAGTCCCTCCAACCCCCAGCAAAATATCAGGTTTCTTAAGACATGTTTTAATCTAAAGTGCAGCAAAATACATATTCTACATACATATAAAAATATATAAAATATATATAGTATATAATACAATATATATTTTATATATATGTAATATATATACTATATATCATATATATCACATATGATATGTATATAAAGATGTTTTAAGGAAGGTGAGAAATATAAGCTTTGCCTCTTTTAATACAGTATCGTTTATCTTTATGTAATCCAAGCTTTCCAAAAATGACTGTAAAACTATATTAGGTAAACATAAAAACAAGACAAAGTGTTAACCAATGGATTAACATAGCTCTTCTTTGAAGAAATGCAACTTACTGGTTTAATATTACAGAATTACATCTTAGATAATGTTGTTAAATGAACATATTTAATAATAAAGCTTGAAGAATACAGGTGTAAAAACCTAATCCTGTGGTCTATGCACCTTCTGTCGTTTCATTCCCATACAATCTCACCTGCATTTTACAATAAGAAAGCACGGGTTTGGAAGTTTAATCATTTTGAAAAGGCCATATTGAGAAAATTATGAACACAAATCTTGGTTTGAATCCTGGCTCTACAACTTACTAGCTTACAAGCTACTTAAAGTTTTTGAGTCTTTTTTCCAATATGTAAAAGTAGACAATTAGGCCTCCCTTGCTGGGTCATTATAAAGTAAGGGTGACAAAATGTGTAAAATACACACAATGTTTGTTAAATACTAGGTAGTCAGTATAATGTAGCCATTATCACTGTGATCACTAATTAATTAACTTCCCTAGAATCACACAGCTGTCTCTAAAATCTTTTTTCTTTCTTTTAAAAATAAAATTATAGATAGTTATCTAAACAGGAAAATATATGAAAAAGTAAAAATAAGAAAATAAAAAGATCATTATAATCTCCAAATCCTGAATTATTCAGTGTCAACATATTGGTATATTTTCTTTTTCTCTTTCTTGTATATATACAGCTTTCTTTTAATTGCAGAACGAGATCATGCTATATACGAAACTTGTAATCTTTCCTTTTGTACTTACTTTCTCATGAACATTTCTCCATTTGATTAAGTATCCCTTAGACACATTTTAATAACAATCAAATTCTGCTATACAGGTAATAGTTCAGTTTTTACTTTACATTTAAGTTGGTTCTAATTTATCACTATTTTGGGTAAAGTTGTGTTTATCTTTGAACCTAGGCTTTTTTTCCTACAGGGTGTCTTAAGTTATGTAGCAGTATCTGTTTTCTCAGCAAAGCCCCTATTACTATGCATGTTGACATTCAAGTCCTGGCATGCATATGAAAGAATTAATTTATACTGTATACATCTTCAGCTATAGATACAGAATCTTAGCATTAAGCACATTCTATTGCCATAGCAACCAAATATAAGTTATATTTAAAAGGCAGTTAAGAGCTCCCATGTCTACCGTCTGTTGCCAAGCCCATAGACCCAGTCTGAGGCTAGAACCTCTCCAACATCAGAAATAGGAACCCGAATACTATGCATTTGACTTAATGCTTTTAAATTCACTTATTTTCCATCAATCTTAATGAAGTAATGAAGGACAGAGTATAACAGCCTGTAACATCTAAAAGAGACATGAAGAAGTGAGATTAGAGTCACTGTGCTTCTCTGCATCCTGAAGAAATGGCAGCAGGATGAATGTAAGTGCCACAATGACTCTTTCAAATTGAAAAGTTAGGACACGAATCAAAACATGATTTGACAATAGGGTACAATACCACAAATGAAAAATCTGAAGTATATGACTTCCATAGCAAGTACATAAAATTGAAGTTTGAGTAAGAGAAAAGGTGCTTCCATGGAACTTAACTGCTCCAATTAGGGGAGTTATTAAGCACTAGCTACACAAAAATACTAAAATGCACAAAACCCTCAAAAATCAAAACAGGAACAATACTCTCAATCCAGGCTTAAAGGAAAAAAATAGGTATTAACATTTCTTGGAGAATATGAAAAAAGCTATGGTTTAAAGTTATAAATCATGACATAAAGTCATCTAAAAGCAAAATGCATACCAAAATATCTCTATTAGTGTTAGGAAGCACCACAGTCAATTACAGCAATTAATACTTCATATACCTTAAAGAGAATTAAAGGATGCTTAATTATTACTCAATATAATACATAAACTTAGGAACTACAGTTTATGACAGGGGTAGCCTGTTGCCAAAGAAACATATAGTAATTTCAAGTCCAAACAAGAGAAGTGTAGCATTTATCGATTTTAGAAAAAGAAAAAGCAGAGTACATGCTGGAAGTCCATAATTGGACGCCTATGCTAGAGTTACAGGATTTTCAAGGATACTTCTCAGAGGAAAAGAATAATCTTCTTGACAGCTAAAATAATCATCTCCTGCAACAACTATTTATCAATCACCTATCATGTGCTAGGCATTATAGTAGATGAAGGGGAATGCAGCAGGAACAAAATAAACTAAAATCACTGCGTTTTGTTTTTTCTCAAATAAAGTCAGCAAGGAAAGTTTTGGGATGCTGTTATGTCTAAAAGGGTAGTCAGCAAAGGCCTTGCCAAAGTGACTTTTTTTTTTTTTTTTTTTGAGAGACGGTCTCACTCTGCAACTCATGCTGGAATACACTGGAGCAATCATGACTCACTGCACCGTCAGCCTCTGGGGCTCAAGTGATTCTCCGACTTCAGCCATCTGAGTAGCTGGGACTACAGCTGTGCACCACTATGCCCAGCTAATTTTGTTTACCTTTTGTAGAGAGGAGGTCTCACCATGTTGCCAGGCCAGTCTTGAATTCCTGGACTCAAGTGATCCTCCTGCTTCAGCCTCCCAAAGTGCTAGGATTACAGGTGTGAGCCACCAGCCAGGCCCAAAGTGACGTTTCAGTAACAAGCTAAAGAAGGTGATGTAGTGAGTGATGTGGTATCTAGGGGAGAGAGGAAATAGCCAATGCACATGCAGGAGCATACCCTATGTGTTCAAGGAACAAAAAGGAGGCCAGTGTTACCATAGCATAGAAAGTAAGGAAGAGGAGGTGCAATTCTCGTCTCTGATAAAATAGACTTTAAAACAACAAAGATCAAAAGAGACAAGGACATTACATAATGGTAAGAGGATCAATGCAACAAGGAGAGCTAACGATCCTAAATATATACGCACCCAATACAGGAGCACCCAGATACATAAGGCAAGTTCTTAATGACTTACAAAGAGACTCAGACTCCCACACAATAATAGTGGGAGACTTTAACACCGCATTGTCAATATTAGACAGATCAACGAGACAGAAAATTAACAAGGATGTCCAGGACTTGAACTCAGACCTGGACCAAGCAAACCTAATAGACAATTACAGAACTCTCTAACCCACATTCACAAAATATATATTCTTCTCAGCACCACATCGCACCTACTCTAAAATTGACCACATAATTGGAAGTAAATCACTCCTCAGCAAATGCAAAAGAACGGAAATCATGACACTCTCTCAGACCACAGCACAATCAAGTTGGAACTCAGAATTCAGAAACTAACTCAAAACCACAAAGCTTCATGGAAGCTGAACAACTGGCTTTTGAATGTTCACTGGATAAACAATGAAATGAAGGCAGAAATAAAGATGTTCTTCGAAACCAACGAGAACAAAGACACAACATACCAGAATCTCTGGGACACATTTAAAGCAGTCTCTAGAGGAAAACACATAGCAATAATTGCCCACATGAGACGCAAGTAGAGATCTAAAATTGACACACTATTGTCAAAATTGAAAGAGCTAGACGAGCAGGATCAAAAAAACTCAAAACCTAGCAGAAGACAAGAAATAACTAAGACCAGAGCAGAACTGAAGGAGACAGAGACAAAAAAAAAAAAAAACCCTTCAAAAAATCAATAAATCCGGGAGCTGGTTTTCTGAAAAGATCAACAAAATAGACCGCTAGCCAGATTAATAAAAAAGAAAAGAGAGAATAATCCAATAGATGCAATAAAAAACGATAAAGGAGATATCACCACAGATTCCACAGAAATTCAAACCATCATCAGAGATTATTACAAACAGCTCTATGCACATAAACTAGTAAACCTGGAAGAAATGGATAAATTCCTGGATACTTGCCTCCTCCCAAGCCTAAACCAGGAAGAAGTCGAAACCCTGAATAGACCAATAACAAGGTCTGAAGTTGAGGCAGCAATTAAGAGCCTACCACCCAAAAAAAGCCCAGGTCCAGATGGGTTCACAGCCGAATTCTACCAGACATACAAAGAGGAGCTGGTATCATACCTTCTGAAACTATTCCAAATAATCCAAAAAGAGGGAATCCTTCCTAAATCATCTTATGAAACCAACATCATCCTGATACCAAAACCCGGCAGAGACTCAGCAAGAAAAGTAAACTTCAGGCCAATACCCATGATGAACACAGATGCAAAAATCTTCAATAAAATACTGGCAAGCCGATTGCAAGAGCACATCCAAAAGCTTATCCACCATGATCAAGTAGGCTTCATCCCGGGGATGCAAGGCTGGTTCAACATACGCAAGTCTATAAACGTTATTCACCACATAAACAGAACCAAAGACAAAAACCACATGATCATCTCAATTGATGCAGAGAAGGGCTTTGATAAATTCAACAGCCCTTTATGCTAAAATCCCTCAATAAACTAGGTATTGACGGAACGTATCTCAAAATAATAAAAGCTATTTACGACAAACCAACAACCAATATCATACTGAATGGGCAAAACCTGGAAGCATTCCCTTTGAAATCTGGCACTAGACAAGGATGCCCTCTCTCATCACTCCTATTCAATACAGTACTGGAAGTTCTAGCCAGAGCTATCAGGCAAGAAAAAGAAATAAAGGGTATTCAAATAGGAAAGGAGGAAGTCAAATTGTCTCTATTTGCAGACGACATGATTGTGTATCTAGAAGACCCCATCGTCTCAGCCCAAAATCTCCTGAAACTGATAAGCAACTTCAGCAAAGTCTCAGGATAAAAAATCAGTGTGCAAAAATCACAAGCATTCCTATACACCAATAACAGACTTAAAGAGAGCCACATCAATAACGAACTGCCATTCACAATTGCTCCAAAGAGAATAAAATACCTAGGAATACAACTAACAAGGAACGTAAAGGACCTCTTCAAGGAGAATTACAAGCCACTGCTCAACAAAATAAGAGAGGACACAAACAGATGGAGAAACATTCCATGTTCATGGTTAGAAAGAATCCATATTGTGAAAATGGCCATAGTGCCCAAAGTAATTTACAGATTCAACGCTATCCCCATCAAGCTACCAATGACCCTCTTCACAGAACTGGAAAAAAACACCTTAAACTTCATATGGAACCAAAAGAGAGCCCACATAACCAAGTTAATTCTAAGCAAAAAGCACAAAGCAGGAGGCATCACACTACCGGACTTCAAACTATACTACAAGGCTACAGTAATCAAAACAGCATGGTACTGGTACCAAAACAGAGATATAGACCAATGGAACAGAACAGAGGCCTCGGAGGCAACACAACATATCTATTACCATCTGATCTTTCACAAACCTGACAAAAACAAGCAATGGGGAAAGGATTCCCTGTTTAATAAATGGTGTTGGGAAAACTGGCTGGCAGTGTGCAGAAAGCAGAAACTGGACCCCTTCCTGACATCTTACACTAAAATTAACTCCACAGGGATTCAAGACTTAAACATAAGACCTAACACCATAAAAATCCTAGAAGAAAATCTAGGCAAAACCATTCAGGACATAGGCGTAGGCAAGGACTTCATGACCGAAACACCAAAGCATTGGCAACAAAAGCCAAAATAGACAACTGGGACCTAATCAAACTCCACAAATTCTGCACGGCAAAAGAAACAGTCATTAGAGTGAATCGGCAACCAACAGAATGGGAAAAAATTTTTGCAGTCTACCCATCTGACAAAGGGCTGATATCCAGAGTTTCCAAAAAACTAAAACCGATTTATAAGAAGAAAACAAACAAGCCCATTCAAAAGTGGGCGAAGGATATGAACACACTTTACAAAAGAAGACATACACGAGGCCAACAAACATATGAAAAAATGCTCATCATTAGAGAAATGCAAATCAAAACTACGTTGAGATACCATCTCATGTCAGTTAGAATGGTGATCATTAAAAAATCTGGAGACAACAGATGCTGGAGAGGATGTGGAGAAACAGGAACACTTTTACACTGTTGGTGGGAGTGTAAATTAGTTCAACCATTGTGGAAGACAGTGTGGCAATTCCTCAAGGACCTAGAAATAGAAATTCCATTTGACTCAGCAATCCCATTACTGGATATATATCTAAAGGATTATAAATCATTCTACTATAAGGACACATGCACACGAACGTTCACTGCAGCACTGTTTACAATAGCAAAGACCTGGAAACAACCCAAATGCCCATCGATGATAGACTGGACAGGGAAAATGTGGCACATATACACCATGGAATATTATACAGCCATCAAAAAAGATGAGTTCGTGTCCTTTGTAGGGACATGGATGAGCCTGCAAACCATCATTCTCAGCAAACTGACATAAGAACAGAAAATCAAACACCGCATGTTCTCACTCATAGGCGGGTGCTGAACAATGAGAACACATGGACACAGGGAGGGGAGCATCACACACTGGGGTCTGTTGGGGGGAAATAGGGGAGGGACAGTGGGGGGTGGTGAGTTGGGGAGAGATAGCATGGGGAGAAATGCCAGATATAGGTGAAGGGGAGGAAGGCAGCAAATCATGTTGCCCTGTATGTACCTATGCAACAATCCTGCATGTTCTTCACATGTACCCCAAAATCTAAAATGCAATAAAAAAAAAATTAAAAAAAAAATAAAAGAAAATCTGCATTTTCTTTTTTTTTTTTTTTTTTTTTGAGATGGAGTTTCCCTCTTGTTACCCTGGCTGGAGTGCAATGGCGTGATCTCGGCTCACCACAACCTCCGCCTCCTGGGTTCAGGCAATTCGCCTGCCTCAGCCTCCTGAGTAGCTGGGATTACAGATTACAGGCACGCGCCACCATGCCCAGCTAATTTTTCTATTTTTAGTAGAGACGGGGTTTCATCATGTTGACCAGGATGGTCTCGATCTCTTGACCTCGTGATCCACCCGCCTCGGCCTCCCAAAGTGCTGGGATTACAGGCTTGAGCCACCGCGCCCGGCCTGAAAATCTGCATTTTCTACAGAGCTATGTATCTATATAGTACCATTTTTCTATTATTTTCTTAACCTATATTTTCATATTTTATAATTTCAGATGTGATTTGATGCATGTTCTGTATACACATGTAAAAAGTTATATATAAAACCTCTTCCTAAGTTAAAAAAAAAGAAAGAAAGTAAGGAAGAAAATAGTAGGATATGAACTCAAGAGAAGTAATGGGAGCAGGCAACTATTTAGGTAGGGTCTTGAAGGTTACTGTAAATCACTACCCTTTTATTCCCAGTAAAAAGGGAAGCCACTGGAGGATTTTAAGCAGAGAGGTGAAATGACAAAACTTACATTTAACAGGACCAGCCTAGCTGTCTATTAAGAAGACTAATGAGGGTGAGGAGAAAGGCCAGAAGCAGATCATTTAGGAAGCGGCTGCACTAATCCAAGTACAAGGTGATGGCAGCTTAAAAGGCAGGAGATGGCAGTGATGTTGGTCAATTCTTAATCAGATTCTTGATGTACTCCGAAGGTAAGAACCAACAGAATTGGCTGACATATTGGAAGCAGAAATGAGAGGGAAGGCAAAAACAAGAATGACTCCAAAATCCTGAAATGGGCACCTGGAAGCAAAGGGTTACCACTACTGAGAGAGGAAGACTGCAGTAGGTGAGGTTTGCATATGTGGGGGAAGATCTGCTTATATTTCAACAAGTTACATTTGAGAAGCTAATTAGACATTAGGTAGGCAAAAGGATATCCAAGGCTCAAGCTGAAATGTGAAGTCCAGGCTGGAGATACAACTTGGAGATTGACAATGTATACATGGTATTAAGTTGCTTGTATTAAAAATTTACAAAGATATAAACCCCCTGATATTTTCCTTATATATTTTTCCAGATTTAAAATGCAGAGGTTTTCCTCCTGCCCATCTAGACTTCAAAATTATAAATTATTTAATATACAGATGCCAAATCAAATACAAAAATTAGAAGCCAGAAATCCAATTAGGGAGACCGAAGTATGCAGAAACTATAAGGTGTAAAGGATATGGATAAGGAAGGTGGTAGGAACCATGGAGAAAGTAAAATACTACACAACTTCTAGGTTACAACTTGGCACATGGACATTATGGCATGTGCTATATTTAAAACTAGTCCTTGGCCAGGTGTGGTGGCTCATGCCTGTAATCCCAGCACTTTGGAAGGCTGAGGCAGGTGGCTCGCTTGAGCTCAGGAGTCTTGAGACCAGCCTGGGAAACATGGGAAAGCCCATCTCCACCAAAATTGCATAAAAATTAGCCAGGTGTGGTGGCATGCATCTGTGGTCCCAGCTACTTGGAAGGCTGAGACAGGAGGATCACTGGAGCCCAGAAAGGCAGAGGTTGCAGTGAGCCAAGTTTGCGCCACTGCACTCCAGCCTGGGTAATATAACGAGACTCTCTTTAAAAAAAAAAAAACAAAACCCAAAAAACAAACGAAAAACCTGGTCTTTGATTTGTGGCTGATGCTACCTACATCTAAGGGCAAAAAATTCCAAATGGAGAGATCTCTTTTAAATCATACTCTAGATAGCAGATAGATGAGAGAACCTTCACTCTGTCTTTTCCCATTCCAATCCATCCTGCAAATGGCTGCTAGCTTAATTTTTCTACATCTATCCAATTTTGTTTTTACTGTCTCTTACGAACTAAGGTTTGGAATTATAATAAATATCATCAATTTAAAAAATTATCTGTTTTTCCATCAGAGTTTCTCATCTAAAGCAGAGAACACAGAAAAATGATTTGAGGAACTATTTCTAAAATTTTCCCAATGATTGTATATAATCAGTACCATTCTAAAGGCATAACAGAAAAACAAATTAATTTCATACAACAGACAACAGCAATAGCAGCAGCACTTGGGAACTTGTTAGAAATGAACACTATCAGACCCCATTCAGACTTACTGAATTAGAAACTTTGAGGGTAAGGTCTAGCAATCTGCATTTTAACAAGCATTCCAGGTGAGTCTGATACACATTAACCTTGAGAACCTCTGGCTTAGGGCATTAAGGCTCAATTCTCTCAAGGATTATCAGTAGAAAAGACTACTAGACTATAAAACCTGTGAATTAGAACCTTATTATGTTTTGTTTTCTCTTGCCTTATGCATCTGATTTTTTTTTTTTTTTTTTTTTT
>NW_016107413.1:2045388-2052329 GCF_001604975.1 Cebus imitator
GCACGCGCCACCATGCCCAGCTGATTTTTTGTATTTTTAGTAGAGACGGGGTTTCACCATGTTGACCAGGATGGTCTCGATCTGTTGACCTTGTGATCCACCCGCCTTGGCCTCCCAAAGTGCTGGGATTACAGGCTTGAGCCACCGCGCCCAGCCATGCATCTGATATTTAATCCACATTCAGAATTTTTGACTAGTTAAAAGACAGTATCCCCTCCCTCTGAGTTTCCCTGTTTCTCCTCACTCTATAACACCAAATTATCAGCCCAACCTTTATTCTCCCTTATTACTTCTTCCTATTGTACAGTATAGGAAAAGTAATGTTCTTCCAATCAGAATACCATATCCTAACTTTTTAAGTAATTCTGTAAATATCATGTCAAGTCACATTTCAGAGCAAGAAAGACTCTCAGAAGATTATTCAAATGCATCAACACACAGGTAAGAAAATGTCGTCACATTGCAAACACACCTCTTACAGAAATAGAGAAAGACCAAAGAATAAACTAGCCATCTTTACAAGGCCCAAGTCTCAATAGTTAGTTTAACAGATTTAAGAGTTAGTAGCTGGGTGCAGTGGCTTACATCTGTAATCCCAGCACTTTGGGAGGCCAAGGCAGGCAGATTACGAGGTCAGGTGTTCAGGACCAGCCTGGCCAACATGGTGAAAACCCGTCTCTAATAAAATACAAACATTAGCCAGGTGTGGTGGCACACACACCTGAGTCCTAGCTACTCGGGAGGCTGAGGCAGGGGAATCACTTGTACCTGGGAGGTGGAGGTTGCAGTTAGCCGAGATCGTGCCACTGCACTCTAGCCTAGGTGACAAAGCGAGACTCCATCTCAAAAGAAAAAAAAAAAGAGAATGCTTGAAAGATAGAATAATCTTTATTTTTATAATTCCTTTCTGGAAATAAAAGCAAATAAATAATCAAAACCCATCAATTCTTTATTTATTTATTTATTGGCAATAGTGCATGTCCTTTTTTCATTCCTTGCTCTACTTTTAAATATAGAAAAAAAAACCTTAACATTAATGAGTATTCTATCAAGCTATCTAATGACATGGTACGTCTTGTTCCCCACTGTCCTAACAGTTTAATACTAAGTTTCACAGAAACTAATCTCAAGACTGTTCATAACTGCTTCATGGTAACAATTTTTTATTCTTTTTCTTTTTTTTTTGAGATGGCGTCTCACTCTGTCTCCCAGGCTGGAGTGCAGTAGGGCGATCTTCTTGGCTCACTGCAACCTCCGCCTCCCAAGTTCAAGCAATTCTCCTGTCTCAGACTCCCAAGTAGTTGGGATTACAAGCATGCACCAACTAATTTTTATATTTTTAGCAGAGACAGGGTTTCACCATGTTGCCCAGGCTGGTCTCGAACTCCTGAGCTCAGGTGATCCACATGCCTCGGCCTCCCAAAGTGCTGGGATTACAGGCATGAGCCATAGCACCTGGCCCATTGTGACAATTTTTCTAACCAACATTTATCTTTCTGGTTATATTCCATCCAACAGAGACCACTTGGAGAAAGCCAGAGTGGAGATCATATGATACTTTGTGTCCCAAGTTGAAACTCATTTTAATTGAACTCTAATCTTATGTCACAAGGGTTCTGAGGTAACATACAGATAATAAATCAAGTGGTAATAAGTGCCAAGGGAGGCAGTGCAGTACACCTAGAAAGAATAAGGGCTTTGTAGCCATGAAGATCTTTTGGCTTCAAGTCTTAATTCTAGCCTTCTTTGCCTTCATTTTATAGGAGAGAAGCCATAATATTAGTATACTGCCTCATATTGTTGTTACCTAGTTCTCATTTTAAAATACAAATTCCTTGAGAATAGAAATTACACGTTTTATACACCTCGGTACTCCCCCACATTGTATTTACACAGGTGCTTAAGAAATATTTGACTAATACTGGAATAGATTTTAGTGTATTAGAAAAATTCCCTAATAGGTGCCCTTACTTCCAGATCCCACCCCCAATTGCATTTTCCCTATTAAAAGGCAAATCTGATCTTGTCCAATTCCATTTTAAAACCTTCTAAAGGTTCCCAGCTCTGAGAAAAGTCCTTGCTAAGACCAGCATTCATCTCTTCATAGCCTCTCTCTTATAACTCGGCCCCACCCACTAAACTACTACAGCTCCTGGAATGTTCTGTCCTCCTCCCTATCAGCTCTGCCTGAAAAGGATAACTCCTACTAGTTATTCAAGTATCAGCTTAAAAGTTGTTTTCTCTACCAAGTTCCATAATAATAGCTCCCCAACCCACAACTAACTTCGAAGTCCTGCCTCCATAACTTGATACTACACTCAACTTACCATCAAAGACTATAATTAAATGTTTATATACCTTCTTAGTTACCTGGTAAACTTTTTGAGGATGAGGATCACATTACATTGTTTTATACCCATTGTTTACCATAGTTACTGGCACACAGAACACCTTGAATAAATATTACTTATTGAACATAATGCTAAAGTCCCATGTTTCCAACATTAGTTTCCAATTTGAAAATATAATCATGTTTATCTCCCTGTTTGCTTATAAATAACTTTAAAATATGACAACCCAATAGGTTAAAGAAAAAAAATTCTGGGCTTTATCCTGAAGACACATTTGTTATGGCACAGACAGCAAAATCAGCATGATTTTTTTCAAAGAACAGAAAAAAATATTTCATAAGAACTTGTTATTCTGGGGGAGGGGAGGAAGCTGCTTTATGTTGGCCCCATCCCCAGAAGCTACAGTCAGCAAACTGGATATGATTCTCAGTTAAAACAAGCAGAGCCATGGATAGCAAAAGAACATAAAGAAATGACTGCTCAGTCTGGAATGCCATCTCAAGACCATGAGGTGACAAGCCTGGATGACTAAAAAGAAAGACCAAATGAGCTTGCATTCCTGATTGCACCATGGAGCCACCATACCAGCTCTGGACAGTCTACCTCTAATTTCTCATTACCTGAGGAAAATAATCACCCTTGTTTGTTTATATGACCCTTCTTTGGATTTCTGTGTCAGCTGAACATGATTCCTATTTGATGGGAAAGTTAGAGAAAGTTTAGGAAAAAGTTTAACCTAGAGAGGAGAGAGAGAGTCTCAGGACAGGAATATCAGAAGTCTTAAAAAGACAGATAAATATGATTGCATTAGTCAGTTTTCATGCTGCTGATAAAGACATACCCGAGACTGGGAAGAAAAAGAGGTTTAATGGACCTACAGTTCCACATGACTTGGGCCTCACAATCATGGCAAGGAGGCAAAGCAAGGAGGAGGAAGTCACATCTTACATGCATGGCAGCAGGCAAAGGGAAGAGAGCTTGTGAAGGAAAACTTCCCTTTTTAAAACTATCAGATCCCGTGCGACTTACTCACTATTACAAGAATAGCACAGGAAAGACCTACCCTATGATTCAGTTACCTCCCATTGGATCCCTCCAACAACATGTGGCAATTTAAGATGAGATTTGGGTGGGGACACAGCCAAACCATATCAATGATTACATGAAATGCCAAAATAAAAATAAACAATAAGTGATACCATAAACTAAAACAAAAGCAAACTAACAAAACTTATTTGTAAATTAGGTTAAATGATTATATCCATAATAAGGATATCAAAGAATACCAGATATTAGTAAGGGAAAAAAATCCAACAGGAAAAAATGAGTAAAGATAAAAATAAGCAATTCATAGAACTGAAAATCAAAATGCCCAATAAATATATTGAAAGATGCATAGGTAGGAAAATGCACTAGAGGAAACTTTTTTTTAAAACTCATTTTATTGTAAAAGAAAGGCATTCAGTGACAGTTTACAGAAGAAATAGTTACTCTCAGACATTAATGGTGACAGTAAGAATTGTGTCAATATTTCTGAAAAATAGTTTAGCATTAAGTATTAAAATTAAATTGGTATATACTATGTACAAAGATATTAATTGTAGTATTATTCATAATAGAAGACTAGAAACAACCCATATGTCCAAAACACACACAGTTAAGGTTTCAGATATCTACTGCTATAAAACCATCCCAAACTTAGTATCTCAAAACAATATGTTATTTTTCACATCTCTATAGGTTGGCTAGCAGTTTCTCTGCTGCCTTCATCTCTGGTTCCTGCATGTTCAGCTAAAGGGTCAGCTGGGTTACCAGGTCCTAGATAACCCACTTTCACACCTCCTGGTTGGTGCTTGCTGTTAGCTGGGGCATCTTGGTTCTCCTACAAGGCACATCTAGTGCTTCCATACACTAGACCAACTTCCTCACTCTCAGCTGCAGGAAAAGCACTCCTTGAAGCCTCTTAAGGAGTTGGCTCCAGGATTCACAGATCACTTCTGTCATATCCACTTATCAAAGTAAGTCACGAGACCAGCCAAGACTCAAGAAAGAGATGGAGAAATAGATTCTAGCTCTAAAACAGAAAAAGCCATGGCATACTGCAAAGAAGAATGCCTACCAAAACAGAAGAAATTTATGACTGCTAAACATTCTATCACTGGTATGCAGGTATAGGGGTATGTGTGTGTCTGGATGTACACACATGCTCACATGCACAATGAAATACTATGTAAGTTGTTAAAAAGAATGGAAAGGTTTTCAAGATAAGTTTAAAAAAAGATGTAGAATATTTAATAGAGTATGTTACCATTTGGGTGTGAAGAAACTATGCATATATTTTATCCCATATATATATGTTTGTAAGTTCTTGAAATAGATTTAAAAATTAACTATTAGAAAATGTAAAGATGTCAGCAAGCTAGCTGAAGATGCAGGGCAGTGAGGTCCTGTTGGGAAGAATACCAGAAGTGCAGACTAATTAGACTACAGGCGAGGACAATGGGTGTTGTATGGAAACAGAGAGCTGCACAGAGTTGTAGGTCCAGTAAAGGGTTGTGGATCCACAAAGAGGCAAAAGCCAGCAGGCCCAGCAGTTAATGATGCATATTGGTAGGGGCAGATGAAGGTGGGAGACGGTCTACATGGCAGGGAGAATGATAGCTTACTAGGCGAATAAGTAAAACAAATGGGCAAATGATAAATATACTGAGGCTTACGCAAAGCCTAGCTTCTTACTGCCAGAGAAGGCATTTATAAACATTTAAAGGGAGAAAGCTAGGAAAAACCCTGAAGTGTTAGACTAGAACTGGAACTACAGGAACAACTTTAAGATTCTGTAATATACACACACAGGTACAGAAATAATTATGTATGTATATGAGTATGTGTTTTGTATATGTATGTGTATACAAACCATATACAAGTGTCCTAATTCTATCTTTTATGATGGCTTGGAAGCAATGACACTCCAGTAGCAACGAGCACACTAAGCCCCCAAATCTTTGTTTTCAAATACCATCTTTCACCAAAAAAAAACAAAAAACAAACAAACAAAAAAACCCTCAAACAATGCACAAAAAAACAAAAACAGGGCTCCTTGGAGAAATGGCTGATTCCAGGGCTAGAGTAGACAAAGCACAAGATGAACCAGGAACAGCTTGCTCTGCCACAAAGTCCTAAGGAAAGACACAATCAATGAGACAGAAGGATGATATATGGGCAGAGGAGCGAGCTTGAAGAGGCTTCTACTGGCTAAATCAGGAACAGATTAAAAAGCAAAATAAATAATAATAGTAACAAATCAGAACATATTTAACAAAATAGAAATCCATGAGTTTTTACTGCTTTAATTAATAAATGAAAAAGAAAGAGGTGAATCCCCTCTCTACTAAAAATCCCCGTCTCTACTAAAATTACAAAAATTAGCTGGGCCTGGTGGCGGGCACCTGTTAACTCAGCTACTTGGGAGGCTGAGGTAAGAGAGTTGCTTGAATCTGGGATGTGAAGGTTGCGGAAAGCCAAGATCACACCACTGCACTCTAGCCTGGGCGGCAGAGCAAGACTCTGTCCCAAAAAAAAGAAAAAAAAAAAAAGTGGTACCTTATGACATAATACCAACTAGTATGTATAGAAGAAATAACAGAAATAAAGACATATTATTTGGCAATCATCATAAAAGTGGTTAATTCAGGTGGGAGTCATCGATGACACCCAATAAAGCTGATGAGTAGAGAAACAGAATACCAGCATAATTTTGGAAGACATCTCCACAAACACTAGTCAATTACAAAAGGTACAAATACAATCTTGCCAATATTACTATTAGTGGAATGGTTTTACATTGTATGCCTCTAAATGGAAAACACTGAGCAGGGCACAGCACCATTTCTGTGGTATTACTACCAGGAATGCATAACTTGATTGGCGTCATGAGGAAACATCATACAGATCTAGGATGAGGGTCACCAAACAGAATACAGGGCATATACTTATTAAAACTGTCAAGGACATGAAAAATGGAAAAATGAGGCTGAAGAACTACAAACGGACGTAACTAACATGCATTCCTGGATAGGATGCTGAGCCAGAAAAGAAAGAGATGTTGTCAGGAAAGTAGATGAAATTTGTATAGGTTCTTTGGACTAGATAGCAGTGTTGTATTCATGTTGATTTTCTTTTTTGGACAGTAGTATGTTGGCTGTATAAGAGAGTGCTTATATTTAAGAAACAGACACTGTAGTGTTTGGGGGTGATGGGATACCATGTCGGCAGTTTGCTCCAAAAGGCTTAAACACTGAAATGAGGCCGGGTGCAGTGGCTCACAACTGTACTATAATCCCAGCACTTTGGGAGGTCAAGGCGGGCAGATCACGAGGTCAAGAGATTGAGACATCTGGCCAACATGGTGAAATCCCCTCTCTTCTAAAAACACAAAAATTAGCTGAGCGTGGTGGTACATGCCTGCATTCCCACCTACTTGGGAGACTGAGGCAGGAGAATCACTTGAACCCAGGGGGCAGAGGTTGCAGTGAGCCGAGATTTCACCACTTCACTCCAGTCTGGCGACAGAGTGAGACTCCGTCTCAAAAA
>NW_016107413.1:2052344-2082795 GCF_001604975.1 Cebus imitator
AAGAAAAAAAGAAAAAGAAACAGATTGTAATGAGTATGTATGTATAGAGACAGAGAGAAAGAGGGCAGGCAATAGAGGAAATGAAGCAAAATATTAACAATGGGAGAAATGGGTGAAGGGGATACAAGAGTTCTTTGTACTGTTCTGCCATCTTTTCTTTATATTTTAAATTATTTCAAAATGATTTTTTTCGTCTGAAAATAAAGGTGTGATATAGAACATCTACTGATAGAGCAAATGCTAATCACTTATTGCCTAAGCCCAGGAAATAGAATGAAAACCCTGGCTGAATATGTTGATTTACATACTTTCCTTTACCATACTCTGAACGGATGCATTAACAAGAAGGGCAATGTTTATGCCTATTTGGAGAACTAAGAGCATCTCAATGAACCCTCCCTTCTCTTCGTGGATTTTAAACAGGCATTTTACAGCTCAATGAGGAAAGGAATCTTGGCTTACTCATCTTTGTAGTCCCAGCCCCTAGCCCATTAATAATTTAGTCATTTTTATGTTCTTAAACAGGAATTCTACATCCAATATTGTTTCATTGAGAAAAATATAGTGACTTGAGTAGCAAGGATTTTGCTACACTGAAAGAGAAGGACTATTTATGTTAAGTTAAAATTATATGTCAGACTGAAGATAGAAAAATATCAAGGATTAACTTTCTTAGGAACTCAAGTATTAAATATCTGTTCTAGAGTTTTAAAAGCAGAAGAATGTGTAACCAGTAGTAAAAATCATTATCCTAAGAATAGCAAACTGCTAACAGTTTTGGTTAAAAATAATAATAGAATAAAATGTTTAGGACAAAAAATAAGGCTTTTGAAGAAAAGGGTTGACAGTGGAAAACCATGTTTTAAGAAACGTTGAGTTCCTGAAAAATTATTGGGCTGAACCACATCGAATTGCTGATAAAGCATATATCCTACCAATAATGAGTATGATAATTTTCAAATCTGAAAGCATACATTTTCATTGCAGAAACCAAAACTCTCCAAGGCCTTTAGTTGCCAAAATTAAACTCAAAAATTTTAAAAGATAAAAAGATGTCACATGGCTCAATACACTACCCTTCCTGAAGAATGCACACATTTTTAGTACATTTTAAAAGCTCTTGGTCCCATTGCTGAACTTGAGGGAAAAAAGGGTAAACATGCCTGAAGATCTATGTTACAGTTAACCATAACGAACTTTAGAATTAAGTGTCTTCAAAAGTTTAAACAACGACTGAAAATTACATTTTAACAGGATATAATTATCTGCTTTAGAACACAAAAGATACTAACACCTTACGAAATTAGGATTTTTCTATTCAAAGCAATATTAGAGAATTAAAAACTGTTAATGACTATACGGCAGTTTCTACCCTTTAAGGATTATAAGTCAAATCTTTTTGAGAATATTACAAGGAAAAAAACTCCAGTAATACTATACATCAGGTTCTGTATGGCTTTTTATTATTATTTGTACGTGTGTGCGCGCGCTCTTTAAATGGAGATAAAATACATTTTAGGACTATTCCAAGAATTAAATGAGATAATGTATGTATAACACTTAGCATGGTGACTGGCACAAATTAGGCCCTCAATAAATGGCATCTATCGTGCTTATTCTTATACAGAGGGTATGAAACAACCTTGCAACAGGGTCAAGTGGCTCAAAAGCCTGTAAGAGAAGTCAATAAAGGCAGATGGATAGAAATCACAGTCAAATATCTAGACTGGTAACCTCAATGAGGAAAGGAACCTTGACTAATTTACCTTTGTACATCAAGAACCTAACAAAGTGCTTGGCACACATAGTAGATGCTCAATAAAGGTTTACTGAAATGAAGTACACATGAAAGTATCTAGAAGGCTGGGTGCAGTGGCTCACACCTGTAATCCCAGCACTTTGGGAAGCCAAGGCAGGCGGATCACTTGAGGTCAGGAGTTTGAGACCAGCCTGGCCAACATGGCAAAACCTTGTCTCTACTAAAAATACAAAATTTAGCAGGGTGTGGTGGTGGGTGCCTGTAGTCCCAGCTACTCAGGAGGCTGAGGCAAGAGAATCAATTGAACCCAGGAGGCAGAGGTTGCAGTGGGCTGAGATCACACCACTGCACTGTCTTGGTGACACAGGGAGACTCCGTCTCAAAAAAAAAAAAAGTATCTGGAAAAGAAAGAAAGAGGGAAAGGAAAGAGGCAGTCTGAGTTTGTAAAATAAACTGAGAAATAACTGTCTAAAAAATAAACTGAGAATTAAACAGTCTGAAAAATAAACTGAGAATCCAAAAATTACCATTCCCTCTAAAGAAGTCACTTTGAAAAGTAAATTAAAAACCTAAGTATTTTTAGATCAATGTATAAAAACTCCCCCCAGACTGATCTCTTTAATGACTTAGTCCCCTCCCAAATGTTTTTTGGCAAATGTGTCATATATTTGAAGGAAATATTTTAAAACTTAATCTAAATAAATGTTATGTGTATCTTCAAAGGGGGAAAAATTACCCAAAACATTCAGGAATCTTTTCTAACTTCACTTCAAGGACATTCAAATTAACTTAATTCATAGTTCGTCCATCTACTTATATACGAAAATGAGCTTACACTTTTATCTACAAGCAAGTTGTAAATACACATATTTCACTTTCACAAGTTTGAGTGCATACCCCAGAAAAGAAAGAGTAAAGAAAACTCACTCTTTGAGAAGTGGGCAGTGCCACAGTAGTACAAAAGAATGGCTAACAAAACTTCCCTCCTATGTTTCAGTTGTGTGTATTACTAAGGGTGTGGCTTTTGCTTTCTGTAAAATTGGTCAGTTTCCGAATAAGAGTAGGTTGCTATAGTGGCTCCCTCCTGTGTTTCAGGAGCCACCTACCTGTTAAAGCCCTTGTTCACAGCACAGTCTGCTCAGTTTCAGAATCCTTACATATTGAAAACTCAAAATTCTCAGTGCAGTGGTCAAGGGACCAGTGGAATCGGAAAATATGACCCTCTCTTCCCCATCCTACCCCAAGGAAAAGAGAGAATCAACAAACAATTTTTTCTAAGACTTCTCCAAGGTAGCACCCATCACCTCACTATAGCACCCTACTCTGATTCAGAAACTGACCAATTTTACAGAAAGCAAAAGCCACACCCTTAATAATACACTCAACTCTGTACAGTGCTTGGTTTCTGTGCTAAGTACATTTCCAGAGAGAGAGTTGGAGCTACATCTCCTAAGCCTACTTTAAATTAACATCTGTGAACAGTGAGACGTTACAAGTCAAATCATAGCCCAAAATCAACCGCTGAAAGGAGGTTGGGTGGGGTGGAAATCATTAAATACATCCATCTTTCTTAATGAAATGACAATGCTTTTCCACAACACAAAACACCAAAGCTACCAGTTCAAACTGTACAGTAGTTTGCAGAATACCAATCTGCAGTACACAGTAAAATTATTCTTAAACTATCATTTGCTTCCTATGGTGCTCTGAAAAGTAGCAAATGCATGAAGTCAGATAAGGGCTATTGTTCAATCACTGCCAGCATTAAAATTATTTTTAAATCTAATTTCTGGAAAGTTCTGCAGTAGCAGTTTAAAAAGCGAATCAAATTCTAATGAGAAAAAAGTCTAGTTCAAAATCTGAAAATATACTTTGAAGATATTCACAATTTAAGAAGCAAGAATGTCATAGGCAGCAAGGTGTGTAACATCTGTGAGTAGCTAATACAAAAAAAGATTTCTCTGGAATTAAGAATTGAAAATAATTATCAAATACTATCTAATATGATCTTTTTAAGTCTCTTGTCTCCACTAACAAAGCAAAAGCTTCCAATACAAAGATTTTCACACCTTACACATACCCACATACTTCACAAATTAAGAACTAGATGAAAAATACTAAAATTTAAAGGTATCTAAAATACACTATTTGAAACAGCAGACTCTTTACATTTATCTATCAGACCTAATAGTAAAGATCTTCTGAAATGGATCATCATTTCAAACAAGATTGTTCGATATGCCATTCCGTGTGAATAGAGCTAGGGAGACTAATTCTCAAAACCTCCTCAGGAGATGCTTTATTACAGCTCCAGTTTCAATTTCCTGCGACTCAAATAGCTACGTACAGAAAATAGCTCATACATAAAGAGAAAAATCAGAATACAGGGGAGCGCTCCACTCTTTTGTTTTGGTGGCAGAAGCTGCGAAAATAAAGGTTCACTGGAACCATCTGCACCTATCCCCACCCATCACAGCCCTGCAGAGCACTTTTACCCATCCGTTCCTAGCCCCTCTAGCCTCTCTCTAGCCCCCGAGATCGGCAGAACCCGTGGCTTTCCACGTCTCAAAGGATGGGCGGGGGAGGCTGCGAGGAAGGACACAGATCCTTTGAGGACAGAGGGACAAGAAGATGTATCCAGATGGGGAGGATGGGACGCGTCACGGAGACCCGGAGGCTTCCAAATTCCCTGGGAGAAAGCCCTGTAGGGGAGACAGAGAATGCTGCCTGTTCAGGGGTGAGGACAGAGGGACAATGCTCCGAAACAGGAGACAGGCACACTCCTAGTAGATCCAGGAGGGCGTGAACTAGGTAGCTCTGAACTCGGAGCCCGAAATGGGTAGAGACAGCCTCAAACAGATCGGTACCGCGAAGCTGAGACTTACGGTTACTGCTCCCGCCGAAGGTAAAGGTCGGTGGACCTTGCAGCTTCGCAGTTCCGCCTCCGCCGCCCCTGCCTCTACCGCGGAGCTGATGACCTCAGGTACCCTGCCGCCCCACCCACCCCGACGGGTGCCCGTTCCTCGCCGGCCCGGGTACACCCGACAGGCGAAGGCTGATGTGGCCGACGGTGCGCACTGGCGGCCCGCGAGCAGTACTGCGAGAGCCGGAGGCGCCCGCGGCGAGGCTTAAACAGGGCGGGTGCCCCCCATCCCTCTCCGGCCGCCGCCCCGCCGCCTCACTCTGGGGAGGGGAAGAGGGGGCGGTGGCTCTTGCCTCCGCCTCGCGGTCAAGTCCGGCTCATTCTCCAGCCTTGCACGCGCTCAGCCTTGGCCGCCCTCTTCCCCTCCCCCGGCTCCGGCTCAGCTGCTGGCACCCCCGCCACCACCACCCTAGTCTCCTAAGTCGCCTGCCACGAGCCCCTGAGAGATTGCAGGTCCACCGAAAAGCAGCAGGAACGGCAGCAGCCCGGCCGCCGACCCGGAAGCTCTTCCTCCGCCAACCGCGAGGCTGCAAAGGGTGTGAACCCGGAAGCGATTGCCTAGCCACGGTAGCTGCAGGGTGGAAAGCTAAGGCCGTTGAAGACCTGGGAGCCCATAGTTTCGGGAGAGGGAGAGGGGTGAATGATGCTGAGGTGCGAGGAGAGGGAAGGACAATAAAGAGCAGGTGGGCAAGAGGGTCTCGGACTCCAGAGACCTGAGCTTTTGGGGCCGCGGGTGGGGCACCGGGTGGGGAGCGCGGGGGAACACTGCGGACGACTTAGCACCTGAGGGTTTTTCTGTCACGGGAAGCTGGGCCAGGCTGCTGTGCCTGGGAGAAGGGGAGGAGGAATGAGAAAGCGGTGACGGTCCCTGCCCCCCCTCGCCAGGTGACTGTCCCACTCATTTAGTTGAATGTAGCGGCCGGAGAGGCACTCGCGGCAGTCCGTACGGGTGGGACCTCTTGGTTTCCTTCGGGGAAACAGAAGGAGCAAGTTCGACTCCAGCGAGGAAAAACAGAGGTGGGAGACTGAACCATCTCCACATCTAGTTGCCCCAGGCAAGGAGTTATTTTCCACATTTAGTTACATAGAAACCAAAGCCACTTTTTGGGTGGAAACTCTTTGAACAAAGAGACATTTTCCCCTGGTAGTGGACGTTGATGGGTGGTGGCGCAGGAAAAAACCTCCCAGGAAGAGTGATTACGTATTTTTGTCAATGCAGGGAAAGCGATTCACAGCTTGTTATTCTAACTCACTTCTCCCTCTGACTCACTTCTTGCCTCTACACCTTTTTCCACCTTTTAAGGTTTTTTGCCTTCATCGCTTTTTCTGCATGGTGTTTTTAGAAGACTTCTCCAGAAGTCTTTTATCTCGCTAGTCTAACTCAGGATCTCAGCCTCATTATTTTCTTACTCTTCTGGAGTGCGTATGTGCCTTTACAGTTTCTGTTTGCAAACACTGTCTAGCATACTAAGAGAATATTAGCAAACCTGTTCCCTGGACACTAAATGGCAGTTGTACACCTCACCTCACCAGTCATAGTGACAACCAGAAATGCCCTCCATATTTTCCAGTGATCCCAGGTAGATGCCACCTCCCAATTAAGGACCACTTACACCACTTTCTTTGTAAGGTCTCGTTACTTAGACAGCATATTATCATTTGTGCCTAACATTTTCCAGAATAGAGTGAGCCATATAACAAAATGCCACGTTTCCTGTACTTGTTCAGTTGAACCCTCATCTCAGACTCACTCTAAACATATTGCAAACTCTAGTTATACCTTTCTCATATTTTAGCTCAAACTACTCATTTTCTATTAATTTGTATGTGTTTCTGCCTTAGCAGTTTTACCTTCCTACGTTAGTTGCTTTTGTTATTTTCCTGACTTAAGCCTTTGTTTCCTTCTTTCATGTCTCTGTAATAATGTAGATTTTAAGTAGTCAAGTTGGAATAGTTCTTGAAAATAGTTTTAAGAATATTTTGGGGACATGGTAAAACAGTATTTGGTTTAAAAACAAATACTGTAACAAAAATATTTAAAAAAATGTAACTCATAGTTATGTCATTTTAAAATCATATTTGTTTACCTTTTAAACTTTCAGAGTTCTGTGCCATAGTAAATATTCTAGAGAGGTGATGGGTATTGACAAAGTGCTTTGCTAGTAAATGTTTTCTTAACATGAGTTGACCAAGACAGGAATTGATTTGCTTTAAATTGTGTTTAGAAAACTAAGAATTACTTGATGTATCTTTTAGGTGTGTAATAGAAAAAATGGTTTCTGTAATTGTGCCCATATATCATACAGTGTATTCACAATACAATGTCTTTCTTTTTGGGGCTTGCAGTCTGAAATTCATCTGTCTCATAATTTGTAAAGGTTTATTATCTCGAAGTCATTAATCTGTGGTGAAAAGTAATTGCTAAATAGAAATTCTGAGAAGAAAAAGGCCTCATCCTTTTCACATGATGTAGGAAGGTCTGTTGCATGAGGTGGGTTTTAAGAATGATCTTATGAAAAAATTGAACTGAAAAAAATTTCATAGAGGATATAATGATAAAGAATGATATGTCCTGAAAACTTGTCACTCAATGAAATGTCTCTATCCTAATGTTTTACTGAATTTTTTCTAGTGAAATATCTGCAGGCTTTTTTTGGACCTAAATCAATGATTTTAAATTCTAAAATCAATTAAGTTTTAGAATTTAAAATAAATTTTAAAATTATTAAAATTATTTTATTTAAAATTTTTGTACAATAGTTTTAATGGTTGTTTTAATCTTAGGCTAAAGTTTATGTAGAATGCCAAAAGTTACTGTATTTTAAAAGAATTTCTTCTTAAGGTAATTTTACAATCATAAGGCACTTTTTAATTATTATTTAGGGAAGTGAATTAAAAGTTAGAGTGATATTTTCTTTTTTTAATGAATGAGAAGCTCTTATGTTGCCCAGGTTGGCTGGCCTCGAACGCACAGCCTCGGCTTCTCGAGCGCCAGGACAACTGGCCTGAGCCACCACGGCCCTGACATTTTCAATTACAGTGGAAAAAGCAGGATAAATTACTCTATCTCCTCTCAAATAACATTCAAAACACTTTCTTGAAAATGGTCTCTCTTGAGAGTTGCAGCAGTAGGGAACTCATTAAATATGAACAGATAATTTTAATACCTAATGGTTTTTTAAAAAACTGAAGAAAGTTCATCTCAACATAACCAGGAAAGAAACTCTTTGTTTAATGTTCTTTTAGAAATCTGCTGACAAATAAATGAGGAGAACCTTTAAAAAAAAAAAAAAAAAGATAAAAAATATTCAGTACAGAAAGATGCATTTTAGTGTAGCCATGGAAGAAATTAGTACTCAATGAAGAGAACTATTATACAACCAAGATTGTAGTTGAAATTCAGTCACTTGTTGGAAATTGCGCAATGGAGACTTAAAATTTAGGGAGCAAAAGATATGTGTGTACAAACACACACATACATACACATTGACTATATTTGGAATAAAAAATTTGGATTATTGCTGGGCATGGTGGCTCATGCCTGTAATCCCAGCACTTTGGGAGGTCGAGACCTGTGGCTCACTTGAGATCAGGAGTTTGAGACCAGCCTGGCCAATATGGTAAAACTCTGTCTCTACTAAAAAATGCAAAGATTAGCTGGGCGTGGTGGCACATGCCTGTAATTCCAGCTACACAGGAAGCTGAAACAGAATTGCCTGAACCCGGCAGGCAGACGTTACAGTGAGCCAAGATCGTGCCACTGCACTCCGACCTGGGTGACTGAGTGAGACCCTCTATCAAAAACAAAACAGAAATTTGAATTATCAAGGAAATTGAAAAGGGAAATGGAAAAGATTCTTAAATCACCATCAGAAAGCTTTTATCAACTGACCAATGGTTTTGGTTCTGTGATAAGCACCTCCAAAGAAAATTATATCCTGTAGCTCATCCAAATGTCTAATATCAAAGTTCTCCCTGCTAAAAGATCTGGGTTAAATGTCAGTGGATATAAAACAGCTACCATATCCAGCTTCCAAACTGTTAACAGTATAACTAACATTCACCTTTGTAATTTATGGAAAAAGTGTATATTATTATGAATTACTACTTTGTCATTATTTACAAGATATTTTATAATCATAATCACTTTTTTTGGCCCCAAAGGCAGAAAGGCAGATTATTTTATTTTTTTATTTAAAAAAATTTTTTTTTTTTTTTTTTAAAGATGGGGTTTCACCATGATGGCCAGGCTGGTCTTGAACTTCCGACCTCAGGTGATCCACCCACCTCAGCCTCCCAAAGTGCTAGGATTACAGTCGTGAGCCACCACACCCAGCGAAAGGCAGATTCTTACTATGCAGTTAACACCTATGAAAATGTATATCCCTATTTTAAAAGGAAAAAAAGGAATACAAAGGAAATCTTAAATTATAAGCTAAGGTTTTGAGTAGTTGAACAGTAGAGATACAATCAAAGTCATTTCTGGCTTGCCTTTTAGGCACTATATATTCCAGGATAAAGAACATTTTATTTATTTTTATTTTTTTCAGCATGATTATGTGGAAATAAAAGTTTTCAATTTAAGATGCATTACTTTGTTTTTTATCTTGCCATCAGATGTGTCATCTAATCTTTCAAGGGATTTTTTTATTTTTTTTATAAAGCAATGGGAAATCCAGAAAACATAGAAGATGCATATGTTGCTGTTATTCGTCCAAAGAATACTGCCAGTCTCAATTCTCGGGAATACAGAGCTAAGTCATATGAAGTAAGAACATTTAATAATAATTTATTTCTACCATTGAATGTCATTCTGTATTATCATTCACATGTAAAGCTTTATATCTTGTAAATTCTTATTAACAAGCCAATTATTTTAGGTCCTGCCCATTATTTTGTCTATTTTCTGCTGTGTGCCTTTTGACCATTTGCTGTTTGTTGACATGTAGGTTATGAGATCTTAAAGGTCTTGTTTGAGGTTTTCTTAGAATATATAGTTTTCAATTTTAATACAATTTATGAAATGCCTATCAAAAATTAAAAAACCACTGCAAAAGTCAGCTCACTTAAAATTTCAATCAAACTTAGTTTTTGTTTATTTTCCCAACTATTTTTAACAATTCATTTTAAAATACCTTTTTGCCTTAAATTAAGTTTTAGACAATTAAGTTACTTTTCTGTAGTCTTGAATTTATTAGTAAACATGTAATTAAGACTATATGTACATACATATATATAACTGAATTATCTTTTTTATGCAACAGATTTCAAGCAATATGAAATATTTCTAACTTAATTTATCTAGCATTTTCTTTAAACTGCTTTTTTAAGGTTGTCTGAAACCTGTTAAAGGGCACTATAGGGTTTCTCAGTAGGCTACTGCTTCAGTAGTGCTGTAGCTTACCGTTTCTCACTCATGGCTACACTAGAATCACCTGGGGAACTTTTAAAACTATAAGAACCAGGTTCCAGACATTCCAGTTTAATAGGTGTGGGATGGGGCTGGGCATTGCTATTGTTTTAAAGCTTCCCAAATTATTCTACTATGCAGCTAGAGTTGAGAAAGATTGCTAGCTTATTGTAGTATTCTAGGGCAAGTACCCTGTATTTTAAGCTTTCTCTTAATGTTGTTTTTCTCATCTAAGATTTTGTTGCATGAAGTTCCCATTGAAGGACAGAAAAAAAAGAGAAAGAAAGTTTTATTGGAAATGAAACTGCAAGGTAACAGTGAAATAGCACAAGGCATATTGGATTATGTAGTAGAAACTACCAAACCAATTTCTCCTGCAAACCAAGGTATCAGAGGTAAGAAACTTTTTTAAAAAACACATTGTTTAAAATACTTGTGGAGAAAAATCCTTTAAAAATATACATATATTTAATGTCTTTTTATGTTCCTTTACATTTAATAAACTTGCAAAAAAACTTAAGTATTTTTTAAGGTACATCCAAGCTATTTCAAGATGTAACTTGCACATTTTTTAAAAGTTGAAAAGTATTTAAATCACAATGTTAATAATTTGTTCAATAAAGAGGATGTGAAGGAGTGGTTTGAAAACTAAGATGTATAAATTACTTTTCCTTTTTTTATTATTATTATTCACCTGGGCACAGGTGGGCTGAGGCTGAAAAGGGCGTCAGCCATAAATTACTTTTCCTAGAAGTATAATTCCCTAGGGAAGTGTCTTTGAAGTACTATTTCTTTTTTTTTTTTTTTTTCCCCCATTTATTTATTTTATTGCATTTTAGATTTTGGGAAGTACTATTTCTATTTCTCTACTTCAGGAGAGAGGAAACTATACTCATCTCTCCATAACTAAGTAAAAGTTAATATTCATGGATTAGGGAAAGTCCTGTAAATTACCACGTAGCAGAGGATTTCTTCCCATTTGATCATAGAAAGAGGACCCTTTTCAGAAAGTCAGACTGAATTGTGGGAGTATTAACCCTGAAAGAATGAGGCCCCATTTAAAATATTACCTAATAGATAGACTTTGAAGGTGATTAAAAATTAATGATTATTTTCTCAGGCTGTAGAAACAGATAACCATCAAACATTATAAAAACTACAAACTATATCTAAGATTCAGTTACTATAATAGAAAATAAAGCTAATTCAAACAGCAGTAGAAAACAGTTGTTAGTGAGGTAAAGCATACCTCTGCCTGCTTTTTTGGTTTTTCAAAACTTTCGGTGTTTTTGTTCCTGTTTTTACATTTTTACAGGGATTAGTTGTCTGATTCATCTGCTTCAGTAAAGAGATTGTTTTAGTTGCAGAGATACAGCCAAATCCTGTGGTTTGATTTATTAGTTATTTTGGATATTTGTTTTCTAGAGTTACATAATTGAGCTTTAAGCCTGTGTTTCATAACTTTTGGAGGTACCATTCACCATATTTCAGCTCCCCGATAGGTTACTTCTCCTAATTTAACCTGAAGAGTTTTTGTTGGTTGGGACTGTAAACCTTTAAAAACTCAGGATTATAAGAAGTTCCTGTGGCCAGGTGAGGTGGCTCAAACCTGTAATCCCAGCACTTTGGGAAGCCAAGGCGGGCAGATCAGGTCAGGAATTTGAGACTGGCCTGGCCAGTATGGTGAAACCCCGTCTCTACTAAAAATACAAAAGTTAGCTGGCTATGGTGGTGCACACTCTGTAGTCCCAGCTACTCAGGAGGCTGAGGCAGAAGAATTACTTGAACCCAGGAGGTGGAGGTTGCGGTGAGCAGAGATAAATGCCACTACACTCCAGCCTGGGTGACAGAGTGAGAGACTCCATCTAAAGAAAAAAAAGAAGTTCCTACATGTGATCTTTGATAAACACTCCAAGTCTCATAAAGAGAATCTCTTTCCTCTCATTTACCAGATTCACTTTATAATAAGATGATCAAGAAAGCAATCTTATTACAAAGGTTGGGGGAGCTGTTGTTTTTGCGAATCAAGGCATGTGAGGAATCTCTGGATGCAATAGATTGGTCAGTCTTTTCTACCTCAGTCTTGGACTTCTCTGATGAATTTTCATCTGAATTTGATCTACTGTTGCCAGACTTTTATAGTTATCAGGATCTATCCTGACACTAAATCCCTGAGACAGAAATCTGATTAGCCTAAATCACATATTTGAGCTGACAAATCATTATAAATTATAAACAAGTTGTAATTTGTTATGAATTAACTAAGTTCTGCAGCTAGGTCCATTTACCCAGAAGGGATGTGGAAGAGATGTCACTGTTAACAAAAACTTCTTCTGGCCCAGAGGGCTGGGTAGTTTCCCCTAGGAGGAGCTATTAGTGGACAGTCACTGTGAAACATATTTAGCATAATTTTGCCTTGTATACTCAGACATAAAATGTACTAATATATTTTTAGGGAGCTTTTAATAAAGTAGAAAATTTTAATATATTACTGAGATATACTATATCCTGAATATCTTGTTTTTCAGAATATATGAAATATCTTTGAAGTAATATGATTACTTATATAAATATCAAATGAAAATCACAAATGACTATTAGCAGTAGTTATGTTTAACATTTTTGTACAGTGCTGTATGTCATTTACAAACATTACCACACTTAATTATACATGAAATTCTTAAATTGGTCCTGTTAATAGGTACTGATTTTCATATCCATAAAATGGGAACGTAGGCATAGGCTGTCACCTCCTATAAGCAGTTTCCATTGGTAGAGGAATTAGGACTAGAACCTTCATCTCCTAACTTGTCAGTACTTCCCTGCCCCACTGACGGATCTCACAGTTACATATACAATTTGCAAAATAGGCAATTAAATAATCCTAACAGGATTTGGGGAAACATCAAGGCAGGAAAGATTAAGTAGAAACAAGACTTCAAGCCAGACGAAACAAATAGTGCCTCTGAAGTATATTAGAATGTTGTTCTGTATCTAACACTTAAATTTTGGACAGGTGTTCATTTTGTAAAATAATTGGGGGCTATAATATAGAAGATTTGAATAATCACAAATATTGGCTCTGATATTTTCTGAATAAATGAATCTATTTGAAGTCTTACATCATTCACCTGCCCACAGAAGGCGTCCCTGCCAGCTAGGGATTTCTACCTGGGTTAGGAACAAGGTTCTGTTTCTTAGGGTGAGGAAATTGGAAGCGTTGAAAAATATGACAAAGGTCTAGAGGATGAGAGGTTTTAGAATACAAGACTTGGTTATTATTTATAGCCCCCTCACTGTCAATTCAGGAAAAACAGATTAAGAATGGTAGTTAGAATTCAGAACAATAGTTTGTAGCCCAATCAGAGTTTAATAAAACCTGAAATTGAGGATGGAGGTTAAATATTAAATGAAGAGCTATTAAACATTAAGACTTTGAAACTTACATATGCCAGAATATAATAAAATTCTTACTATCTCTATCCTAGTCAACTGAGGTAGTATATGCCTATTGACCCTACAAGGTACATTGTTGTTCTGCTTTCTCAGTTCTCAACAGAACAGTTTTCCTTGCTATGCTTAGGAAGCTTCTCCTCTAGGGGGTCAAGACTAGGACCCTAAATCCACAAGGATTGTCCACAGAATGATTTTGCATTTATTAGTTTTTATTAGTACATATAATAAAATTGGCTTAGTATATTTCAGTTCCTCTTAATGCTGCCTTTTAAAATATCTGCTTGCTAATTCTCGTGGTATTTTATAAGATTTTAAAGTGTATTATTTTTGTGTTTGCTAACTTTTTAAAAATGATTAGGAAAACGAGTTGTACTAATGAAAAAATTTCCTCTTGATGGAGAGAAGATGGGCAGAGAAGCATCATTATTTATTGTTCCATCAGTTGTCAAAGGTAAAGTCTATGTGTCTTATAAATCTTTATGTACTTTAGATGCTAAGTAAAAGTCTATTGAGAAACTTAGGAATTTGTATTCAGAGTTACTACTATAATATTATAAAATATATATTTTAAAATTCATAGAAGAAGGGAAATGTGTTACTTAAAGATATTTTAACTTCAAAATAACATACAGGTTGACTGAACAGTAATGTTTTTGTTTTAGTTTTTAAAAGTAGGATGATTAAGTGAGGAGGGAAGGTATAATTGAAATTAAAAGTGCTCAGGTTGCAATAAAGGATTTTTCTAAAGATATGTCATAGATAAAATAGAAATTGATCCTTAAGTATTCTGGAAAATTAACAGAGTATGATCAGAACCTATACTGTATTTGGGACAAGAGCCAATAATATTTCTAAACTAATCTGCCTAAAAGTATTGGTAATATTTTTAAAAAGGAAATCTAATGTGAAAATGTAATATTTTATTCCTTTGACACCCTGGCATAATAAATACATTGAGTTTCAGTATAGACCTTGCAAGTCCTATAATTTTGTGACCTTGGGCAAATCTCCTCTTTTATCTTTAGCTCTTTATTTGTAAAATCGGGACTGTATTGCTACCTGCTCCCACTTGTTTCATGGTGCTGGAAAAATTCAATGAGGTATTGGATATTAAATCACCTTTGAAACTATAGGGTACTGGCATCACGTAAGATAGTAGTAATAATACTGATGATATACTGTATTAATCACCCACCATAGACATCCCATTAGCCTGCTGCTAAAGGGTACTCACATATATTTTATTAGCCATCTCTAGCATTCCAGATATATGTTTCCAGGCATACTTAGGTTAAAAAGTTCAATATCTTAAGTAGCGTTGGAAATCTTAATGAATTTTACAACATTGTTGAGGAAGAGAAAGAGGAAACAGTGTCTGCAGTCCTCCAAAATTCTAAATGTGGCATTTACCTGAGTTGACAAGGTCACAGAGCTAGTCATCACTTGAATCCAGGCCTTCTAATTCCAAATCTAGAATAATTTATACTTAACAAGTTTTAATTTTTTAACATATATTTGTAGATGAAAACATGCAGGTGTAAGCCTTTTATATGATAGCATAATTCTTCATTTTTCTTTTTCAGATAATACTAAATATACATATACCCCAGGATGCCCAATTTTTTACTGCTTACAAGATATTATGAGAGTCTGTAGTGAATCCAGTACTCACTTTGCTACACTTACAGCAAGGATGTTACTAGCCTTGGATAAGTAAGAAATGCCATTAAAAGTATCTTTTAATTAATCAAATACATGTTTATAGTAAAAATTAGTTCTGATAGATACAGACACTTTGAAGAAAATAATGAAAATAATTTATGTATTAAGAAATGGTAAGTTTTCAATTATAAAAATGAAAAAACCCAAGATAAGGTTGCCCTGGCCTGAATAGAGCATGTTAATTTTATTTTTCAGAAATGGCAAACACTGCCCTGACTTAAGCATTAAGATTCCCCTGTTATGAAACTATACATTTAACATTGAGTTAATCTCATCAGTGAATAAGTCATTCTCCCTCCTATGTCTTTGTCTTTCTGTAAGAACAGGGCTAATCTCACCTACATATCAGTAGTTTGAATTTTTTTTTTTGGAGACGGAGTTTCGCTCTTGTTACCCAGGCTGGAGTGCAATGGCGCGATCTCGGCTCACCACAACCTCCGCCTCCTGGGTTCAGGCAGTTCTCCTGCCTCAGCCTCCTGAGTAGCTGGGACTACAGGCACGCGCCACCATGCCCAGCTAATTTTTTGTAGTTTTAATAGAGATGGAGTTTCACCATATTGACCAGGATGGTCTCGATCTCTTGACCTCGTGATCCACCCGCCTCGGCCTCCCAAAGTGCTGGGATTACAGGCTTGAGCCACCGCGCCCGGCAGTAGTTTGAATTTTAAAAGTACTTTTATGTTTTTTTGAAAGGAGTTCCTATTACTATTATGGCATATACATTTTTTAAAAATATTTGCTATGTCCATTAACAAAACTTTTATTAATAATGAAGTATTTGTACACTGACTTGATCTTTACAAATCATATGAACATATTAGCACGTGTACCCCTAAAGTATGTAGAGTACTATGCTTGTTTTTTTATTGTTAAAAAAAAATCAATTTGCAATATAAATAAAAAAATTTTTAAATAATGAAGTACTTAACTAACATGAAATTAAAATTATAAAAATCTGAAGGTGATATTTACAAGTATTATATATCAGAGTTAGATAGTAACCTACCTTTTTCATCTTCACTTTCAAACGGTACTTCTACCTCTTTTTTTAATTTTGCCAGGTGGTTAGATGAACGTCACGCACAATCTCACTTTATTCCAGCTTTATTCCGACCTTCTCCTCTTGAGCGGATAAAAACTAATGTCATAAATCCTGCATATGCTACTGAATCAGGTCAGACAGAAAACTCACTACATATGGGCTATAGTGCACTAGAAATAAAGAGTAAAATGTTAGCCCTAGAGAAAGCAGATACCTGTATTTACAACCCTTTGTTTGGATCAGATCTTCAATATACAAATCGGGTAAGAGTTGAATGAATTTTCGCTCTGATTTAAAAGATACTTTGTCTCAAGTGTAATTTTTTTTCTGAGATACATACATCTTACTAATTATAAACGTGTAGGCCTGGTGCAATGGCTCACACCTGTAATTCCAGCACTTTGGGAGGCCAACGAGGGTGGATTGTCCGAGGTCAGGAGTTTGAGACCAGCCTGGCCAATATGGTGAAACCCCGCCTCTACGAAAAATAAAAAAATTAGCTGGATGTGGTGACATACCACTGTAGTCTCAGCTACTCCAGAGGCTGAAGCAGGAAAATCGCTTGAACCTGGGAGGCAGAGGTTGCAGTGAGCTGAGATCGTAGAGCAAGACTCAGTCTCAATAAATAAATAAATAAAATTGTAAAATATAAACATGTAAACATTAAGATGTCAAAGCTCTTAACGGATTTTTGTTATTGTTTTCCCTTTCTAGGTAGATAAAGTGGTAATAAATCCATACTTTGGTCTAGGAGCTCCAGACTACTCAAAAATCCAAATACCTAAACAGGAAAAATGGCAGAGAAGCATGAGCAGTGTCACAGAAGACAAGTACTGTTTCGGTTTTACTCCACATTGCTTTTTAAAAACTTACATTCTTACTAAGTTTACCTTGCCCCAAGGAAAAAAATAAGAAAAACAAAAAAAACTTACATTCTAATTTAAAGTACTGTTTAAAATTATATATGCAGTTCATATGCATTGTAATCACTATTGAGTTCACAGCTGCTTGGTGATATAGAGCTTTCATAGATGTGTCACATTTGTTTTAAAACAATTTTTACAGTCCTGTTTGTATTTTCAAAATTTCTTTTTAATGATTAGGGAACGACAATGGGTAGATGATTTTCCTCTCCACCGAAGTGCCTGTGAAGGAGATTCAGAATTACTAAACCGTCTTCTCAGTGAAAGATTTTCAGTCAACCAATTAGATAGTGACCACTGGGCGCCGATTCATTATGCATGCTGGTAAATTGGATACTTATTCTTTTCTTTTTAGCAAGAGTACATTTTTAATTATAAATTTTAGTGCCTCTTTTCAAAACTGTTCTCATTCCAGATACTTTTTCTCTACCATGTTTGCCTTAGGAGTTTTCTGTTTTGATCTTAGATGATTGTATATGTATCAGTGTTTAGAATCCTAAGGTCTGCTCCATGGAAAAAGTACTGTCAGTGTTCTTAGGCATTTCTAGGTCATATAATAGGATACTTAATGACTAGTAAATGTCATTGTAGAGTACAAGGTCACTTATTCACCCTTGCGGTTTCCCTTGTTTTGTATTGGGATTACATTATGTTTATCCTTACTGTGAAGTTTACATGTGTTAACTACTTATGATTTGACCTTGCATCTTGTTATAAAAGTATCCCTTTAGTGCTGTGAGAAACTGTGGTTATCAAGATGTCCTCAAAAGCCTTCATTAGAACCACAGCTTTCCATTATGTTAGATACTACAGTTGGGACAGGATTGGGGTTAGCTCTTTCCACTAGCTGCCCAGTGTAGCTCTTGGTCTCCTACTCCTCTCACATAATTATTTTTCCCCTCAGTTGTGGTGAGTTGTTAGTGTTTAGAGTAGTAGTTAGCTATTTACTATAAGTCATTTTCTAGAAAGAATATGATAATTTTTTACATTATTTCTGTGGGATAGTTGCTCTTGAACTATTGTTTAAAGTAAGCTTCCTTCACTAATTTTAAAGTAAGCTTCCTTCACTAATTTAAAAGTACTGCATTATTTACTGCCTTGTTAAATGTCCACAGTGTCTTAGTTGTATTAGATTGAGCAAGGTACTTCACTTTACTTCTCTGCATGTCAGTTTATTTATCCATATATAAAATGCAATAATTAAATCATTTCTAGAGTTTCTTCCAACTCAAAATTCTTTTGATTTCTCTGATTCTAATATTTGTAATCAAGCAGCTAATTATAGTTGCTTTATGTGTGTGTGTATGTATGTGTATACATAAAAGATCTTTTTTCTGTTTCCTTAAAAATGTGTTCTTATGTTTCCTATTATATGAAATTTTATTATTTATTTATTTTTTTTGAGACGGAGTCTTGCTTTGTCACTCAGGCTGGAATTCCCTGGCGTAGTCTCAGCTCACTGCAACCTCCACCTCCCGGGTTCAAGCAATTCTCCTGCCTCAGCCTCCTGAGTAGCTGGGATTACAGGCACCTGCCACCACACCTGGCTAATTTGTCTATTTTTAGTAGACATGGGGTTTCACCATGTTGTCCAGCATGGTCTTGAACTCCTGACCTCATGATCTACCCACCCGGCCTCCCAAAGTGCTGGGATTATAGGCCTGAGCCACCACACCCAGCCAAAACATTGTCTTTACTAAAAACGCAAAAATTAGTTGGGCGTGGTTGTGCACACCTGTAATCTCAACTACTTGTGAGTCAGACACAAGACTCTCTTGAGCCCAGGAGGCAGACGTTGCAGTGAGCCGAGATTGCACCACTGCACTCCAGCCTGGGCATAGAGTGAGACTCAGTCTCAAAAACAAGATTCAGTTCAAATTGTTCTTTTATCAAAACACTTTACAGGTCCATCGAGACAAATCATATCTGTTTTCTGATATTTTTAAAGCATTAATAAGCATTACTGTACTTAAATTTTATAGCATTATGTAACTTACCCCATGTTTATGTTTTCCTCTGATTATACTGTAAACCATTCAGAGTAAAGACCACATATTTCATATATTTTTGTGTCTCTCACATTGTCTAATATAGTAACTATGTAGAGAATTATGTCTTTGGGCCTATTTTGTAAACAGTCAGGCCTAAGTGAAAAGCATTCTTAGTACGTTTTCTTACATGAGTTACTTTTTGTTTTTGAAATGATTTTTGACTAATGATATCTAACTTTTGTACTTCATGTGGGATGCTTCTCTGTCATCTGCTCTATCTTGAATTAAGGTTATATTTTCTTCCAGTTTATCAGAAACAGAAACAGTTTAATTGAACCAGAATGATTAATAAGAAACACCTAATCATTGAAAATATTATGTCACTATCTTCAAAATTCTCTGCTCTCTGTCCTAGAAAATTCTTAGATTTATTTGAGATATCATCTAAAACATGGAGTTTTAAAAACATTTCAGATGACTTTTTTAGGTAAGGTTTTTTTGATTTTTTATATACAGGTATGGAAAAGTTGAGGCTACTCGCATATTGTTAGAGAAAGGAAAATGCAATCCAAACCTTTTAAATGGACAACTTAGTTCTCCTCTTCATTTTGCTGCTGGAGGAGGACATGCTGAAATAGTACAGATTCTCCTAAGCCATCCAGAAATTGATAGAGTAAGTTATTTTCCAGGTTTAAATAATTTTCAAGCAGTGAATAACAAGTAATAACACTAAAATGTATAATTGTATGCTTTAGAGTTCATCTGAAAAATAAAAATAAATTATATTACCTTATAGAATAAGTAATGGAATATATGAGTTGTGCTTTTGAATATACTTTTTTAAAGATTTTTTTAAATACACCTCATATAAAACTTACATTAACCATTTTTAGGTGTACAGTTCAGTGGCATTAACTACATTTACATTATTGTACAACCATCACTACAGTCTGTCTTCAGAATGTATGTAGAATTTAATCTCTTTTCATTTTATATTGTATTTCTCCAAAAACATCTTGAAGAAGGAAAAAGATTTTCCAGAATTTCATAAAGGATATTCATAAAAAGTACATCATAAAGGGGAAAATAGTAGTAACAAAACCTTTGTTATGTCTATATCAGAACTTTTAAGAAAATAGTAATCATATTGATTAGTGTTTTGAGTCTTTTATCTTGGCAACTCTTGTTTATGTAAATATAATCTGAAATAAGTGTGGTTAATATTTACTTAGTACTTGACAAGACTCTTTTTTTATGAAACTTTGATTAATTGGATGACATTTTCCCTTTGAATAACATAATATGTAATGCCTTTTCTCATCCCCTTCCCCACCCGCATTCTAGCATATAACAGACCAACAAGGAAGATCTCCATTAAATATTTGTGAAGAAAACAAACAAAATAACTGGGAAGAAGCTGCAAAATTATTGAAGGAAGCCATTAACAAACCAGTAAGAATTATCTTCATAGTTAGAGCGAAGCATAGTATTTAAATTAACAAGATTTAATTTTGAAGATCTGTGGCAATAGTGGAAAGAGAAATGAATAGATGCCTTTCTTACTGCTAGAAAACCTCACCATAGGCCAGGCATGGTGGCTGACGCCTGTAATGCCAGCACTTTGGGAGGCCAAGACAGGTAGATCATCAGGTCAGTAGATCAAGACCATCCTGACCAACAAGGTGAAACCTTGTCTCTAGTAAAAATACAAAAATTAGCTGAGTGTGGTGGAGCGTGCCTGTAGTCCCAGCTTAGGCAAGAGAATCACTTGAACCCTGGAGGCAGAGGTTGCAGTGAGCTGAGACTGTGCCTCTGCACTCCAGCCTGGCGACACAGCAAGACTCCATCTCAAAAAATAATAATAATAAAATGAAAACCTCATTGTAGACTGTATAGGTATTACATTTGTTATTATCCTTAACATTTGGATATTTATTCTTGCATAACAAAATAAAACTTGCAAAAATAAATAAAACTTTCAGAACACTTAAAATTTTCATGTAATTTCTATACTTGATATGTGGATTACACATAATTTTAATCTATTCATTGACGCATATCCCTCTACTTAGGCCTTTTAAGCAACATTTTATATTTTTCTATAAAAGCATTGCATATCATTCATTAGTTTAGTCTCAGCAAGTTAGTTTATATATAACAGACTCATTTTCCTCCTCATAAAAGTAAAATAGATGTTTCCAAGCTTTTTTATTCTGCTAATTCAGCCTGGCCTTTCCATCTAATTATACCTAGAAATAAACTCATAAATCTAATGCTGGCACACATTGCTATTAAAATAATAATTGCATAAAGTTTATAATTAGTAGTGACATTTAAATACAGAAGAATTAACAATGAGAAGAAACAGTTATGCCTTAAAGTTATGATGATGATAAAAATTATCATTAATTTAATTATTTTTGTTTTTATGAGACACAGTCTATGTTGCCCAGGCAGGAGTACAGTGGCTATTCACAGACAATCATGATGCATTGTAGCCTCAACCTCCTAGGCTCAGGTGATCCTCCCACCTCAGCCTCTTGAGTAGCTGACACTAAATCATGATGCATTGTAGCCTCAACCTCCTAGGCTCAGGTGATCCTCCCACCTCAGCCTCTTGAGTAGCTGACACTACAGACATGTGCCACCACTCCTGGCTATCATTAATTTAAAAACTGTTTGAAATAAAAAGGTTTATACAAACAAAGTATAAAAAGTTTATATTAACAGATATAACCCATTTATCTAAGCCTGTCCAGGCATTAACCATCAGCTGTACAATAACTATTTGTTGAATATCTCTGAATTTAACATGACAAAATGATGAAAATTGTAAGGATTATACAGTCTCTGCCTTTAAGTAATAGTACACACATACCACACATTCATGCATTTTGTCAAAAACACTTAACTCCAAGAGCATAAGACAGAGTCAAGGAAATAGGTAAACAGAATCAAGGAAATAGATAAGCAGTACAGGAACCCTTATGTTATACTTTGCAATTTATTTTCTAACTATGGAGTTTTAACACATTTTTATTCCTGACACAATTTTTATATTGTGAATGAATAAAGTAAGAAGGATGAAGTCCTTTTATCCAAAATGAACTGGCCTGGAAGTTATTTGGGGACATCAGTTGCTTCCTATCACAATAAAAATCCATTGAGAATGCTACTACTCTCTGGAATTTTCTAAACTGGGGGAAGGAAACTGGCTCAAAGTTCATCGATAGCTTTTACCTGCAAAGTTTTCCATCACAAATTCCTCTTAGGACAAGTTACTGGTGGTACACATTTTTGTTGTATTATTTGTGACCCACTAGACTCATGAAGTACTTGACTAACACTAGGTTCAGTAACCAAGTTTGTATCTCTCATATGAAATTTACATTGTACATTAAAGGCGCTAAAACATCTTGTCAAAAGAATTTGACATTCATTATTTTTTTAAGTCATATTCCTTAATTTCCCAAACCTAATTGACTATAGAACATCCAGAAGAAAGTATTTCAGAAAATACAAATAATGGAAGTAAAATGTTTTTAAACCCAAGAGATTCACACTTGCAACAGTGTTTCTGAAATTTTTCATGTTAGAAATTTATAATAAAGCACATGAAGTTGAAGGAAAGTATCTTGTTAGATTGTGATGTATAGTTTTTAAGCAGGTTGCCTAAATTATCATTTCTTGTAGTATGAAAAAGTTCGAATATACAGAATGGATGGATCCTATCGTTCTGTTGAATTGAAGCATGGAAATAATACAACAGTGCAGCAGATAATGGAAGGAATGCGTCTCTCTCAAGAAACACAGCAATATTTCACTATATGGATTTGTTCAGAAAACCTCAGTAAGAAAGTTTTTATTATACTAAACCTCATTATTCCTTTTTGGGAGTGGGTTGGTAAAAAATATAACTTCTGTTTATTCTTGATTTTTAAATTTTGAAATAATACAATGTTTTTCTCTTTTATATAAATTATTAGTGTTCAAACTGCTGAAACAGGTAAGTCCCTGCCCATCCCTTTCCCTACTTCATTCAGAGCATTTTTTTTAATAATTAAAAAACAAAACTTCTCCTCTCTGGCAAATGGCATTTGATTTGAATGCCATTAAATGGTGTGCTCATACAACTTGCCTTTATTTTTTGTGCTCATTTTGAAATAATACAAATGTTCTTTTTACATTAATTTTCTATTTAAAATCAACTTTTTTATTTAAAATCAACCTAATGACACTATATTTTTGTTCCTCAAAGTATTACACATACATAAAAAATTTGATTGATGTGATTGGTTATTTAATGGCTTACTAGTATGTTTTTAACACAGAATTCTGTATATGTCATAAATAATCTATAATGGAATTAAGGATTTCATGAACATTTGATAAATTTCATGTACATTTGATAATAAGCAGTTACCCACAAATTGGGTGGTAATATTGATTAAAATATTAATATTAATTTTAAATTTAAATTTAATTTGTAAATATTCAATACAAAAGTGCAGATAGTTGAATACAAAGTTTCTATCCATTGATATAATTGACTTATTTTTACATTATCATTTATAAAGGAAAGATGTTTTTCAGGCCTTCAACTCAAACCATATCATAAACCCTTGCAACATGTTCGTGACTGGCCAGAAATACTTGCTGAATTGACTAATCTGGACCCCCAAAGGGAAACACCTCAGCTTTTTCTAAGAAGAGATGTGAGACTTCCTTTGGAAGTTGAAAAAAAGGTTTGCTTGGAAATCTTATTTATAGTTATTTAAATGAACAAAGTCTATTGAATTTCTATTGTAAGCACTAGAGGCAGAAATTGAGCTTACATCCTTATATCAATCCTTACATCTCTGTGATAATGGATGGAGTTTCAGTTGATCTACTTAAAAAGTCCATTTCTACTCCCATTGTCTTAAGAATACAAAAGAAATAGGGAAGCTATCATAAAGAAAATCAGCAATCAGATGTGAAGACAAATTATACAGGAAAAAAAATAGTTTAAACTAGTTAGGAAGTACACTATCAAGGATAAATTTAGTAAAGGGCTAATCAGTTGTATACCTTCTGAAGGTAGAAAGAGAAACATTGGTATGGGAGAGAACAGAAAAAACATCCTGGGTGGATAAGATTATTATTTGCAAAGGGAACAAGGTAAAAGTTATTCTCAATAGTCCATAAGTGGCTCATCCTTTTTTTCTTTTCTTTTTTTTTTTTTTAGATAAAATCTTGCTCTATCCCCCAGGCTGGAGTGCAGTGGCATAATCTTGGCTAACTGCACCCTCTGCCTCCCGGGTTCAAATGATTCTCCTGCCTCAGCCTCCCAAGTAGCTGAGATAACAGGCATGCATTACCACACCCGGCTAATTTTTGTATTGTGGTAGAGACAGGGTTTCACCATGTTGGTCAGGCTGGACTCGAACTGCTGAGCTCGTGATCCGCCTGCCTCAGCCTCCCAAAGTGCGGGGATTATAGGCCACCATGCTTGTCGTCTTTTTTTTTCTTTTTTTTTTCTTTTTTTTTGTTAAGACTGAGTCTTGCTCTGTCTCCCAAGCTAGAGTGGTACAATCTTGGCTCACTATAGCCTCCACCTCCTGGGTTTAAGTGGTTCTCCTGCCTCAGCCTCCCAGGTAGTTGGGATTATAGGCGTGCGGCACCACACCCAGCTAACTTATTTGTATTTTTAGCAGAGACAGGGTTTCACCACGTTGACCAAACTGGTCTTGAACTCTTGGCCTCAAGTGATCCACCCACCTTGGCCTCCCAAAGTGCTGGGATTACAAGCATGAGCCACCGTGTCTGACCTAAGTAGCTCATCTTGACCCAAACAGAGAACTCCGTATATAGTAAAAAATGAGAATAGTATTTATATTTAATAAAAAAGAAGTCTGTCCATACAAGTATATTTGGATTTGAGCTACTATGGATTTTAGAGGAGAAGAGGTGACATGATGCCATAGAAGGATGAATGGGCCAGGCGCCGTGGCCCACGCCTGTAATCCCAGCACTTTGGGAGGCTGAGGTGGGTAGATCACAAGGTCAGGTGTTCATGACCAGCCTGCCCAGGATGGTGAAATCCTGTCTCTACTAAAAACAAGAAAATTAGCCAGGTGTGGTGGTGGGCACCTGTGATCCCAGCTACTCAGGAGGCTGAGAGTTGCTTGAACTCAGGAGGCGGAGGTTGTAGTGAGCAAAGATCACGCCACTGTATTCCAGCCTGGGTGACAGAGTGAGACTCTATCTCAAGAAACAAAAAAGGGGCCGGGCGCGGTAGCTCAAGCCTGTAATCCCAGCACTTTGGGAGGTCGAGGCGGGTGGATCACGAGGTCAAGAGATCGAGACCATCCTGGTCAACACAGTGAAACCCCATCTCTACTAAAAATACAAAAAATTAGCTGGGCATGGTGGCACGTGCCTGTAATCCCAGCTACTCAGGAGGCTGAGGCAGGAGAATTGCCTGAACCCAGGAGGCGGAGGTTGCAGTGAGCCGAGATCGCGCCATTGCACTCCAGCCTGGGTAACAAGAGCGAAACTCCGTCTCAAAAAAAAAAAAAAAGAAAAAAAAAAAGAAACAAAAAAGGATAAATGGACAAGGGAGAGATTATAACAAATTAAGCATGATAATCTAATATGGTGAAATGTTACAGCATTAGTGAAGAAAAAATACATTTCTTAATTCTTTGTTATCAGGGAATATTAAACAAACAAATTTTAGCACAAGAAAATTTCAACAACCATGTCCAAACTTGGTAAATCTTTTTTACGTAACTGTGTATATTGCTTCTTTTATATTATCAAGCCAAAGATAGATTTGATCCTCTCAGCCAAATACACTAGGAGTTACATAAAAATTGCTGTGAAATTTACCAAAAACTAAAGTCTTCATTATTTGTTAAAAATGTATTAGAATCACATTAATAGAATGACAAGGGGGGAAAAACATGCGATCATCCTAACTGATGCAGAAGAGGCATGTGACAAAATACAACACCCTTTAATGATTTTAAAAACTCTGAAAACTAGGAATTCAAGCGAACTTCTCAGCATGATAAAGGGTGTTTACCAAAAACCCACAACTAATCATTGAATGGTAAAAGACTGAAAACTGTCCTACAGTACAAAATTAAGATGCCTACTTTCACCAATAATTAAGACCTTAGTTTTTGGAAAATGACATATACATAGAAAATCCCAAAGAATCCACAAGAAAGCTAGAGCTAATAAATTAATTCGGCAAAGTTTCAAAGTATAAGCTCAACACACAAAAATCAGTTGTGTATACACCAGCAAAGAATAATCCAAGGAAGAGATTAAGAAGTCCATTAAAATAGCATCTAAGAATAAAATACCCAGGAATAAATTTTACAAAAGAAGTTCAAGACTTGTACACTGAAAACTACAAAACACTGCTGAAAAATAAGACCTAATAACTGGAAAGACATCTCCATGTTCAGTGATAGAAATAGTGTTTTTAAGACGTCACGACTAGCAAAATGATGTACAGATTCAATATAATCCCAATAGCCTTTTTTGTGAAAGTGGAACAGACAGTCCTCAAATCTGTATGAATTGCAAGGGTCCTCAAATAGTCAAGGCAGTCTTGAATAAAGAAGAATCAAGTTGAGAGATGGATGTTACTCAATTTCAAAGCATACCACAAAGCTAAGTAATCAAAAGCATTGTGTTACTCTAGCATAAGGATAAACATAATAGACCAATGGAATAGAATTGAGTTTTCAGAAATAAACCCATACATGTACAGCCAGTAGATTTTTGACAAGGCTGTCAAGTTCATCTAATGGAGAAAGAATAGTCTGTTCAATAGATAGTGCTGGTATAACTGGAAGTTCACATTGCAAAAGTAGGAAATTGGACCGCAACTTCATGCCATATAAAAAATGTAAATAGCTGGACATGGTAACTCAAGCCTATACTCCCAGTACTTTGGGAGGCCGAGGTGGGTGGATCACTTGAGGACAGGAGTTCTAGACCAGCCTGGCCAACATTGCAAAACACCATCTCTACTAAAAATACAAAAAATTAGCCAGCCATGGTGGTACACCCCTGTAGTCCCAATTACTCAGGAGGCAGAGGCATGAGAATTTCATGAACTCGGGAGGCAGAGGTTGCAGTGAGCCAAGATCTCACCACTGTACTCCAACCTGGGCAACAAAGTGAGAGTCCATCTCAAATATAATAATAATCAATTAAAATGCATCAGTGACCTAAATATAAGAGCTAAAATCATAAATATCATAGAAGAAAACATAGGGGTAACTCTTCATGATCTTGGATTAGGCAGTGGAGTCAGATATGACAAAAGTATGAACAACAAGAATTAATGGCTAAGTTAAACTTCATCAAAATAGAAAACTTTTGTGTATTAAACGACATCATTAAGAAAGTGAAAAGCAACAGAATGGGAGAAAATATTAGCAAGTCATAGATAAGGGTTTACTATCAGAAGAATAAAGAACTCCTATAATTCAACAATAAAAAGGCCAACAACCCAATTAAAAATGGTCAGGGTTTGGTACAGTGGCTCGTGCTTGTAATCCCAGCACTTTGGGAGGCCATCATTGGAGCCCAGGAATTTGAGACCTGCCTGGGCAACATGGTGAGACTTCATCTCTACAAAAATATTAAAAATTAGCCAGGTATGGTGGCGCACACCTGTAGCACCGTCTACTGAGGAGACTGAGTCCAGAGGGTCGCTTGAGTCTGGGTGGGAGAGGTTACAGTGAGCCAGTATCACACCAGCCTCAGTAATAGAGCAAGACTGTATCGCAAAAAAAAAAAAGGCAAGGAATGATGGCTCACTCCTGTAATCCCAGTGCTTTGGAAGGAATAGCGGGAGGCTCACTTGAAGCCAGGAATTTGAGACCAGCCTGGCTACATAGTGAGACCCTGCCTCCACAGAAAAGTTTTTTTTTTTTTTTTTTAAATAGTCTGGCATGACACTTGTAATCCTAGCTAAGAGGGGTAAGACGGGAGGATCACTTGAACCCAGGAGTTCAAGGTTACAGTTAGTCATGATGATGCCACTGCACTCTAGGCTGGGTGAAAAAGCAAGACCCTGTCTGTAAATAAAATAGGTCAAAGGACTTGAGTATATAAGTAGCCAACAAGCACATGAAAAGATGATCAATATCATTAGTTATTAGGGAATTGCAAATTAAAACCTCAGTGAGAAACCACACCCGCTAGGATAACTATCAAAACAGAAGATAATGAGTTGGTAAGAATGTAGAAAAATTGGAACTCTGGTACATTGCAGGTGGGAATGTAAAGTGGTGCAGCCACTGTGGAAAACAGTGGTTCTTCAAAAATCTAAAAATAGAATTACATATGATCCAGCATTTCTACTCCTAGATATATGCCTGAAAGAATGGAAAACAAGGACTCAAATATATTTCTGTGTCACTGCAGCATTGTTCATGATAACCAAAAAGGTAGAGGCACCCTAACTGCCCATCAACAGATGAGTGAATAAACAAAAGGTGTTCTGTACATACAAATAGAGTATTATTCACTGATACAAAGGAATGAAATTATGATACATGTGACAACATGGATGAACCTTGAAAACATTATACTAAATAAGCCAGACATAAAAGAACAAATATTTAACGTTAAGTAATCTAGAATATGCAAAGGCATAAAGAAAAAAATTGATTGGAGGTTATCAGTGGTGTTGGGCTGGGGGAGATTTTCTTACCAGTTAGAAAATTTCTCTTTGGGGTGATATAAAATATGTAGAACTAGATAGTTTATAATTAATGCCACTGAATTTCACGCTTAAAAATGGTTAAAATGGGCCAGGCCTGGTGGTGGCTCACCCCTGTAATCCCAGCAATTTGGGAGGCCAAGGCAGGTGGATCACCTGAGGTCAGGACATAGAGAGCAGCTTTGCCAACATGGTGAAAACCCATCTCTACTAAAAATATAAAAAATAGCTAGGTGTGGTGGTGTGCACCTTGGGAGGCTGAGGCACGAGTATCGCTTGAACCCAGGAGCTGGTGGTTGCAGTGAGCTAGGATTGTGCCTTGGTACTCTAGTCTGGGCGACAGAGTGAGACTCTGTCTCAAAAAAACAAACAAGGCAAAAATGACAGATGTCATGTCTACTTTACCCTATAACTTGAAAAATGTGTGATATCTATAAAATCTGTATATAATCCAAGTATACTCAGTCTGCCTTCTCCACCCAAGTAATATTTTAATAGTTGACTGGAGCAGTAATGATAATACTTAGATGATAAATAAATTGGATAATTATAAAATAAAGGAGACTGAAGTAAAAAGGAAGCAAGGCTTAGTAAGTTCTTAAGGTAAACCAGAATGTCTTGATTATCTGGTAAAACCACTCATTATATAATTAAGAAATTCCTGTTTGTACCATCTGAAAAAAAAAAGAATTACACTTACTGTTTAGCATCATCCTTTTAGGATGAAAACATCCTGATTTCATTAGAAAAGAAAAAATGGTAACTAAAACTCATTGAACATGGTGTTGGGATTTGTAACAGTTATTGTCTTACTCAGACTTTCAAATATACGAAGTCAGTTTTTATTAGAAAAACATGCTTTTGGCCGGGCGCGGTGGCTCACGCCTATAATCCCAGCACTTTGGGAGGCTTAGGCAGGCAGATCACCTGAGATCAGGAGTTGGAGACCAGCCTCACTAACATGAAGAAACTCCATCTCTACTAAAAAATACAACGTTAGCCAGGTATGGTGGTGCATGCCTGTAATCCCAGCTACTCAGGAGGCTGAGGCAGGAGAACAGCTTGAACCTGGGAGGCAGCCGTTGTGGTGAGCCAAGATCGGGCCATTGCACTCCAGCTTGGGCAACAAGAGTGAAACTCCATATCAGAAAAAAAAAAAGAAAAATATGCTTTCATTCAGTCTTTTTCCATCATTTTGAGAAATTTGAAAAGCCATAGGCACATTAAAAAGTAATACAGTTCACACCATATACCATTCATTAGATCACCAGTTAACAATTTGCTGTTCTTTATCTTTCTGAACCACTTTAAAGTGAGTTGCAGGTGCTATTTCTACATATTTTGGTGTGTATCTTCTAAGAATAAGGACATCTCGGCCGGGCGCGGTGGCTCACGCCTGTAATCCCAGCACTTTGGGAGGCCGAGGCGGGTGGATCACGAGGTCAAGAGATCGAGACCATCCTGGTCAACATGGTGAAACCCCGTCTCTACT
>NW_016107413.1:2082880-2109878 GCF_001604975.1 Cebus imitator
AGGCTGAGGCAGGAGAATTGCTTGCACATGGGAGGTAGAGGTTGCAGTGAGTGGAGATTGTGCCATTGTACTCCAACCTGGGCAACAAGAACAAAAACTGTCTAAAAAAAAAAAAAAAAGAAAGAATAAGGACATCTCTATTCTACCATAATAACCAATTTCCAACCTAATAAAATTAATATTTCCATAATAACAATAGCTTATTCAAATTCAGATTTTTCCAAATTGTTTCAAAATACTTTTATACCTCCAAGCCCCAGGATCTAGTCAAGGCTCATGCTTTATATTTTGATGTCTCGTTAGTCTCTTTTAATCTAGAACAGTCCCCTTCATTTTTTTCCCCATGAGATTTTTTTTTTGTTTTGATATTGTGTAGAGTATTTTAAGATAGAAAAATAGCCAATAGTATTTGGCCGGGCATGGTGGCTCATGCCTGTAATCCCAGCAGTTTGGGAGGCCAAGGCAGGCGGATCATCTGAGTTCAGGAGTTCAAGACCAGCTTGGCCAACACTGTGAAACCCGTCTCTACTAAAAATACAAAAATTAGCAGGGCATGGTAGCAGGTGCCTGTAATCCCAGCTACTTGGGAGGCTGAGGCAGGAGAATAGCTTGAACCTGGGAGGCGGAGGTTGCAGTGAGCCAAGATCGTGCCATTGCACTCCAGCCTGGGTGACAAGAGTGAGACTTCATCTCAAAAAGAAAAATAGTATTTTATTTCAGTTAATGTTACAAAAATCATTTCGATCATAACTTGGGATCATTGTGAATTGTATTTTGAGATACTTTAAGCATTCGGAAACTTTATAATTCGTCACTATGTGCAAGTAGGAACATATTCTATAGGCTAGGATTTCTCAATCTTTATTAATCTTATTGGATAAACTAAAACAAAGTTTTTTAAATTTAAAAAAAAAAAAAAAGCATCTAGGCCAGGCGGAGTGGCTAACACCTGTAATCCCAACACTTTGAGAGGCTGAGTTGAGAGGACTGCTTGAGCCCAGCTGAGGCAACATGCCAAGATATTCTCTCTACAGAAAATTTAAAAATTAGCCAGGCATGGTGGTTCATACCTCTTGTCTCAGCTACTCGGGAGGCTGAGACAGGTAAATAGCTTGAGCCCAAGAGGCTGAGGCTGCAGTGGGCTGTGTTCATGCCACTGTACTGCAGCCTGGCTGGCAGAGTGAGACTCTGTCTCAAAAAACAAAAAACTACTCTTCTTGAATATTATTTATATTTGAAGTACAAAATCTTTTTAGTCAGAATTTAAAATGTCTTACAATACGCTTTTTATAAATGTCTCATTTGTCCTTTGGAAATTAAGATACTTCCTTTTATCTTCTTTGAAGTCCACTACTGTATTGTATGAAGCATAGTTAATAGAAAGATGTTTCAGTAACACCAAAATTTAGGTAAACTTGTTCTAAAAATTGTCCATATTTATAAACTGATGATAATAGTGTTAGACAACCAGGTTAGCAAACTGTAGCTATTGCCATATTTTGCCAATTTTTATATACCCCATAAGCTAATAATTTTTTTGTGTTTTGATGGTTAAAAAATCAAAAGAGCAATATTTCATGTTATAAAAATTTTTTGAAATTCATATTTCAGTATTCCTATATAAAGTTTTATGAGAACACTGTTGTACCCATTTGTTGATGTATCACCTGTGGCTTCCTTTGTGCTACAGTACTAGAGTTGATTAGTAGCAACAGCAATTACATAGTTTACAAAGCTTAAAATAGTACTCTCTGGGCCTTAACAAAAAAACTGTTTGCCAGGCCGGGCGCGGTGGCTCAAGCCTGTAATCCCAGCACTGTGGGAGGCCGAGGCGGGTGGATCACCAGGTCAAGAGATCGAGACCATCCTGATCAACATGGTGAAACCCCGTCTCTACTGAAAATACAAAAAATTAGCTGGGCATGGTGGTGCGTGCCTGTAATCTCAGCTACTCAGGAGGCTGAGGCAGGAGAATTGCCTGAACCCAGGAGGCGGAGGTTGCGGTGAGCCGAGATCGTGCCATTGCACTCCAGCCTGGGTAACAAGAGCGAAACTCCGTCTCAAAAAAAAAAAAAAAAAAAAAAAAACTGTTTGCCAACCTCTGCTCAAAGCAGTAACAGTTCATTTTATATACAAATGTGTAGCTTTTGCCTTTCCCATATTAAGTTGTTTATTTGTAAAAAAAAATTGTAGCCTAATAACCAAATTATACTTTCTCTTTTAAGATTGAAGACCCACTAGCTATTCTTATTCTCTTTGATGAAGCCAGATATAATTTACTGAAGGGCTTTTATACAGCTCCTGATGCTAAGCTGATAACATTGGCAAGCCTGCTTTTGCAAATTGTCTATGGAAATTATGAGAGTAAAAAACACAAGCAAGGTTTCCTAAAGTAAGTATTTTATATGCATGGTCTTATGCTATGCTCAAGATTCTGTTTAACCAAGAAAGTTTGAAAATGTTATTAGAAATTATTTATACATTACATTGGTTTGGAATTATATAAGACATAGAATGAGAAAAGAAAACATTATAATAAATCATTCTTAAAGTTATACTCTCCAAATTTTCATGTATTTGACTGTAGTTTGATATACTTTATAGTTTCTTTATGCTTAAATAAGTTCACTAAAACCTGACTTGAATAAGTGTAAAAAGATTTTATAAGGCAGATGCACTTAAAAATCCCACCATAAATACTAGTTTTATGTTCGGTCTTTGAGAGAAAACACTGAGGTTTTAAGCACATCTGAATTTGGTTACTGTAGTTTTCAATTTTCAAAAATATTTTCTGGTTATTGAAAGAAGAAACATTTATATAAATTGAAAATACAAGATTTGTGGCTTTTTGCTTAAAATTTTTAGAGTTCTCTGATATTTTACAGCAAAATATTTTTCAGCTTAAAAATTGTTACTGAAAGCCCTTTGTAACAAAATGATTGCTTTAGCTACTAAAGATGATTTATTTAAAGGATATTGGCATATGTGCTTACAGTGAAGAAAATCTAAAATCCATTGTACCTATTACCAAACTGAAAAGTAAGGCACCTCACTGGACAAATCGCATACTTCATGAATACAAGGTAAGCTGTTTAATAGAAATGAAAAGACATTTGATAGTCTGGTTGAAAGTCTGTTAGTGTTATTAATATTTAAACATAGGTACATTAAATTTATAGTCCCGAAATTAAAAATGTATCTTCTAGTTCACAATGCTTGAAATTGAAAGTAGCAAGATATTTTTATTTTTAGTAATATATAATCTTTTACTGAATACCGTCTACATGATGAATACTGTAGTATGGACCAGAGATAAAAATTTGAAATAACATACCATCCATGCCCAGGAAGCAATTAAAACCCAGTAGCATAGACAATATTTTTAGACCTCAGTATTTTTTTAATATTCCCATTGCAAGAGAAAAAGTACTCCGGATACAATGTGCCATAATTTTTTTCTTTAGGGGCAGTCTTGATTTTAGAAACTGCTTAGTTGACCTATTTGAATTATCAGTGGTACATTTTCCTTTCACATCTCTTTTATTTTTAATTTACCTTGTTTTTGTTTTTAGAATCTCAGTACAAGTGAAGGTGTCAGTAAAGAAATGCATCACCTTCAGCGCATGTTCTTACAGAATTGCTGGGAAATTCCTACTTATGGAGCAGCATTTTTCACAGGACAGATATTTACAAAGGCAAGCCCCAGCAATCATAAAGTCATCCCTGTGTATGTAGGCGTGAATATAAAAGGACTTCATCTCCTCAACATGGAAACTAAGGTAGATTTTCAGCCCTTTTTTTTACCAATCATGTCATATAATACCTAAAACAACAGTACCAACTTACATGAAGAATTTAGAAATGCCATATATACAAGACTGTTTATTGCAACTCATTCATTACATAAGATGAGGGTGGGAAACCAAATCACTGTCAGTAAGGGGTTAATATTATTATTATTATTATTATTTTCTTTTAAGATGGGGTTTCACCATGTTGGCCAGGCTGGTCTCGAACTCCTGACCTCAGGTGATCCGCCAGCCTTGGCCTCCCAAAGTGCTGAGATTACAGGCGTGAGCCACCACGCCCGGCCCTGCGGTTAATAGTATTATATTACATTTCTGCATTGGAATACCCTTCATCCATAAAAAAGAATAAAGAGGATTTTTGTGTTGAATGATCTGCAAAATATATTTAGTGAAAAAGCAAGGTGCTGAACAATATGTAATGTGCTACCTACTATTGTAATTAAAATGGGAGGAAATGAGGATGATCTTTACATAAATACATATTGCTTATGTATGCATAAAATATTTCTTGAAGCCTTTAGAGAAGGGAACCAGATTACTAGGAACAAAAGTTAAGAGAGAAACTTTTCACTACATACCTATCTAGTTCAGGCTACTATAACAAAGTCCTATAGACTGATAAGCTTATTATGAACAACAGAAGTTTATTTCTCACAGTTCTGGAAATGGGAAGCCTGAGATCAGAGTGCTAGCAGGGTTGGATTCTAGTGAGAGTGTTTTACTGGGTTGGAGACTGTTGACATCTCCTCGTAGCTTCATATGGCAGAAAGAATGAGCTAGTTCTCTTGAGGTCCCTTTTATTTATATATATATATATATATATATATTTTTTTTTTTTTTTTTTTTTAAGACGGGGTTTCACCATGTTGGTCAGGCTGGTCTTGAACTCCCGACCTCAGGTGATCCGCCCACCTTGGCCTTCAAAGTGTTTGGATTACAGGCATGAGCCACCACGCGTGGCCGAGGTCCCTTTTATGAAGGCACGAATCCCATTCATGAGAGCCCTGCTCTCATAAATTATGTCATAATTACTTCTCAAAGGCTCTGCCTCCCAATACCATCACATTGGGGGTTAGGATTTCAACATACCAATTTTGGGAGGCAGAGCACAAACATTCAGTCCATAACAATGCCATTTTGCAACTTAAAAGTTTTAGTTGTGTGATTATGTTGCCTGTTTAAAACATTTGTTAGGTTAATTGAAAAAGACAGATTGAAAAAAAAAAATATTCTATGTGACACAAAGCCTTCACTTTGAAAAATTAGAATTAGTACAATAACCTTTTGGGGATCAGGATGAAGTGTGGAAGAGATTGAATATCCACTGCAATAGTTCAGAGCTTCTTTATTGTTTTTTGTTTTTTATATTTTGAAATGTCATTATTTATGTATTTATTTTGTGAGACAGAGTCTCACTCTGTTCCCAGGCTGGGGTTCAGTGGTGCAATCACAGCTCACTGCAGCTTCGAACTCATGGACTCGAGCAATCCTCCTGCCTTGGTCTCCTGAGTAGCGGGGACTACAGGCCCATACTACCATGCCTAGCTAATTTTTTTTATTTTTATTTTTTTTTTTTTAGAAATGGGGTGTTGTTATGTTGCTCTGTTTGGTCTCAAACTCCTGGTCTCAAGTGATGCTCCTGCCTCACTTTACCAAAGTGCTGGGATTATAAGCATGAACCACTGGGCCCCACCCATTTTTTAAATTGGTGCATAGTAGTTGTCCATATTTATGAGATACAGGTCATATTTTGATACATGCATAAAATATATAATGATCAAATCAGGGTAATTAGGATTTTCATTACCTCGGCCATGTGCAGTGGCTCACGCCTATAATTCCAGCACTTTGGGAGGCCGAGGCGGGTGGATCACTTGAGGTCAGGAGTTCGAGAACAGCCTGACCAATAAGGAGAAACCCCGTCCCTAAAAAAAAAGGATTTTCATCACCCAAATATTTATCATTTCTTTGTATTGGGAACATTTCAACTTACCTCTTCTACCTATTTTGAAATATACAATAAATTATTAACTATAGTCATCCTACTGTACTATGAAACACCACAACTTATTCGTTCTATATAACTATATGTTTGTACCCATTAACTGACCTCTCCTTATCCCTCCCTCCCCTACCCCTTCCCAGCTCTGGTAATCATCATTCTACTCTCTACCTCCTTGACATCAACTCAGTTAACTCACATATATGAGAACATAGGATATTTGACCTTCTGTATCTGGCTTATGTCACTTAACAAAATGACTCCCAGTTCCATTCATGTTGTTGCAAATGACAGGATTTTAGTCTTTTTTGTGGCTGAATAATATTTCATTGTGCATATATACCATACTTTCTTCATCCATTCATCTGTTGGTAGACACTTAGGTTGAATATCTTTGCTATTGTGAATAGTGCTGCAGTTAACATGGAGATGCAGGATCCCTTTGAAATAGTGATTTATTTTCCTTTTCAAGAATACTCAGTAGTAAGATTGCTGGTTCATATGGTAGTTCTATTTTTAGTTTTTTGAGAAACCTCTGTACTGTTTTCCATAATGGCTCTACTAGTTTATATTCCTAGTAACTCCATATAAAAATTCCCTTTTCTCTGCAACCTCACCAGCATTTGTTATTTATTTATTTATTTGTCATTTTGATAATAGGCATGCTAACTGGGGTGGGATGAAATATCATTATGATTTTGACTTGCATTTCCCTGATGATTACCCATGGGGAGCATTTTTTAATATACTTCTTGGCTATTAGTATGTCTTCTTTTGAGAAATGTCTTTTCCAATCATTGCCCACTTTTTAATGGGGTATGTTTTTTTGATGTTGAATTTAGTTCCTTGTATATTTTGGATATTATTCCCTTGTCTAATGAAAAGTTTGAAAATATTTTCTCCCATTCACCAAATTGTCTCTTCACTCTGTGGTTGATTGTTACATTAGCTGTGCAGAAGCTTAATAGTTTAAGCCCGTTTGTCTGCTTTTGGGTTTTTTTGCCTATGCTTTTAAAGGCTTAACCATAAAATCTTTGCCTAGACCAGTGTCCAAAAGCTCTTCTACTAGTTTTATAGGTTCGGGTCTTACATTTAGGATTTTTATCCATATTGACTTGATTTCTGCATATGGTGAGAGATGGAATCTAGTTTCATTCTTCTACATGTGGGTATCCAATTTTTCCAGTATCATTTATCAAACAGGGTGTTTTTCACCAATGTTTGCTCTTGGCACCTTTGTTGAAAATGAGTTGGCTATATATACATGGATTTATTTCTGGGTTCTCTGATCTATTGGGATCTGTATTTCAAATAGTACCATGCTGTTTTGGTTACTGTAGGTTTGTGTAAATCTTTTTGAAGTTAGGTAGTGTGATGCCTCCAGCTTTGTTCTTTTTTTTCTCACAATTGCTTTGGCTATTTGGAATCTTTTGTTATTCCAAATGAATTTTAGGATTCTTTTCATTTTTGTAAAGCATGTCATTTGTATCTCAATAGAGACTGCATTGAATTAGTTGATTGCTTTGGGTAATATTGCTGTTTTATTTTTTATTTATTTATTTTTGAGACAGAGTCTCTGTTGCCTAGGCTAGAGTGCAGTAGCACGATCTCTGCTCATTTCAACCTCTGCCTCCTGAGTTCAAGTGATTCTCCTGCCTCAGCCTCCTGAGTAGCTGGGATTACAGGTACCTGCCACCATGTCCGGCTAATTTTTGTATTTTTAGTAGAGAAGGGGTTTCACCCTGTTGGCCAGGCTGGTCTTGAACTCCTGACCTCGGGTGATCCACCCTCCTCAGCCTCCCAACATGCTGGGATTATAGGCATGAGCCACCACCCTGGCCCATAATGCTGTTTTAACGATACTAACTCATCCAATCCATAAGCATGGATATCTTTCCAAATTTTTGTGTCCTCTTCAAATTATTTCATCAAAGTTTTGTAGTTTTTGTTACAGAGGTCTTTCATTTCCTTAGATTCATTCTCAGGTATTTAATTTTTTTAGTAACTATGGTAAATGAGATTGCTTTCTTGATTTATTTTTCAGCTGGTTCATTATTGGTGTATAGAAATGCTACTTATTTTTGTATGTCAATTTAGTGTCCTGCAACTTTATTGAATTTGTTTTATTCTATGAGTTTTTTGGTAGAGTCTAGGTCTTTCTGAATATAAGATAATGTCATCTGCAGAGAGAGACAGTTCGACTTCCTGTTTACCAATTTGTATGCCTTTTACATCTTTCTGTTTCCTGATTGCTCTTTCTAGCACTTCCGGTACTATGTTAAGAGTGGTTGAAAGTGGGGTATCCTGGTTTTATTCTAGTTTTTATAAGAAAGACCTTCAGCTTTTCCCCTTTCAGTATGATGTTAGCTGTGGGTTTGTCATATGTGGGTTTTATTGGTTGATATATGTTCTTTCTATGCCTAATTCACTGAGAGTGTTTTTTCCCATCACAATAGGATATTGAACTTCATGAAGTTCTTTTTCTGCACTTACTGAAACTATTATATGGTTTTTGTCCGTCATTCTATTGATTGTATCACATTTATTAATTTGCAAATGTGGAATCATCCTTGCCTCCCAGGCATAAATCCCATTTGATCATGGTGTATTATCTTTTTGATGTGTTGTTGAACACAGTTTGGTAGTATTTTGTGGAGGATTTTTGCATCTATGTTTATCAGGACTGTTGGCCTCTTGTTTTCTTTTTTTGTTGTGTCCTTGTCTGGTTTTGTTATTAGAGCGATGCTGGCCTCGTTGAATGAGTGAGGAAGAATTCCCTTCTCTTCAGTTTTTTGGGCTAGTTTGAGAAGAATTGTTATTAGTTCTTCATTATAGGTTTGGTAGAATTTAGCAGTGAAGTCATCTGGTTTTTGTTTGTTGAAAGACTTTTTGTTCCTGATTCAACCTCGTCACTGAGAATTTGTCTGTTGAGGTTTCCTTTTTTTTCCTGGTATAATATTGGTAGGTTGTCTCTATCTAGAAATTTATCTTTTTCCTCTAGGTTTTCCAATTTGTTAGTGTATCATTGATCCTAATAGTCTCTAGTGATCCTTTGTTATTTCTGTGGTCTCAGTTATAATGTCTCTTTTATCATTATGATTTTGTTTTTTTAGATCTTCTTTTTCTCTTGGTTAGCCTACCTAACAGTTTATTCATTTTATCTTTCTGAAGAACCAACTTTTCATTTTGTTGATCCTTTGTAATTTTTTTTTTTTTAGTCTTTCTTTTAGTTCTGGTCTGATCTTATTTCTTTCCTTCTGCTAATTTCAGGTTTGGTTTTTTCTTGCTTTTCTAGTTCCTTGAGGTGCATCGCTAAGTGTTTGAGATATTCCTACTTTTTTGCCATAAATGTTTATTGCAATAAACTTTGCTCTTACACTGCTTTTGCTATATCCCTTAGGTCTGGCTATATGGTGTTTTTATTTTCATTGCATTTGAGAAATTTTTTTATTCTCAATTTTTTAATTGACCCAGTGGTCCTTCAGGAGCATGTTGTTTAATTTCCATTTATTTGTATAGTTCCCAGAATTTATTTTGTTGTTGATTTATAGTTTTATTTCATTGTGATCTGAGAAGATACTTTTACAAAATTTACTGGGATTTGTTTTGTGGCCTAACTAACTGATGGTGTATCCTAGAGAATGTGTTTTGGAGAATGTGTGTTCTGCAGCTGATGGATGAAATGTTTTGCAAATGTCTGTTAGATCCATTTGTTTATTTTTTATTTTGTTTTATTTTTTTGAGACAGAGTGCTACTCTGTCGCTTAGGCTGGAGGTATAGTGAGCAATCTCAGCTCACTGTAAAACCTCTGCCTCCTGGGTTCAAGCAATTCTTCTGCCTTAGCCTCCTGAATAGCTGGGATTACTGGCAGGCACCACCATGCCTGGCTAATTTTTATATTTTTAGTAGAGACAGGGTTTAGCCATGTTGCCCAGGCTGGTCTCAAACTCCTGGCCTCAGGTGATCCACCTGCCGTGGCCTCCCAAAGTGCTGGGATTACAGGTGTGAACCACTGCGCCCATCTGTTAGATCCATTTAGTCTAAAGTGTAGTTTAAATCTAGTGTTTCTTTGTTAATTTCTTTTGATCCATTCAGTGTTGAGATGGGGATGTTGAATTCCCCAACTATTATTGTATTGGAGTCTGTCTTTCCCTTTAGATCTAATAACAATGGCAAAAACTGCAATTACTTTTGCACCAACCTCATATAAAACCGTTTTTTTTTTTTTTTTTTTTAAACTTTTAGCATTTTAAATGTATCATCCCAGTCTCTTCTGGCCTGTAGTTTCTTCTGAGAAATTTGTTGTTTGTTTGATGGCAGTGTCCTTATATGTGACATGGTGCATTTCTCATGGTTTTTAGAATTATCTTTTTGTCTTTGAGTTTTGACAGTTTAATTATAACATGCCTTGGGAAAGACCTTTTTAGGTCAGCTCTGTTTGGGTATACTTGAGCTTCCTGTATCTTGATGTCTACATTTCTTACAAGACTTGGGGAGTTTTCGGCTATTATTTTATTGAGTAGGTTTTCTTTCCTTCTAAAATCTCAGAATTCAACTATTTGGTCACTTTATGGTGCCCCACATATCACACTGGCTTTCTTCATTCTTTTTCATTTACTTATTTCTTTTTCCTTTTTTTTTTTTTTTTTTTTTTTTTTTTTTTTGTCTGCTTGGGTTATTTTAAGATACCTTCCTTTTTATTCTTTATTCTGCTTGAGTTAGTCTGTTGTTGAAGCTCTCAGTTGTATTTTTTTATTTCATTTATTGAGTTCTTCCATTCCAGGATTATATACTTTTGTTATGATATATATCTTATATCACACTGAGTTTCTTTAATGTCATTATTTTGATTTTTAGGCATTTCAGAATTTTGTGGGAGGATATATTACTGAAGAATTACTGTTTTCCTTTGAAGGTGTCATGTTTTCTTGCTTTTCAATGTTTTTTGTATCCTTATGTTTATATCTACATGTCTGATGTCACTTCTTCCTATTTTATGCGTTGGCTTTTGTAGGGAAAGACTTTTTCCTATAGATGTAGTAGCTATAGTGTTGGTTGGATAGAGTTCTTTGGCTTTGATTCTGGGTCAGTGCAGTAGTATGGTCTCCCTATGATTTCTTCAGCTTTTTGAGCATTAATGGTGTCTCTGAGTCCCTCAGTGGCTTAGACTGTGGTTGTTAATGAAGGCTGTAGTGAGGCTTTTCTGGGGACTGTGACTGCAGGCAGGCCAGTGCTCAGGCACCAGTGGTTGTACCAGTACGCAGGGCATGCCTTTCCTCAGGCCCCTAGATTGTGCTGGTCACCAGCAGGCATAGGCAAAGCAGAACAATCCTCAAGCTCCAGATGACATGCGCAGGCATCAACGGCAGGCAGTACAGGCCTGTCCTCAGGCCCTCTGATGGTGTGTGCAGGCAATGGCAGCAGCATGCTAGTTGAATCAGTCCTCAGGCCCTTCGATGGCATGCTTAGGCATGGTTGACAGTGGCAGTGGGCAGGGCAGGCTTGTCCTGAGGCCCATAGACAGTTTGTGCCAGTGGCAGTGGTAGACAGGGCAGGCTTCTCTCCAAGCCCACCTCTGGTGTTTGTGGGTGCTGGTGACAGGCAGGCGGGTTTACCTCCTGGCACTGAAACAGGTGACAGCAGCAGTAGGTGGGTCAGACCCTTTTCAGTCCCACTTTAGAGCTATTCACTTAGAAGTTAGAGTATGGTGCTCCTTTTTCTAACTGTAAGTCATTGTAAAATATAGGTTTATCAATTAATTTTTAGCATATTTAACACATTTAAATGGGATGAACAGCTTTTTAGTTTATAATAGGAAGCTAATTAAAATCGAATTCAGTTTGGTTTGGTACAAACAGTCTTGCTCTGTCACCCAGGCTGGAGTGCAGTGGCATGATCTTGGCTCACTACAATCTCTGCCTCCCAGGATCAAGCAATCCTCCTGCCTTAGCCTTTCAAGTAGCTGGAATTATAAGCATGGATCACCATGCCTGCCTAATTTTTGTATTTTTAGTAGAGACAGAGTTTCATCATGTTTGCCGGGCTGGTCTCAAACTTCTGACCTCAAGTGATCCACCTGCTTTGTAATTTGTTAATTAAAATTTGTTAAGAATAGACCAAATCAGTTAAAGTAATAATGAAGCTTATGCATTTTTAAAAGGGATTTAGATTAGGAAATTTCATTTTAAACTCAATTTTTATTTTCCTCATTTTTATATGTTTTTATAGGTCTTTATAATCACATAACTTCCTGAAATATCCCAGTCATAGTTTAGTCATTTTATATTAATTTTCAGGGTCATCTTTAAGGGCAGCGGTTACTTTGATAGATATACATGTGAATGGAGATAAAATATCTAGGGACATAGGGTGGAATACGGTCTGATTTCAGTAATTGACCTAGAACTTAATTTCTTGAAGCCTGTTATAGCAGGGGTCTGCAACCCCAAGGCCATGGACTGGCACTGGTCCATGGCCTGTGAGGAACAGGGCCACACAGCAGGAGATGAGCAGCAAGTGAAGCTTCATCTGTATTTACAGCCACTCCCTATCACTCGCATTACCATCTGAGCACCGTCTGAGCTCTGCTTCCTGTCAGATCAGCAGCAGCATTAGATCCTCATAGGAGCATGAACCCTCTTGTGAATTGCACATGCAAGGGATCTAGCTAGGTTGCATGCCCCTTAAGAGAATGTAATGCCTGATGATCTGTCACTGTCTCCTGTCACCCCCAGATGGGACCATCTAGTTGCAGGAAAACAATCTCAGGGCTCCCAATGATTTTACATTATGGTGAGCTGTGTAATTATTTTATTACATATTATAATGTAATAGTAATAGAAATAAAGTGCAAAATAAATGAAATGCACTTGAATGATCCCAAAACCATTCCCTACACCCCTGTCTGTGGAAAAACTGTCTTCCATGAAACCAGTCCCTGGTACCAAAAAGGTTGGGACTATTCTCTTATAGTCACCCTGCTTTTGGGTCATTTGCTTATCGTTTTCCTTTTCTTTCTTTGTTTCTTTTCTTCTCCCCTTAGGACATAGTCTCACTCTGTTGCCCAGGCTGGAGGGCAGTGACACCATCATAGCTCACTGCAGCTGCAAACTCCTGGGCTCAGGCGATCCTCCTGCCTCAGCTCCCCAAGTAGTTGGGACTACAGGCATATGCCACCACACCCAGCTAATTTTTTTTTATCATTTGTAGAGATACCTCACTTTGTTGCCCAGGCTGGTCTCAAACTCCTGGTGTGAGCACCAAAGTAAGACCTTATCTCTACAAGGTGATCCTCTTACCTTGGCCTCCCAAAGTGCTGGGATTTCAGGTGTTAGCCACTACACCCATCCTCATTTTCTGTTAAAAATATTTTGCCCACTGCCAGGCGCGGTGGCTCAAGCCTGTAATCCCAGCACTTTGGGAGGCCAAGGCGGGTGGATCACCAGGTCAAGAGATCGAGACTATCCTGGTCAACATGGTGAAACCCCGTCTCTACTAAAACTACAAAAAATTAGCTGGGCATGGTGGCGCGTGTCTGTAGTCCCAGTTACTCAGGAGGCTGAGGCAGGAGAATTGCCTGAACCCGGGGGGCGGAGGTTGCGGTGAGCCGAGATCGCGCCATTGCACTCCAGCCTGGGTAACAAGAGCGAAACTCCGTCTCAAAAAAAAAAAAAAACAAAAAAAAAAATTCTGAACAATTATATTTAAACCAGACTATGTAAATGTAGATAGTAAGAGAAAATAGGTGATGTTTTTAATATATATTTCAATATAATGATTTCCAATTATGTTGCAGGCTTTACTCATCAGTCTTAAGTATGGTTGTTTTATGTGGCAATTGGGAGATGCTGATACTTGTTTTCAGATCCATAGCATGGAAAATAAAATGAGCTTTATAGTACATACAAAACAGGTACGTATTATTTATGTTGGACTTCTAACAATGAACTACTGAGTTAGGAAAGTTACTTCTTTTTTTAAAAGAGACATCCATTTAACTTCAAGGAAAATCTGTACTATTCCATGAAATTAAAATATTTAAGGCCAAGGAAAAAAGGCAGGCATTCTAAGCAAGGAAAGTCAGAAACTTATCTGAATAGTTTATTTCACTTTTATAACAAATACTTTCTTGTGCCATATCTTTTAATTCTGGTCAGTATTACCTATTTCTTCTATCAAAGTATTAGGTAGTTCTTCCCTCTTCTTGACTTACCTGTGCCCCCTAGCTGTATCTAGCAGATCGCTTCTTAAGTCCATTCAAAAGCCTGAGTAAATATCCCCTCTATACTCTTTCTTAACAAGCTGTCTCCTGATAAGTTCCCTTTCAAATAGATAGGGAACTGCCCAGTGTCATGTATGTCCTTTAAACATTTTTACATGTTTTATATTTATTGTTGTCATCTTTTACTTTGTAGGCTGGTCTTGTGGTAAAACTGTTAATGAAGCTAAATGGACAGTTAATGCCCACTGAAAGAAATTCATGAAAGAAAAGTAACTGTTACTCAAGCTACCACAGTTTATAATGCAGAGTTTTTTTCCATGAAAGATTTCTTAAAATATTACTTTTCGCCAGGCGTAGTGGCTCACTCCTATAATCCTAGCACTGTGGGAGGCCGAGGCAGGTGGATCACCTGACAGGAGGAGTTCAAGACCAGCCAGGCCAACATGGTGAAACCCCATCTCTACAAAAATACAAAACTTAGCTGGGCATGATGGCAGGTGTGTGTAATCCCAGCTGCTCGGGAGGCTGAGGCAGGAGAATCGCTTAAACCCAGGAGGCAGAGTCACTGCACTTCAGCCTGGATGACAGAGCAAGACTCCATCTCAAAAAAAAAAAAAATTACTTTCAACAAGGCATTTAGTCTCTTGTAATATATATGTACATAATTACATTGTACAGAATCTGTACTTATGTTTGGTGTGTAATATACCAATTAGTTTTATATAATATGCTCATAAGCTATTCTAAGAGATAAACACAAAAATTATAGATTGATAGTCTGTATAATATTAGACAAAATAGTAAGCTTTATAAAAAGTTATTTTTGGTAAATGGTAAAGAATTTGGAGTGGAATGTGATGCGATTAAAATGTAGCTTTGGTATAACTTCATGTATATTTCAAAATACACTGAATGTCAACATGATTTGAATAAAGAAAATGTATTTTCTACTTGAACCATATAACACTGTTATTTAAAACAGTTTTCTGCAGTCTATACATTTCTCAACATTTTTTAAACAGTCTTAGTTAAAATGTAAATCCAATATATGGCAATGTTTCTTAAAATATAGTTTCCTGAACCTGTTGCAACATAATTACCTAGGTACTTCTTAAAAATGAAGATTTCAGAGACTCACTCTAAACAAGGGCATTCACCCTCTGGAAGTAGCATGGCCCTGTGAACTTAAGTTTGGTTTTGTTTTTTGCTTTTTTGCTGTTAAAATAATTCCAGACCAATCAGGTATTTCGATTATTAAAGTTGAGAAGTTTTACAAAACTGCCTGTCACACAAGTACACACATACATAGACACATTTTAAGTGATAATCTCTTGATATTAGAAGTTGCATTTCTTAAATACATGGCTCTATTTCTTATGAGTTGACTTAATAGTTTATGTATATTGACTCGACTTCGTAGGAAGTAAGTCGCCAAATATCTGATTGTTTCGTTTATCGAAGTATTGATATAGATGAGAAGCCAACTTGATGAATGTGCTGTTTATAAGCTATAAACAATAGTCTTTCCAAACGAATAGACTAATGGATTCTAAATAATTTCAGAGATATAATAGTCATATTTAAAGTTGTCCTACAGTTTGCAGATAATTTTTATATTACTGTTCTTCACATTAACTTCTGCTTATTTTTAATGGTGCTATGTGTAAGCCTTATTAAGATTGTATGGTTAAGTAAAGTTAACAAGAAAGTCTGGTTTATCTTTAATTTTGTGCTAGGTACTTTTGATTCTACATGAACAATTCCCTGTTCAGTTTCCCTCATTCTAATGTCCTCAAGTGTTACCAAATACCCTGTTGACTCCCAAACCTAAGATTTTGGCTTCAACTTCTTTTCTGAACTCCAAATCTTAATTTCCAAGTTCTTCTTGTTGTAGGTCCATCTGAAGGGCCTGCAAAGAACTTCAGTTGAATCATAGCTAGAAACAATTGATTTCCTCTATTTGTTCCATTCTGTCCTTCCAGTATATTCCCTATTTGGTTAATGACATCATCAAACTAGATTCATTTGCTTAGCCTGGAAATAACGTTTTATGGTGTTCAGCCTTTACCCAGCTTACGTATTTTGTTGATCAAAGTCCTATCCAATGTTTTATGAGTCCTTTCTCATTTCCTTCCTCCCTGCTTGTACTGCAGCCTAGTTTAAGTCCTTACCATCCATTCCTTAGCTTGTAATAACTTCCTACCCCTGACTCAGGCTTCATACCCTTCTTGCCTATCTGCCACACTGATGCCAAGTTAAGCTTTCTTGTCAGTCTGATTATTTCATTACATTGTGAACATCTTTAATAGTTACCACTATATGTAGAACTAAATTTCAAATTTTTTAGTATTGAAACCAAGGTACACTGTTGTTAAGCTACTTATCAAGATTATTGTCTAACTACTTCTCCCACACTCATCCTATATTCCCAGTGTTTCCTTACTCCTCAGTCATGTGGGGAAATTCAGTTCTTTCTGATTCAATAATTTTAGGGTGAGGCCCAAGCATTTCTGTCCTTAAAGTATCCTGTATACTTATGATATACAACTAGGGATTAGAACTGCAATGATAAGCAACTTTAGGAGATAGCTGACTGTGTTTCCTTTCACAGAGAGAGGTGAGGATGCAGTGATACAAAGAACCTCCTGCTCTGTGGAATAGTTTATCTTCCTGGAGATGTACAGTATAGCAGCCCTAATAAGAAAGGAATAGGAGAATATTAGAGTAGCATAGCTATTAAAGGCTTAAAAATATATAGCATTAAAGATTCAACTTTAAAAATTAATATTGAGAAAAAAACTGATCATTATCTTTCAGACCATAACAATCCAGAAATAAAAATAGGGAAATCCAAACAGCTTTTAATGAATGCCTAGCATTGATCAGGCATTGTATGTGCACTAGGGATCAAGATAAGATGCCATTTTCCTTTCATCATTCTTTCAGTAAATTTGAGTGCCTTTTATGTGCCAGGGACTCAGTGGTAAGGAAAACAAAATTCCTTTCAGGGAACAAAGTCTGAGGCAGACAATAAATTCTCATAGAAATATATAATTATAACTCTATTGTGATACACGAAAAAATCTCAGCATAACAGGGACCCTTGATCTAGTAGGCATCAGAAGAGTCTTTCCTGAGCAAATGATGCTTAAGTTGGCATCTGACATTTGAATAGGAATTAGTTATGTGAAGACAGTACAGCTAGAAGAGAAATGAGGTGAGATGTTTTGACCCCAAAAGACAGATCTGGAGAACCGATGAGGGGATTTACAATACTCATTTTCAGCTGTGATGCAAATTCAAGTAATTGTTTATCTAAATCACAACAAATACATTTTCATTGTACAAATAAAACCAGAATAGCTAATACTGCACATGATAAATGTATTAGAGAAAACTTACTGAAGAATCACAAGATTTTAAATTGCCAAATTTTATCCAATGATGGACAAAAAAAATTCAGGAAAAAGTTGCCAAAATTGACCCTAGAAAAATTAGACTTGATAGAAATACTCAACAAAGTAAAACTTTCCAGTTATTGACCAAATTTAATAGAAGAATTGCATCAATAAAAGTTTTTTTTTTTTTTTTTTTGGAGACAGTTTCGCTCTTGTTACCCAGGCTGGAGTGCAATGGCGCGATCTCGGCTCACCACAACCTCCGCCTCCTGGGTTCAGGCAGTTCTCCTGCCTCAGCCTCCTGAGTAGCTGGGATTACAGGCACGCACCACCATGCCAAGCTAATTTTTTTGTATTTTTAGTAGAGATGGGGTTTCACCATGTTGACCAGGATGGTCTCGATCTCTTGACCTCGTGATCCACCCGCCTCGGCCTCCCAAAGTGCTGGGATTACAGGCATGAGCCACCGCGCCCGGCCAGATTTAGATTTTTTTATTTGATCCTGCGAAATCAGTGGTAAAAACTCTAAAAGATTTTATTTCTTTATTTATTGAGCCGGAGTCTTCAGTCACTCCAGCTGGAGTGTAGTGGTCCAATCTCGGCTCACTGCAACCTCTGCCTCCCTGGTGCAAGTGATTCTCCTGCCTCAGCCTCCTGAGTAGCTGGAATTACAGACGTGTGCCACCATGCCCAGCTAATTTTTGTATTTTTAGTAGAGACAGGGTTTCACCATGTTAGCCAGGCTGGCCTTGAACTCCTAACCTCAGGTGATCCACCTGCCTCGGCCTCCCAAAGTGCCGGGATTACAGGTGTGAGCCACCTTGCTCAACCCTCTAAAAGAATTCACGTGTGCAAAAAATATATTGGGAATCAATTTGTTGCTTTATCTTTAACATAGAAAATGATGCTCCCAGTGAAAATAATTTCAGTCAAAGCATAATTTGTTTTTGCTGCACTGTGTAGAAAACTGATCAAGACACTAAATTGACTTGAGGCTGGGCATGGTAACTCACACTGTAATCCCAGCACTTTGGAAGGCCAAGGTGGGAGAATCACTTGAGGCCAGGAGTTCAAGACCAGACCAGCCTGGGTAACATAGCAAGATCTCATCTCTACAAAAATAAAAAATAAATTAGCCAGGAGCGGTGGTGTACCCCTGTAGTCCTAGCTACTCAGGAGGCTGAAGTGGGTGAGTATCTTGGGCCCAGGGGTTTGTGGTTGCAGTGAGCTATGATTACACCACTGTACTCCAGGCTGGGTGACTGAGCAAGCCTCTGACTTCAGATAGATAGATAGATAGATGATAGATGATAGATACATAGACAGAGCGAGCAAGCCTTTGACTCAGATAGATATATAAATAAATAGATACACAGACAGGCTTGCATGCATGCAAGGATTAGAAGATAGACAAGATAGGCTTGAGTGCATGCAAGGATAGCCCTGAGTGTGCGTGAGAATAGACGGATAGAGAGAGAGATCAAAGGAGATAGATATAGATAGGCTTGAGTGCATGCAAGAAAATATTTTCTCACCAAAAATCTATCTATGATGGTATGATTCTCATTTAATGTTTGTATTCATAAGCATATGAGAAAGCCTCAGTGTTATATATGATATTTGGAGAGGGAGGCATAGGCAGACTGAAAAGGCCCTAAAGCAGAAGCATCAAGCTCTTGGGGATCTTAGAGGCCAAAGTATTTAAGGCAAAGGAATATCTTTTAGACCTTAACAAATAGTTGAGAAAAACAGTTTCAATACATTGTGCTAATTTCTGTGATAAAAGGAATCACCAGGTTGTTCAGGATTCATTGGAAGGGCACCCACATGGGTGGGAAATTAGAAACTTATGTCCCCATTATTTAAATTTTAATAATAGCTAATACTTTAAATGATGCTTACTACACTATTGATATTTGAAGCACTTTTAGGGATATTCATTCATTTATTCCTGACAACAATCACTATGAGGCAGATCTTACTACTCCCATTTTACAGATAAGAAAATGGAAGTAGGGTTAAATTACTTTCCAAAGCTAATGGTTGTGGAGCCCAGATTCATACCTAGGCAGCCAAACTCCAGAGTATAAGTAAATCAGATACATGATGTATAGTTATAATAAAAACATAAAATAGGCCGGGCGCGGTGGCTCAAGCCTGTAATCCCAGCACTTTGGGAGGCCGAGGCGGGTGGATCACGAGGTCAAGAGATCGAGACCATCCTGGTCAACATGGTGAAACCCCGTCTCTACTAAAAATACAAAAAATTAGCTGGGCATGGTGGTGCGTGCCTGTAATCCCGGCTACTCAGGAGTCTGAGGCAGGAGAATTGCCTGAACCCAGGAGGCGGAGGTTGCGGTGAGCTGAGATCGCGCCATTGCACTCCAGCCTGGGTAACATGAGTGAAACTCCGTCTCAAAAAAAAAACATAAAATAATACTTGTTTTCTATATTTAAAAGCTTAGGAACCAGAGTTCTAACAGTGATATAAATGTTTTCATTTTTGTGTATTGTGTACCTTTGAACACAGTTGTATACAGAGAGGCTATGTTATTTGCGTAAGATCAAAAACTAGTAAGTTGGAGTGTCAGTATTCAGTATCTGGAAGTCTGGCTTCTGAATTCAGACATTCCTCAGATAAAGGAGAGTTAGGTGGAGTGGTTAAAAAAAAAAAAGAATCAAGTCTTGAAGGGTGTTGGGTTTCCTGTTAATGAGGAGCCATTGGAGCCCTTAGGACTTGATTAGCTCAGATGTGTGTGTTGAAAGATAACTTGGGCCAATGTCCAGAAGGGCTCAAAGAGGTGGTTCTGAGAAAGAAGATGTAGCACAATCTGGACATAAGCTAAGATAATGGCAATGAGGAGAAAATAATATTTTGACAAAACCCATTGACCTTTTAGATATGGGAAATAATGAAGAGTTAGGAGTAATGAATAATTATCCTCTTTCTGTCCTGGACATCTGGGAAAATGGTACCATATACTGCCTAAAATAGGGAATGGGAGAAAGTTTTGAAGAAGTGTATTGAGTTCCTGGCTCCCCAGGGACCCACAGATGGAGATGGTCAATAGACAACAGGATTCCCAGGCCTGAAGTTCAAAAGGCTCTCAGGAGATGACAACTGAAACTCCACAAATAGGCCGGGTGCGGTGGCTTACCCCTGTAATCCCAGCACTTTGGAAGGCTGAGGCAGGCGGATCACGAGGTCAGGAGATTGAAACCATCCTGGCCAACATGGTGAAACCCCATCTCTACTAAGAATACAGAAATTAGCTGGGCATGGTGGTGTGTGCCTGTAACCCCAGCTACTCGGGAGGCTGAGGCAGGAGAATTGCTTGAACCAGGGAGTCGGAGGTTGCAGTGAGCCAAGATTATACCACTGTACTCCAACCTGGCAACAAAGTAGGACTCCATCTCAAACAAACAAACAAACAAAAAGAAACTCCACAAATAGATTTAAAGCCACCTAGGAAGAGAGCACAGTGAGAAGCAAGCAAAAGAATGACAATATTTGAGAAATGGGCAAATTTAGGATAATCCACAGCATCCTGTTAAGTGAATATCTGCATAGAAAAGAAATAGCTTGGCACCATTCTCATACTGTGTATCCAATAAATTTTATATGGGCAAAAATTAAAATAACATTAATATTGCGAGGGAAAAAGCAAACCAGTATATTTTAGTGTCAGAGCACATTCACGGATATTTCTTAAATGAGTTTGAGGGATAGGTGAATAAAATCCTTTTTAAATGTACACCAACAAACATCAAAAGCAAAGCAGGCCAGGCACAGTGGCTCACGCCTGTAATCCCAGCACTTTGGGAGGCCGAGGCGGGCGGATCGCAAGGTCAGGAGTTCAAGACCAGCCTGACCCAATATGGTGAAACCACATCTCTATTAAAAAAAAAAAAAAAAAGCAAAGCAAAAGAAAGGATTTGGAGCAACTGGAACTCATACATGGCTAATAGGAATGCAAAATGGAACAACCATTTGGGAAAACAGTTTAGTTTCTTGTAAGCTACATATATGTGTCTACTATAGGACACAGCATTCTACTCCCAGTTATTTATCCAAGCAACTAAAACTTATATTCACATAATTCATATGCAAATGTTCATAGACTACATCTTTAATTTTTTCGTAATTAAACTAGAAACAACCCAAATGTCCTTCACTGGGTGAATGGATAAACTCAGGTACATCCATATAATGGCATAATAACAACGAAAAGAAATAAACTATTGATGAACAGCATGGATAAAACTCAAGTGTATTATGCTAACTGAAAGAAGCCAGACTCAAAAGGCTATACTGTATATTGTTACATTCCATTTGGATAACATTTTGCAAAAGGCAAAACTATAGGATCAGAAAGCAAATGATGGCCAGGCGTGGTGGCTCACACCTGTAATCCTAGCACTTTGGGAAGCTGAGGTAGGTGGATCACCTGAGATCAGGAATTCAAGACCAGCCTGGCCATCATGGTGAAACCCCATCTTTAAAAAATAAATAAATAAATAAATAAAAATTTAAAAAAGCAAATGGTGGTTACTAGAGGTTAAGGATAGGTGTGGGGGGATGTGGGAATATACAGAGGCAGCAGGGAGAAATTTGGTGGTAGTGGAGAGGATCTTCTGATTGTGATTGACATACTCTGTATTTGTCAGAATTCACAGAACTGATCATCAAAAGAAATTTTACTGGACTAATTTCAAAATACACTTAAAGAATCAGAACTTGCGGCTGGGTGCGGTGGCTCATGCCTGTAATCCCAGCACTTTGGGAGGCCAAGGTGGGCGGATCACCTGAGATCAGGAGTTCAAGAGACCAGCCTGGCCCGCAAGGAAAAACTCCATCTCTAAGAAAAAAAAAAAAAAAAAAAATCAGAACTTGCTAACCAAGTTCTGAAAATTCAAAAATGTATAAAGTTTTTTTTTTTTTTTCTGAGACAGAGTTTCAATCTTGTTGCTCAGGCTGGAATGCAGTGGCACAATCTCATCTCACTGTAACCTCTGCCTCCCAGGTTCAAGCGATTCCCCTGCTTCAGCCTCCAGAGTAGGTGTGAGTATAAGCAAGCGCCACCATGCCCAGCTAATTTTTGTATTTTTAATAGAGACAGGGTTTCATCACATTGGTCAGGCTGGTCTTGAACTCCTGACCTCAGATGATCCACTCGCCTTGGCCTCCCAAAGTGCTGGGATTACAGGCATGAGCCACAGATCCCAGCCAAAAATATATAAAGATTTAAATAGAGATAGGTCTGTACCCAAAATCCATTTAATGAATGGTCAAAGAAGATCAACAGAGAAGTTGTATGCTTGGAAATGCAAACAGCTTTTGGAAATGGGAAATATAAATTTTTCTAACAAAAATGCAAAAAAGAAGCTTATTAGTTAAAGTTATATGGAATAATAAAAACTGATTACATTAATAACATTTAATGATAGTACAAGACTGAGACAACATATAGGAATATATTTGGCCAGCCCTGAAAAGCAGTCTCAGAAATGTTTTTGGTTTTGGTTTGTTTGTTTTTTTTTTGAAACAGAGTCTTGCTCCATCACCCAGGGTGGAGTGCAGTGGTGCTATCTTGGCTCACTGCAACCTTAACCTTCTGGATTCCAGCGATCCTCCCATCTCAGCCTCTCTAGTAGCTGGGATTACAAGCATGTACCACCACACCTGGCCTAATTTTTGTATTTTTAGTAGTCAGGTTTCACAATGTTGGCCAGGCTGGTCTCGAACTCTTTGGCTTAGTGATGTGCCCACCTCAGCCTCGCAAAGTGCTGGGATTACAGGCGTCAGCTGCTGTGCCTGGCTGCAAAAACGTTTACTTCCTTTCTTTTGATGATCCCACATTGAGGACCACCTAAGAATGAGCTTGCTGCTCCCAATTCTCATTTGCAGTGCTTTACTGGTATTTTTCCCTACTTGCCTAGGGAGTAAATTGTATGCATTACAATTCAACAAGGAAAAAAATGATAGTTTCCTAACAGTACCCTAAAAATGGAGCAAAATTGTGTAGTTAAAAATAATATGGCTGGGCCAGGCACGGTGGCTCCCACCTGTAATCCCAGCACTTTGGGAGGCCAAGGCTGGTGGATCACTAGGTCAGGAGATCAAGACCAGCCTGGCCAACATGGTGAAACCCCGTCTCTACTAAAAATACAAAACTTAGCCAGGCGCAGTGGCAGGTGCCTGTAATTCCAGCTATTTGAGAGGCTGAGGCACGAGAATCGCTTGAACCCAGGTGGCAGAGGTTGCAGAGAGACGAGAACGCACCACTGCACTCCAGCCTAGGTGACAGAGTGAGACTCTTGTCTCATAAATAAATAAATACATACATACATACATAAAATGGCTGGATGCAGTGACTAATGCCCATAATCCCAGCATTTTGGGAGGCTGAGGCTGGCAGATCACATGAGACCACCAGAGTTCGAGACCATCCTGACTAACATGGTTAAACCCCATTTCTACTAAAAATACAAAAATTAGCCAGACATGGTGGTGCACTTCTATAATCCCAGTTTCTTATAAGGCTAAGGCATGAGAATTGCATGAACCAGAGAGGCAGAGGTTGCAGTAAGCCAAGATCATGCCACTGCACTGCAGCCTGGGCAACAGGATGAGATTCTATCTCAATAATAGTAATAATAATAATATATCCTGCCAAGCTAAGCCTCATAAGCGAAAGAGAAATAAAATCTTTTCCAGACAAGTAAGCACTAAGGGAATTATTTACCACTATACCAGCCTTACAGGAGACCTAAACATGGAAGTCAAAGAACAATACATGCTACCAAAAACACATTTAAGTACATAGCTCACAGACCTATTAAGCAACCACACAGTAGAAACTACAAAGCAACCTGCTAGCAGCTTTACGATAGGATCAAAACCACACATAACAATACTAACCTAGAATGTAATTGGTCTAAACACCCCACTTAAAAGTCCACAGAGCAAGGCCAAGAGCAGTGGTTCACACGTAATCTCAGCACTTTGGGAGGCAGACAGATCACCTGAGGTTGGGGGTTTGAGACCAGCCTGGCCAACATGGTGAAACCCCATCTCTACTAGAAATACAAAAATTATCTGAGTGTGGTGGTACATGCCTGTAATCTCAGCTACTTAGGAGGCTGAGGCAGGAGAATCTCTTGAACCCAGGAGGCAGAGATTGCAGTGAGCCAAGATCATGTTACTGCCTGAGTGACAGAGCAACACTCTGTCTCAAAAACAAAAATAAAAAAACCTCACAGAGTGGCAAGTCGGATTAAAAAAAAAAAAAAAAGACTCATCCATCTGCTATCTTCAAGATACCCATTTCACACATGATGACACCCACAGGCTCAAAGTAAAAGGTTGGAGAAAGATCTATCACACAAACAGAAAACAAAAAAGAACAGAGGTTGCTATTTTTATACCAGATAAAAGACATTAAACCAACTACAGTTAAAAAAAAAAAAAGAACAAAGAAGGGCACTACATAATGGCAAAGGGTTCACGTTGACAAGAAGACTGAACTATCATAAATATTTACATACCCATCATCCCAATATTTGAGCATCTAGGTTCATAAAACAAGTATTTCTAGACCTACAAAAAGACTTAGACACAGAATAATATTGGGAGACTTCAGCACCACACTGAGAGCGCTGGACAGGTCATCAGGGCAGAAAACTAACAAATTCTGGACTTAAATTCAACATTTGACCAATTATACCTACCAGATATCTACAGAGTAATTCACCCATCAATCAAAGAATATAGATTTTTCTCATGTGGGCATGGAACATACTCCAAGATCAACCACATGGTCAACTATAAAGCAAGTCTCAATAAATTCAAAAGTCAAAATCATACTAACCATACTCTCAGATCACAGTGGAATAAAAATAGAAATCAATACCAAGAAGATCTCTCAATACCACATGACTACATGGAAATTAAACAACTTGCTCTTGAATGCTTTTGGGTAAATGACAAATTTTAAAATTATTTGAAATGAAAATAAAGACACAACATGCCAGAATCTCTGGGATGTAGCCAAAGCAGTGTTAAGAGGAAATTTTACAGCACTAAACACCTACCTCAAAAAGTTAGAAAGATCTCAAATTAACTATCTAACATTACACCTAGAGGAACAGGAAAAACAACAAATTAACCCCAAAGCTAGCTGAAGAAAAGAAAGAACTAAAAGCAGAGCCTAACTGAGTGAAATTGAGACCCCAAAATCCACACAAAGAATCAACGAAAAACAAAACAATTTTTTTATCTTTTCAAAAAAATTGTTTTTTGAAAGTATAAAACAGGATTGGTAGACTGTTAGCTATAGTAACAAAGAAAAAAGAAGATCTAAATAAACACAGTCAGAAATGACAAAGATGACATTGCAACCATTCCCACAATAATACGAAAGGTCCTCTGGGACTATTATGAAATCTCTATGCACACAATTTAGGAAATCTAGAGGAAATGGTTAAGTTCCAGGAAATACACAATTGCCTAAGATTGAATCAGGAAGAAATTGAAACTCTGAACAGACCAGTATTGAGTTCCAAAATAGAATCAGTTAAAAAAAAATATTTTCTAAGAAAAGCCCCAGACCAGATGGATTTGCAGCTGAATTCTACCAGACATAAAAAAGAGCTGGTACCAATTCTACTAAATGTATTCTTAAAAAAAAAAAAAATTAGAGATTTCTACAAAGCCAGCATTACTTTGATATCAAAACCTGACAAAGACATAATGAAAAGAGAAACTACAGGCCAATATCCCTGATGAACACAGACACAAAAATCCTCAGCAAAAATAGCAAACTGAATCTAGCATCACCTTGAAAAATTAATTCACCACGATCATGTAGGCTTCATTCCTGGGGTGCAATATTGGTTCAACATACAGAAACCAGTAAGTGTGATTCACTACATAAACATACTAAACATAATTAAAAACAAAAACCATATGATCATATCAATAGATGCAGAAAAGGCTTTTGATAAAATCCAATTATCTCTTCATGATTAAAAAAACCCTCCAGAAACTAGGCTTCAGAGAAACATACCTCAAAATAATAAGAGCCATCTATGACAAACCCACAGCCAACACTATACTGAATGGACAAAAACCGGAAGCATTGCCATTGAGAACTGGAACAAAGCAATGATGCTCACTCTCACCTCTGCTATTCAAAACAGAACTACAAGTCCCAGCTGGAGCAATCAGGGAAGAGAAAGAAAGAAAAAGCATTCAAATATAAAAAGAAGTCAAACTAACTTTCTTTGCTGATTATATGATTCTATACCTTGAAAATACCACCAAAAGGCTTCTGGAACTGATAACTTCAGTAATCTTTCAGGAGGCAAAAAATCAATTTACAAAAATCAGCATTTCAATACACCAAAAATGTTAAAGCTGTGAGCCAAATCAAGAATGTAATCTTGGGCCGGGCGTGGTGGCTCACGCCTGTAATCCAAGCACTTTGGAGGCCAAGGTGGGCGGATCACCTGAGGTCGGGAGTTCAAGACCAGCCTGGCCAACATGGTGAAACCCAGTCTTTAAAA
>NW_016107413.1:2109888-2111166 GCF_001604975.1 Cebus imitator
AAAGAAAGGAAGGAAAAAAAAAAAAGAACATAATCTTATTTACAATAGCCACAGACAAAAATAAAATACCTAGGACTACAGCTAATCAAAGAGTTGGAATATCACTACAAGGAGAACTACAAAACACTGCTGAAGGAAATTACAGATGATGTAAACAAATGGGAAAACGTTCCATGCTCATGGATTGGGAGAATCAATATTGCTAAAACGGACACACTGCCCAAAGCACTCAACAGGTTGAACACTATTTCTTTTTTCTTTTCTTTTCTTTTTTTTTTTTTTGAGATGGAGTTTTGCTCTGTTGCCCAGGCTGGAGTGCAGTGGTGCGATCTGAACTCATTGCAACCTCCGCCTCCTGGGTTCAAATGATTCCCCTGCCTCAGCCTCCCTAATAGCTGGAATTACAGGCCCACACCACCACACTCAGCTAATTTTTGTATTTTTAGTAGACACGGGATTTCACCATGTTGGCCAGGCTGGTCTCGAACTTCTGACCTCAGGTGATCGACCCACCTCGGCCTCCCAAAATGCTGGGATTACAGGTGTGACTCACTGCACCTGTCCCAGATTGAACAATATTTCTATCAAGCTACTAATCTGATTTTTCACAGGACTAGAAAAAAGACATTCTAAAATTTATATGGAACCAAAAAAGAGCTAGAATAACCAAAACAATCTTAATCAAAAAAACAAAGCTGAAGGATCACACTAGCTAAATTCAAACTGTAAGGCTACAGTAACCAAAAAAACATGGTACTAGTACAAAAGCAGGCACATAGCCTGATGGAATTGAATAAAGAACCCAGAAACAAAGCCACACATCTAGAGCTATCAGATCTTCAATAAAGTTGACAAAAATAAGCATTGGGGCAAGAACTCCCTACTCAATAAATGGTGCTGGGATACCTGGCTAGCCATATGTAGAAGAATGAAACTTGATACATACCATCACCATATACAAAAATTAATTCAACATGGATTAAAGATTTAAATATAAGGCCTCAAACTATAAAAGTCCTAGAAGAAAACCTAGGAAACACAATTCTGGACATCAGCCTTTGGAAATAATTTATGAGTAGGTCCTCGAAAGCAACTGAAGCAAAACTAAAAATTAACAAGTGTAACTCAGTTAAACTAAAAAGCTTCTACACAGCAAAAGAAACTATCAACAGAGTCAACAGACAGCCTAAGGAATGAGAGAAGGTATTTGCAAACTGTGCATCTGACAAAAGTCTAAAATTCTAAAGAATCTATACAGAACTTAAACAATTGAGCAAG
>NW_016107413.1:2111587-2116979 GCF_001604975.1 Cebus imitator
AAAGCAAAAGACAAGAACAGATCTTATCAAAAGAAAACACACAAGTAGCCAAACATGAAAAAAATGCTCAACATCAATAATCATCAGAGAAACACTAATTTAAAACATGAGATACTACCTCACACCAGTCGGAATGACTATTATTAAAAAGTCAAAAAAAAAAATAGATGCTGGCAAAGCTTTGGAGAAAAGGAAATGTTTATACACTGTGAGTGGGACTGTAAATTAGTTCAGCCACTATAGAAAGCAGCTTGGAGATTTCTCAAAGAACTTAGAGCTATCCTTTGATCATAAATCCCATTACTTGGTATATATCCAAAAGAAAATAAATTATTCTCCCCAAAAGGCACATACTCCTGTATGTGTATCACAGTACTATTCACAATAGCAAATAATGAAATCAACCTCGTGCCCATCAGCAGTGCATTTGATAAAGGAAATGTGGTACATATATACTATGGAATACTACACAGCCATAAAAAAATGAAACAATGTCCTTTGCAACAACATGCATGTAACTGGAGGCCATTATCCTAAGTGAATTAGTGCAAGAAGAGAAAACCAAAAACTGCATGCTTTTACTTATAAGTAGGAGCTAAACACTGGGTACTTATAAAAATGGCAACAATGGATGCTGGGGACTACTGGAGGTGGGAAGGAGGGATGGGGGTAAGGACTAAAATGCTATTGGGTACTATGCTCAGTACCTGGGTGATGCAATCAATCATACCCCAAACCTCAGCATCCTGCAATCTACACATGTCCCTGAATTGAAGATAAAATTTGAAATTATTTTTAAAATTAAAAAGGCCAAGGCAATTATTTTTAAAACATGTCTCCCCTAGAACATACCAAATGCTTTGCCACAGAATTATGTAATTATGCCATGAACTCAATTATTTGAGCAAATAAGGCAAGTATAATTTCAATCCAGTAACCAGCAAATCATTTGTTGACTTTTGGAATATGCTATGTTATGTTTCATAGCATGCCTTCCAAGTTATATTTTATATATATTGATATTTTTGTTTGTATTTACTGATTATATACCAGTAGAAAAGTGGAAGAGAAAGAACCTAAAATGATAAATCATCTGCAGATAGAGAAATGAGTAAATAATTTTCACCTAAATCAAATGTGTGCCAGTTTCCCTGTCTGGATTTTTTGCTTTCAATTAATACTAAATTTAGTTTTGTATACATAACCACTAGGAGGAAGGAAAGGCAATCTGTACCTTTATTTTAGCCAATTCACTAACAATTAACTATATTTATTTAAAAGCTGGATTTTATATTAAGCTCTGGTTTATTGTTATTTACTATTTAAAAATACATGAGTGTTCATACATCATATATTTTCTTCTGTTTAGCAGTTTGAAAGCAGAATTTTCCTGATTGCAGTAAAGTTAATGTTTTTCCCTTTCTTAGTCATTAACAGTCAAATGAATAGTCAAATACATCAAAGATACAGTAACAGAAAATTTCCAAGATGGATTAAATAAACACTATTATAGGAGTTACTATCACAAAATGTTTTGAAACTTACTTTTGAGTTATAAATAAAATTATGAAAGATAAAATCCCAACCTGCTTTCTCATGTGGAGTTTAAATCACAAGTCAGAAACTTAGGATTTAAGCTCTCTAAAGAACAGTAATGTAAAGGGGAAGAAAACTGTCTGTATTCCAAAAACAACAGGTTATATAAATTGCCAAATTAAGAGATTAAGGTTTTTTCACCTGTACCCTATGCTGAGTAAAGAAGGTAAGTATAGTAAGCAGCTGCTTTTAACGTCTTCTATTTAAACAAAACAACAAAATCCATAGAATTCTGGAATACCAGCAAATTTTATGTGTTTTTAGTTAGTCATCATATTAGATTAACAACTGATTAAACAAATGATAATTTGCAAATTCAGTCCACAGAATAGCATATTGAAAGGCTACACAGAATTATTACATAAAAGGGAGCATCACTGCCCTTCATGAATTCTAGAAAGTTCATTGTATTCATTATTCACCTATAAATTCAAAATTGGAATTTGATGGTGATTGCAACTGCAGCTGAGGTTCATAAACTAAAACAATTTACTGGCTGTGGAAAAGGGGGCTGGGAAAAGCTGTGGGCTAACCATCCTGTTACAAGAAGTGTCTCCTCATCAAGGTGGCAGCCACCAGAACGAGGTGCAGCCTGCTACCTTACAAATAGCAAGGGCCCATGCAAATAAAAAGTGAACCTTTGAGATGATTCTGGATAATAATGCATTGGAGATTTCCTGTTAAACTAGCACTCTTAAGAACATAATGACATTTTATTTCAATTACAGTATAAAACTCATATTGGTTTATTCAATTTTGTTATATTTTAGATGTTGATATTAATGATTCTTTTTAAGTTTTCTATTTTCCCCTTTCTAAAACCTCTAGAGCGGGTTCTTCAATTACATTCTCAGGTTATGCAAATACTACACGTTTCCTGACAAATACCGTATTTTGGTTATGTTAGGCTAGAAGTAAACTAGAGTCTTTCTGTAATTTTGACTTGTCCTGCAATGTTTGGATGATGGGACACATCACCCCAGGAACTTTCTCAAAGCACAACTACCTCTTATGGCCCTACGCTTACTCCCCAAAGGCAGATCCGCCTCCAAAACTTCAAATCCTCATGGTCTCAGGCATCCCTTTTAAACAAGGGCACAATCGTCACCACCTTGAGATGAGAGCGTGCTTAATTATTCCTGGCCTTCATCGGTCTTGGGGTGGGGAGCCTGGCTGTTCCTGAAGAATAGTTCGGGATAACCGAGACAAAAGACCGTCAGGAGACCTGCCTCAACCGTGACAAGCTGGGTCCTCCACGTCACCAAGTGCCGTTTTCACCGTGCCTCTATGGTCCGCTCTACATCTTGTTAGCGGACCCCGGTATCAGGCAGGAAAATAAAGCTCAGTGGGAGCACCTCGGAGCAAGACAATCCCACGAAGATGGACTCGGGTTGATTAACATGAGTGAACCTCTGAGGACTGGAGTCCAGGGTAGTAATTCTCCATCCGAGCTGCTGGTTAGATGCCCGGACCGACCCCTACACCAATTCAATCAGAACATTCGGAGCGGCTTGTAAAATCTCCCGGGGAGATTCCGGTACAAAAGCCAGACCCAGACGCGCGTTCTCCACCCGCCAGCCGCGGCCAGCGCGGGTCCTTCTTAGGGAATTGAGTGGAGGCCCTAGGCCTCCTCGAGTATCCCAGTGTGACCGATGGCCAGCTCACAAACGCGCAGGGGGTGCGGCCGAGCACGGGCGCAGTGGAGCAGAGGGCCCAACCGCTTTCGGCCTGGGTAAGAGGAGCCACGGCCTGGAGAGGTGTCAGTGCCCGGCTGCGGCCCTCGAGGTTCTCGCCCTTGCTGGACTCAACCGCGCGCGCCCCCTGCCGGTCCTGTAAAGCAGCCGCCGCCGCCGCGGGAAGCCATAGGTGAGGCGAAGGGTGTGTCTTACTTCAGCGGTCCTCTAAGCCACGCCCAGATTATCTCCCATTTTCCCACTTACCATGGCTTTGCATGCTGCCCCACGTTGCGTTAGCCTGTATTTAGTGGCTCTTTTTCTACATTAAGAAAACAATTTGTTGATGCTGCACGATATGAAAAAGTACTGTAGCTCCCTGAATGTGCGTATCTTTCAGATAGGTAACAAATTACATCGGGTCATTGTTCAACTTTATTAATATTTGTTCAAACAGAATTTGCATCTATTTTCACCTATCAAATGGACAATATTTGTATGTATGTCTGTATGTATTTGCAACGGAGTTTTTCTCTTGTTGCCCAGTCTGAAGTGCAGTAGAGTGATCTCGGCTCACTGGGTTCAAGTGATTCTCCTGCCTATGCCTCCTGAGTAGCTGTGATTACAGGCGTGCACCCCCATGCCTGGCTAATTTTTGTGTTTTTAGTAGAGAAGGGGTGTCACCCTGTTGACCAGGCTGGTCTTGAACTCCTGACCTCTGGTGATCTGCCTGCCTTGGACTCCCAAAGTGCTGTGATTACAGAAGTGAACCACTGCGCCTGGCCGTGTTTTTAAATGAGACTCTTAGTGCTTGTGAAAATAATGAGAGACTTTTTCATATATACTTTTAAAATGTGTATCAGCCTTAAAAGTGCTGATGTGGGAACAATTAAATAATTGATGGCAACCCTTTCAATGCAATATTTTACAGCCATGAAAATAGCTTTTCAAATAATATTTTATTTCAAATCACAGCATGTTAACTGTTATGTATATTCTGTGATGATGGAAATTTCACTGGCTATCTGTGTTGTTTAAAGAATAACATCCTTTCTTCCCTTCCCAAGTTCTGTATCATCAAATATAGTCTGGCAGATGTGGGTCAAAATATCACCTTGTTACTGATAAAATTGTTTAGAGAAAATAGTGTTGATCTGCAGCTAAGTAGACTGCAATAATTTGCTCCGGAATTTGGCATAGTCTGTCATCACACAGATGGACAACCTTGGCCTCCCCACACAGGTATACAGTCCCCTTATTCTATGGAAGACAGCTGACTAGAACATAAATCCTGCAAGGAGAAAGACTTGAAAGAGAGAGCCCAGGAGCAGCTGAGCTCATGTGTCATCTGCTGCCCCTCTTCTCCACAGAGGAGAAATTGTAGCAATAAAGCTCCAGGCCAGAGGCATTATGTGTAGAATTAACTCCACAAGAAACATGAAGCCAGGGAAGGCAATTACATCCCCACATGTCTCAAGAAGAAGAAGAAAATCTGAACAAACCACTAACCATTAAAGAGAGCACAAAATAAATTTTACTGAACCTTCAGGGAACACGTTATCCCAAAATATGTAAAATGCTTCAACAAATAGATAATTAGGGTAAGCTTCCCAGTTCATTCTATGATGGTAGTATAACCTTGACACCAAAACCAGACAAAGAGTACCAAAAAAAAAAAAAAAAAAAAAAAAAAAAAAACCCAGCAAAATTACTAATGAACATGGGCATAAAAAATCTTGACTAAATGTTGTATTTACTCAGTAATATAATATGACCAGATTTAGAAATTATATAACATATAATTGATAAGTAATGTCATATTATGTTACTATGTATTAATATTCATTACTATATATAAACTACATAGTAATTAGTAATGTATTACTTATTAACTTATTTGTATATCATTTGTATATTACTTATATAAGTAATATATTTATTATATATATATATTTTTTGAGACGGAGTTTCGCTCTTGTTACCCAGGCTGGAGCGCAATGGCGCGATCTCGGCTCACCGCAACCTTCGCCTCCTGGGTTCAGGCAATTCTCCTGCCTCAGCCTCCTGAGTAGCTGGGATTACAGGCACGCGCCACCATGCCCAGCTAATTTTTTGTAGTTTTA
>NW_016107413.1:2117982-2123544 GCF_001604975.1 Cebus imitator
AAAAAAAAAAAAAAAAAAAAAAAAATTTAGTAGTAGCTTCTATATACAAATATTTTAAAAACTAAAAAAAGATACTATTCTCCATAGCAAAAGAAATATACCATGTTATCAAATAGGAAGACTCAATCTCATATGTATGTCGCTTCTTTCCCAAATGAAGTTACAAATTTAATTCTAACTGAAATCCAAGCAAGATACTTTATGGAACTTGATATACTTATCCTAAAATTGATCTGGCTAGGTAAAGGACTGAGAATAACCACCATAGTTTTGAAGAAAAGGATAAAGTGAGAGGACTTTCTTTGCCAGATATCAACATTTATTATAAAGTTATAAGCATTAAAACGTGATATTGATACAAACTTAGATAAAAAAGGAATAGAATTAAAAGTTCAGAAACATCTCCACACATATGTGATCCATGATTGAAGCAGCATTAGAAATCAATGAATAATTTACTTTTGAATAAATTGTTGGAGACAACTGACTAGGCATATGAGAAAATAAATTAGATCCTTACTTCACAGAATACACAAAATAATTTCCATATGGAATAAGAACCTAATTGTGAAAAGCAAAGCATAGCATTTTTTAGAATTTATGGTTTCCTTACCCTCTGTGCACACCTTTCTAAATAAGCACTCTGTTTTGTTTTGTTTTCTTTTTGTTTTTGTTTTTCCAAAACGAAGTTTCGCTCTTTGAGGCAGGGACAAGTCTCCTGCTAGGGAATCCAAGTTGTTAGGAAAGCCAGCTGTCCACCTCTATCTCACTTTCGTACTCTAGAAACTATGAGTCAAAACTATGAGTCAAAACCAATCTGCCTGGCTTGGTGCCAGGCATATTGGAGAAAGAGGCATCTTGGATATGGGTATCTAATTCTCTTACTGTCTTCTTAGAGTTTTTTCACCCTTGTGGCCTTAGGAGCTATTTCCTCCTCATATTTGAGTTCTGGGATATTGCTGATAATAATCTTGACCCTGTGTATTAGTTTCTGGTTTTCTGTTGGTGGGAGGAGGGAAGACAGCTTGCTTCTGTGGTGTCACTTTGGAACCGGAAATCTCCTGAATCAATATTTAATCCAATCTTATCAAGCATGTTTAACAGAATCTTAGAGCAGAATAATTTCTTAACTACCCTAGATGAAAAACACTTTAGAACATTTTAGCTCAGATTACTTTAAAAATTTTTATATTTTGAAATAATTTTAGACTTACAGAAAAGTTGCAATAATAATAAAGTTCCTTTCTACCCTTCATCTATCTTCCCCTAATATCAATTTTTCATAATCATAGTGTAATTATCGAAATTTAAAAATTTACTTTGGTATAATCTTACTGACTCAAACTACAGACTTTTTTGTTGTTGTTGTTTGTTTTTACCAGTTTTTATACTAATGTTATTTTTCTGTTCCGGGGTCTAATCCAGGATCTTATATTTAATTTAGTTGTCATGTCTCCTTGGTCTCTTCTTATTTGTGAGGGTTTGAGTTTTTCCTTGTCTTCTATGACCTCAGTACTTTTCAAAAGTACTGTTCAGTTATTTTTGCAAACTGTCCTTCAATTTGGATTTGTCTGATTGACTGATCATATATATATATATATACATATATATATGTTTTAGACAGAGTCTTACTCTGTCACCCAAACTGGTGTAGTGGTGCAGTCTCTGCTCACTGCAACCTCTGCCTCCCGGGTTCAAGTGATTCTCCTGCCTCAGCCTCCTGAGTAGCTGGGATTGCAGGCACATGCCACCATGCCTGGCTAATTTTTGTATTTTTAGTAGAGACCAGGTCTCACTATGTTGGCCAAACTGGTCTTGAACTCCTGACTTCAAATTATCCACCTGCCTCAGCCTCCCAAAGTGCTGGGATTATAGGCATGAGCCACTGCGCCCTGCCTGAAGTTATATATTTTTGACAAGAACACTACATGCCCTTCTATTCTCAGTCTTTCATATCTGGAAGTACATGAAGTACTGGTGATGCTGGCCAAGGTATTATCCACTGGGTCTCTTCACTGCAAAGTTACCATTACCCCTGTAATTAATAAATACATTTGAAGAAATTCTTGACTCATATGCTATTGTATAATATTCCAGGTCTTTTTTTTCCATATATTAGATACTGTTGTTTTACATAGATCATTATTTATTTGAATTTGCATGTATGTATGCCATTTTACTTGCCCCCATTTCTTCTTAAAGTTCAGACTATTCTTTGATATTGTTTTCCTCTTCCTTAAAGTATATATTTTAGTAGTTCCTTTAGAGCAAATCTCTTGCTGATATAAGCTCCAGTTTTTTAAAGCTGTAAATGTTTTTATTCTCTTTTAATTTTTGAATGATTATTTGTCTGGATATACAGTTCTAGGTTGAAAGTGGATTACTCCCAATATTTTTAATAAGTTATTCTACAATTTTCTGGCTTTCATTTTAGTTGCTAGGAAATTTGTTCTCATCTTGTCATTCCTTTCTAGGTGTTCCCTCCCTTCTTTCTGATTGCTCTCATGATTTTTTCATCGTTTTTAGTGTTCTGTAGTTTCAAGATCAAAATTTTAGAATTTATTCTGCTTTTGATGTATTGTACATCATTGATCTATAGACTCATATTTTTCATAAATAATATTCATAGGCATTATTTCTTTTAGTATGCCTTTGCTTCATTGTCTACACTTTCTCCTTTCAGAACTCTAATCAGATATCTGTTAGTATTTCTCATTATGTTTTCCATATTCCCTTTTATATTTTCCATCTCCTTATCTCTCTTTAAAACATTTTGGAAACATCTTTCAGGCATATATTCCAGTTTACTAATTGTCCAGTTGTTTTGGCATCATTGATAAAAATACTTTTTTCCAATGCTCCAAATTCCCACCTTTTTCATAAATTAAATATCCATGTGTCATAATGTAGTGTCTGTTTCTGGGCTTTCTATTTGTCTACTGATCTCTTTGTCTATTCTTCTACCAATACCATATTACCTTAATTATTATAGTTTCATAAGTCTTGATTTTTTAAAAATCTAATAAGCAAGTTCTCCCACTTGGTTTTCCCTCTTCGAGGGTGTCATGACTATTCCTGACCCTCATTTTTCCCCCAAACACTTTTTAGAATCAGCTTGTCAAGTTCCACAAAAAACAAAGTTAGGATTTTGATTGGGATTATATTGAATATATAAATCAAGTTGAAAAGAATGGACTTTGCTGGGCGTGGTGGCTCACGCCTGTAATCCTAGCACTTTGGGAGGCTGAGGTGGGTGGATCACCTGAGGTCAGGAGTTCAAGACCAGCCTGGCCATCATGGTGAAACCATCTCTNAAAAAAAAAAAAAAAAAAAAAAAAAAAAAAAAAAAAAAAAAAAAAAAAAAAAAAAAAAAAAATTTAATTAAAAAAAAAAAAGAAAAGAATGGACTTTTCACACTTTGAGAGTTCCAATATATGAAAATGGTATATCACACTGTTTATCTAAGTCTGCTCCAATATTTCATTATATTTTGTGGTTACATTAAATAGCATTTTTCTGGCTGTGTGCAGTGGCTCATGCCTGTAATCCCAGCACTTTGGGAGGCTGAGGCAGGTGGATCAGAAGGTCAGGAGTTCGAGACCAGCCTAGCCAATATGGTGAAACCCTGTCTCTACTAACAATACAAAAATTAGCGGGGTATGGTGGCATATGCCTGTAGTCCCAGCTAGTCAGGAGGCTGAGGCAGGAGAATTGCTTGAATCTAGGAGGCAGAGGTTTCAGTGAACCGAGATCGCACCACTACACTCCAGCCTAGGTGACAGAGTGAGACTGTGTCTCAAAAAATTAAAGTATTTTTTCTGTAGATGTCTTGCATGTGTTTTGTTAGATTTATTTGGTAATTAATATTTTGTGTGATTATAAATGATATTTCTTTAAACTTTCATTTTCTAACTTCTTTTTGCTAGCATAAGAAAGAAACTTGACTTTGTATGTTGACTTTGTATTTAGTAATATTACTTAATGTTCTTTATTCTAATAATTTATTTGTAGATGAGCTTGGATTTTCTACATATATAATTATATTATCTGTGACTAATGACAGTTTTATTTCTCCCTTTTTAATCCGTATACCTTTTCTTCTTGCCTTATGCCACTGGTGAATTACTATTTCAGTATAATGTTAAATAGAAGTAATGATGAGCATAACCTTTTCTAGCTTCCAATCTCAAATACAAGCTTTCAGGTATAATGTTTACTGTAGATTTTTATGGATACCCTTCAGCAGATTAAATAAATTCTCATCTATTCCTACTTTGCTAAAAGTTTTCTTTAAAATTATGAAAAGTATTGCAATTTACCAAGTGCTTCTACATCTATTGCAATATTTACAGGGGTAAATTAAACTCTGTGAGAGTTTAATCTCTTAATGTGGCAAATTACATTAATTTTTTTGTGTGTTTTTTATTTTTTTGAGACAGAGTCTCACACTGTCACCTGGGCTGGAGTGCAATGGCGTGTTCTCTACTCACTGCAACCTCTGCCTCCCAGGTTCAAGAGATTCTCCTGCCTCAGCCTCCTGAGTAGCTGGGATTATAGGTGCCTGCCACCACACCCAGCTAATGTTTTATAGTTTTAGTAGAGACAGGGTTTCACTGTGTTGGCCAGGCTGGTCTCGAACACCTAACCTCATGATCCGCCCACCTCAGCTTCCCAAAGTGCTGGGATTACAGGCATGAGCCACTGCACCCGGCCTACAAAAAAAAAAGTTTTTTTTTTTTTTTTTTTTTTGAGACAGAGTCTTGTTCTGTCGCCAGGCGCCAGGCTGGAGTGCAGTGGCACTACATTCGTTTTCTATTGTTAAATCCAAACTTGCATTCCTGGGACAAATGCAACTGCCTCAAGTAGTATGCTTTTTATATATTGATGGCTTTATAATATTTAGAATAATTTTCTAATGCTTAGATTTTTACATTTTTGTTCTTGAGTAAATTTGGCCTGTAATTTTCTTTTTCATGTTGTCCTTGTTGGGGTTGATATTGAGGTTAGTGCTAGCCTCATAAAACAAGTTGGAAAATGTTTCCTCTTTTTCTACTCTCTGGGAGAGTTTGTGAAATACTGAAATGATGCCAGTTTGACAGGATTTAATATAAGGAGTTGCTTAGACAAGTACTGGAGAACTGAAAAGGTAAAGATGGAAGTACAGCAACACAGAGCTAGTAAAAATAGGAAGTAGCTACCAGCCCTAGGACTGTAGGGACAAAGGGAAAATACTGGGTCATTAGAAACTGTAAGCTTGGAAAAGGGACTTACAGAACTGGGACCCAGACCTCTAAAGAGTGGTGCTACCTAGCTGGTGCTTGTACCACAAGAGTCACTCCAAAGTCTCAGGTAGGTTGCAAACCACAAAAGGGCTATTTCATGTGTAGTTTACTCTTACAGAAAGCATATCCTTTCTTAAGACATTTTACTTCCACTGGAAAATTGTCATAATGCACTGAATTTGTTAGAGCAAGACACCAGTACCATATGTAAACACCCAATGTTCACAATGACAATGGCACTGTCTACCTGTGGCATGGTAGGCCACTGGCTATCCCTTTT
>NW_016107413.1:2124221-2146060 GCF_001604975.1 Cebus imitator
AAAAAAAAAAAAAAAAAAAAAAAAAAAAAAAAAAAAAAAAAAAAAAAAAAAAAAAAGAGTAACAAGTGATAAGTACATGCAATCAATAAACCATCCTTAACCAGGAATCATATATAAAATTAATTTGTTATAAATGAATTATGTGTATTTGTATTAAATTATTCCTTATAAAATAGTTGTATTTAAGTTCATTTGTAATTTTAACATCTTTATTACATCTTTTAATTTCAATGTTTGTTTTGTAGATTCAAAGGAAAAAATATGAAAATTAATATCAAGTTACAATTTTGTTTTGACATAAAACATATCAGCAAATAAGATGTCTGAAAAGGATGGTATGTCAGAAGAGCTAGAGGATACTATTAATCAATTTAGGAAGGAATCTAGATCACAGTCAATGAAGGAGCCTGGCTTTATTAAAGAAACATCAAATTCTATAAACAAAGGTTCTGATTACCTGGAAAAGAAATCTTCTAGCCAGATTTATGAAACACATCCTAGACGTGATACATTAGAGTCAACCTCTTCCTCTGGAAGCAAATCTAAGAGAAATGAAGAAGAAAAGAAAAATCTTCAATTTTCTGAAACAAGCACTAGAACAGAAACGTCACAGAGTTTATCATCACTAGCTGGGAGGATTGCAGAATATCAGGCTTTGGTTAACTTCCTATCTCATGATACAGTAGGAGAAGTTAGTCCACAAGTCTCTGAAGAAAATCAGAAACAACTTAGCTTAGAGGCAGATAACTTTACAGTTAACCTTGAGGCCAAGGGTTTACAGGAATTTCCTAAGGATATTTTAAAAATCAAATATGTAAAATATCTATATTTAGACAAGAATCAAATCAGAACTTTTCAAGGGGCAGATTCAGGTGATCTGCTAGGACTTGAAAGTCTATCGCTGCAAGAAAATGGATTATCATCGCTTCCATCTGAAATTCAGTTGCTTCATAATTTAAGGATATTAAATGTCAGTCACAACCACATATCACATATACCTAAAGAAATCTTACAGCTTGGGAATATCAGACAATTCTTTTTTAATAACAATTACATTGAAAATTTTCCTTCTGACTTAGAATGTCTTGGAAACTTGGAAATTTTAAGTTTGGGTAAAAATAAGTTAAGACATTTACCAGATACTCTGCCTAGTTTAAAAAACTTGAGGATTCTCAATTTGGAATATAATCAGTTGACAATATTTCCTAAAGCTCTCTGCTTCCTTCCAAAGTTATTTTCACTAGACCTTACTGGAAACCTGATAAGCAGTTTGCCAAAAGAAATTAGGGAACTTAAAAATTTAGAAACACTTTTACTGGATCACAATAAACTTACCTTTCTGGCTGTGGAAATTTTTCAGTTACTCAAAATAAAAGAACTCCAGCTGGCTGACAATAAATTGGAAGTTATTTCCCACAAAATTGAGAATTTCAGGGAACTTAGGATTCTTATACTTGATAAAAATGTATTGAAAAATATACCAGAGAAAATATCTTACTGTGCAATGTTAGAATGCCTTAGTCTTAGTGATAATAAATTAACAGAACTTCCTAAGAACATCCATAAGCTTAAAAATTTAAGAAAACTTCATGTAAACAGAAATAATATGGTAAAAATAACTGACAGTATCTCACATCTTAATAATATATGCAATATAGAATTTTCAGGAAACATAATCACAGGTGTTCCCATTGAAATAAAAAACTGCCAAAAAATAACTAAAGTTGAATTGAATTATAACAAAATAATGTATTTTCCAGTGGGACTGTGTGCTTTAGATTCTCTTTATTATCTGAGTGTTAATGGAAATTATATTTCAGAAATACCTGTGGATATATCTTTCGGTAAACAACTGCTTCATTTAGAGTTGAGTGAAAACAAACTCCTCATATTTTCTGAGCACTTTTGTTCTCTTATTAATCTTAAATACCTGGATCTTGGTAAAAACCAAATAAAGAAAATTCCAGCATCTATTTCTAATATGATATCACTCCATGTACTTATTTTATGCTGTAACAAATTTGAAACCTTCCCTAGAGAATTGTGTACTTTAGAAAATTTGCGAGTACTTGATCTTTCAGAAAACCAATTACAGAAAATCTCTTCAGACATCTGTAATTTAAAAGGAATACAGAAATTAAACTTCTCAAGCAATCAATTTATACATTTTCCTATTGAACTGTGCCAACTTCAATCACTGGAACAGCTGAATATAAGTCAGATAAAAGGGAGGAAGGTGAGAGATTGGTATTTTTTTTTTTTTTAATAGAGATGGGGTTTCACCATGGCCAGGATGGTCTCGATCTCCTGACCTCATGATCCGCCCACCTCAGCCTCCCAAAGTGCTGGGATTACAGGCGTGAGCCACCGCGCCCTGCCTGAGAGATTGGTATTGTGGGCTTTGCGTGGAAGGAGGGAAGGGAGGGGATCAGAATCCAAGCTGTGGTGTATCTGTGTGTACCATATGTGTATTTTAAGTTGAGCTAGAATATTTTATTTTTTAAATGAAAGGCTTCCCCCTCCCCACTAAATATGGCTTATAAATACACTTCTCAATACAAAAGCTGTACAGGAAAATATTTCATTAAAATGAAACATGGGCCGGGCGTGGTGGCTCATGCCTGTAATCCAAGCACTTTGGAGGCCAAGGCAGGCAGATCACCTGAGGTTGGGAGTTCATGACCAGCCTGATCAACATGGTGAAACCCTGTCTTGAAAAAAAAAAAAAAAGAAACATGAAGCAATGAAAGCTGACAATTCTATAGACTCCTTTTTATTTCGGTAATTGTAAAAAGAGTTCTAAACTTATGAACATCATATAAACACATTATTGAAACTTTGAAAAGTGATAGAAGTAAAAGAAAAATCATTCCACAAGCATATCATTGTATTATAACTACTGGCATATGCTGACACAACTTTTAGCATTTTCTTCCATTATGCATATTGTTTTATAAGGAATTATAAGAGACTACACAATTTTAAATTCTCTTTTTTAATCAATAAGCATTTCTCTTTGATATAACAATCTTCCCAATAATTGTTATAACCAGTACATGATTTATAGATCTAATCCTCTTGTTGTGCATTTATGAATGCTAAAATTTTTCTTCATAATAATGCTGTGATGCATTTTTCCATAAATACAGCCTTTTTCATATTTTAGACTATTTCCTTAGGAAATTTTTCCTGAAGAATTGCTAGATCAATAAGAATTAACATTTTTAGAGTTTAGCATTTTATCTTACTGAAACTCTAAGAGTAAATTTTATGGAAATAATTTTTTAAAAATTAAAACATTCAGTGGCTCATGCCTGTAATCCCAGCACTTTGGGAGGCCGAGGCAGGTGGATCGTGAGATCAGAAGTTAGAGACCAGCCTGGCCAACATGGTGAAACCCTATCTCTGCTAAAAATACAAAAATTAGCTGGGCATGGTGGCGGGCACCTATAGGCCCAGCTACTTGGGAGGCTGAGGCAGGAGAATTGCTTGAACCCGGGAGGCAGAGGTTGCAGTGAGCCGAGATTGCGCCACTGCACTCCAGCCTGGCAACAGCGTGACTGTCTCAAGAAAAAAAAAAAAGAAAACATTACTGATTTATATGAAGATCTTAGTAAACAAAAGAAAAGAACACAGCTATTATCTAAGATAAGACTACCCAAAGTTTACTCCTAAAAGCCCTAGTCCCATGAGCATCTGCTCAAAAAAAAGGGAGGAAGAGAGCAGTGTCTATGATCAAATCGTTTTAAGAAGCACTAGGTTTTTCTCTTAAAGAAAAGCAATGAATATTGATTTATTAAAAGCTCTGAAGAGTCCTGCACTAAAGTCCTGCACCTGGTACTATTTAACCCATGTTCCCAAACTTATTTGACCATTATTAACATAACATGTATCATATAATACATTTCCAGAAAAGCTACTCCAGGGAATACTTGCTTAAGCAGATTGAATGAATAATGATACACCTTGCGTTTAAAAGTTGATTTTGTACCAAAAGACACTTTTTAGTTCTGCAATATAGCCATCAGTTAATGCATTTTCTGATTCACAATCATCTCACTTTCTCCTCTTGTAAGATAACTGTTGGTATCTCCAATGTTATGTCCTTAACTTTCTCTTTTTTATTAACTCCTTTCTCACCATACCTGCTAGTCACTTACATGAGGATTATCCCCAAGTCTACATAAATAGAGCTGATCTCATACCAGTGCTATAGTCCCATAGTTCCCATATTTTTTCCTGGAAATTATATATGTTCTATTCTTTTGTGGTCACACACTCAATATAACTTCAAAGTTAATTAATTTTTCTTCCATCTCCTTTTGAAACCATTTCTGTTTGTGATGCCAGTTTTTCTTTTAAACCTGCCAGGCTTAAACTCATGAAATCATTCTTGTTCTTTTTCCATCATCAGTTATACCTCATATTATATCAAAATTGTATCATTTTTCCTCTGAAAAAGCTGTTGGATTATCTCCCTCATTTTCCAGTGTTACTATCTACAACCTGGTCCTTGGGTATCACTCACTTCATGCATCGATTTATGCCAGGAGCATCCTCCCTTTTAGCAAGCCTTATCAAAGCTGTCAGACTTCATTGCAGAGGACTATTCTCCATGTATCATACTTGCCTGTCAGGAATCCAAATTGCATATCTGTTGCCTACTCGAAGTGAATGGCTGCCCAAGGGAACAGTCCACATCTTTGTAACATCATTGCAAAGGTCATCAGATGGAAAAAATGATTTACAAGAACTCCTGTCAAAAAGAATATCTCATGCAGTTGAAAATATCACTTGACAACTCCCTTGGGGTAGAAATGAAATGCCCAAATAATTAATTTATATAATAGCAGATGGTCACTAACCAGTCATCTGAAGATGAGTCAGGTTAATCGAAGGGCTTTTATTTTGCTAAGGGAAGGTTGCCCAACAGGAACTTACCTTCTATAGTAATTCTGTCATCACACAGCTCTCAGACACCACCTCTAGTAAATGTTGAGAAGGTAATTAAAGAATATTTGTTTCTGAGGCTTCAGACCCTTGTGAAAAAAAAAAAAGAATATTTGTTTCAATTAATGTCAAATAATGAACCTGCCTACCTGTCTTGATCTGACTGCTACTTCATAGGCTTGGCTCTCAAGTCTTGCCATAGCCTAGTTCCATGCTCCTTATCCAAGCAAATCTCCCTCTGCTTTGTATCACCTTTCTTTGCTGGCTAGCTTCTCACTGGCCATTATTATGCATGACATTTATCTTAAGTGTTCTGTAACATTTTCCTAATCCAATTCATTCTATTTATTTATTTTTTTTATTTTTGAGACTGAGCCTCACTCTGTCGCCCAGGCTGGAGGGCAGCGGTGCTATCTTGGCTTACTGCAACCTCCGCCTCCCAAGTTCAAGCGATTCCCCTTCGTCAGGCTCTCAAGTAGCTGGGATTACAGGTGCCCACTACATCCAGCTAATATTTGTATTTTTAGTAAAGATGGGATTTCACCATGTTGAGCAGGCTGGTCTCGAACTTCTATTATCCACCTGCCTCAGCCTTCCAAAGTGGTGGGATTACAGGTGTGAGCCACTGAGCCTGGCACCCTATTCATTCTTAAGAGGCTATTCAAGTTCTACTTTTATATGAAGCTTTACTTTAGTTATCTATTTGTACTAATGAACCTTTTCTAAACTTGCATTCATCAGTTATTAATTGTATTATTTTGGCATTGGATTACCTATTGCTTCATTCTATTTCCTGATTTTTTTCATATGGATATATTCTGTTCCCTGAAATAGATTTTAATCTCTGTGAAGTTGGGGACTATTTCCTATGCTTCTTATATACCTGGAAGAACAATGAGCACAACATCCAGTATGTACCTTGTTGTTTAGTTATTCCAGAGGTGCCTATAGATTCAAAAATCTTTTGTTCATAGAACTTCCTTTATTTCAAAAGCCACTCATAATGGCCCTATTTTCTCTAAATATGTATATTTCTTCTTCATCTTAACAGAATATTTTAATTCCTGCAATTTTGCAACACTTTTTATAGTAGGAATTTTTATTTAAGGTCATATTGCCAAACTGTGACTCCATTACTAAACATTTAGTCAAAATGCATTTTGTGCTTGGGAACACATATAAAAAGTATAAAACGTGTATCATGTCATTTAGAAATCTAAAAAAACACACAAAAGAGATGAATAAAGAGCAATGGGGCCTGGCAACTTGGCTTACACCTGTAATCCCAGCACTTTGGGAGGCAGAGATGGAGGATCACCTGAGGTCAGGAGTTCGAGACCAGCTGGCCACCATGGCGAAACCCCATTTTACTGAAAAAACAAAAATTAGCTATGTGTGATGGCACACTCCTGTGATCCCAGCTACTTGGGAGGCTGAGGCAGGAGAATAGCCTGAACCTGGGAGGCGGAGGTTGCAGTGAGCTGAGATCACACCACTGCACTCCAGCCTGGGCGACAGAGCAAGATCTCCATCTCAAAAACAAACAAACCAAAAAAACAAAAAGGACTAGGAATAAAGAGATCAAATGAGGGATGGAGTCGTTGGAACTTCTGGGGGGTGGGAAAGAAGTCACACCAAGGTCAGGTCTAAGGAGAGAAGAAAGGGATAAGGAGTCAATGAACACTGAATGATACGAATGTAAGCTAAGTGGGTACCAAGCCACAGGGTTGAATTAGAAGCACTGGCAGATCGGGTAAGTACTTGGATGTCACACAGTATCTTGTGGGTTTTAGCTAGAAGGGAGAGTCAGTCACAAAGAATTTGTGACATAATAAAAATATCTCCTTTTTGGGCTGGGCGTGGTGGCTCACACCTGTAATCCCAGCACTTTGGGAGGTTGAGGAGGGTGGATCATGAGGTCAAGAGTTCAAGACCAAGGGATGGTGAAACCCCATCTCTACGAAAAATACAAAAATTAGTCTGGTGTGGTGGCACGTGTCTGTGATCCTAGCTACTCAGGAGGCTGAGGCAGGAGAATCGCTTGAACCCAGGAGGCGGAGTTACAGTGAGCTGAGATCATGCATTGCACTCCAGCCTGGGTGACAGGGCAAGACTCTGTCGTAAAAAAAAATAGCAGTCTCCTTTTTAAGATGAAAGCAACAGACAAAACTCTTTCATTTGATTTTAGAAAAAGTTTTAGTCATGTAAATATGTATGTATTTATAAAAGTATAATTGTTTAATCTTTGTTACAGTTAACAATACTTCCAGGAGAGCTATCTAATATGACTCAACTTAAAGAACTTGATATCTCAAATAATGCAATCAGAGAGATTCCAAGAAATATAGGAGAATTGAGAAATTTGGTTAGTTTACATGCACACAACAATCAAATAAGTTATCTCCCACCATCTTTGCTATCTTTAAATGATCTCCAGCAACTAAACCTGAGTGGTGAGTGTTGAGCATAATCAATAAGCATAATCAAATGTAGAGTATTAATGTCTGAGTTGTAAATTTTGCTGACAAGGCACAGAATGCATAATCAATAAGCATAATCAGTAAGTAGAGTATTAATGTCTGAGTTGCAATCTGACAAGATACAGATTGGCAAAGAGTAAACATAATGTATTAAGTGACCATTAGAAGGAAATGACTGACCCAGGTACAGAAAATGAGAGAAAAGTATAAGTTCTTGACTTGAAAGAGCGGGAGAGCCTGAACATATTTTCATTTCTTTTCTCTCTTCTCTGCCTATAACCAGTCATTCAGTATTTCTTCGCTTTCTGAACCCAACTTCACCTCTTCCTCTAAACACTCCTAAACAACCTCAGGTCAGCGTTCTCTCTGCATTTCCTTCTCTATGGGCTCCCCTGATACTTCTACACCCTATAATACTCTAATATCTTACATGGAGTCATTTACAAGGCAAAGCATTACAATAACCAAAACAAAATAGTCTTAGTCTTAATGACTTGCGTCCAAAAAATAGAGTATGGAAAGGAAAAAAAATTATAACATTATCTTGGAGAATGCTGACAGAGAATGTGTTATCCAAGAGATAAAATTTAACATAATTAGTGATGTCATGTGGATATGAGATATCTCTGGTATAATGTGATAAATGCACTTGACCTCTGTGGTATTCTTTCCAAAAACCCATAACCCCAGTCTAATAATGAGAACATATCAGACAAATTCAAATTATGGTACATTCTACAAAATTCCTAACCAGTACTTCTTAAAACTGTCAAGGTAGGCATGGCACAGTGGCTCACCCCTGTAATCCCAGCACTTTGGGAGGCTGAGGTGGGGGGATCGCCTGAAGTTGGGAGTTTGGGACCAGCCTGATCAACATGGAGAAACTCCATCTCCACTAAAAATACAAAATTACCTGGGTGTGGTGGCATATGCCTATAATCTCAGCTACTCGGGAGGCTGAGACAGGAGAATTGCATGAACCCATGAGGTGGAGGTGGCGGTAAGCTGAGATCACGCCATTGCACTATAGCCTGGGCAACAACAGCAAATCTCCATCTCAAAAAACATACAAACAAACACCCCAAAAAGCTGTCAAGGTCATGAAAAACAAGGAAAGATTGAGAAACTGTCACAGACCAGAAGAGACTAATGAGATATAACTGTATGCAGTGAGATTTCCTGAAACAGAAAAAGGACACTGATGGAAAAACTAATGAATCCAGAAAAGTCTGGAGTGTATTTAGTAGTAATGTACCAATATTGGTTTCTTAAACAAATGTTATATGATAATGTGAGATAACATTAGGAGAAACTAAAACTAGTTGAGGAACACACAAGAACTTGCTACAATCTCTACAACATTTCTGTAAATCTAAAAGTATACTGAATAAACAGTTTAGTTTAAAAATTACCATCACATCTACTCTATAAAGTTCTTTGCTATATTAAAAGAGGATAGTCTCTGTCTCATTTTGCCACCCCTAGGAGAGAAAGGAACCAGAGCTCTGTTTCTATAAACACTCTTTTTTTGCTCTTAGCATGTGGACATCAGAAATAATTTATGACCTGGCTGGGCGAGGTGGCTCACGCCTATAATCCCAGCACTTTGGGAGGCCCAGGCAGGCAGATCATGAGGTCAAGAGATCGAGACCATCCTGGCCAACATGGTGAAACCCCGTCTCTACTAAAAATACAAAAATTAGCTTGGCATGGTGGCGCGCGCCTGTAGTCCCAGCTACAAGGGAGGCTGAGGCAGGAGAACTGCTTGAACCCGGGAGGCGGAGGCTGCAGTGAGCTGAGACTGCACCACTGCATTCCAGCCTGGCGCCTGGGGACAGAATGATATTCTGTCTCAAAAAAAAAAAAAAAAAAAAAGAATTTATGACCTGCTGGCATTGTGAGTGGCCTGTGGTACTTTGCCAGCAAAACATAATAGATGTTATTTACCCCCATAGTTTTCTTTTATAGAAAGATGTAATTCAATTCTAATTTTTTTTCTACTAGGAAATAATCTGACAGCTCTACCTAGTGATATCTACAATCTTTTTTCACTGAAGGAGATAAATTTTGATGACAACCCTTTGCTGAGACCTCCAATGGAAACCTGTAAAGGAAAACAGTTGTATACTATTGCCCGCTATCTACAGAGAGCAGATGAAAGAGATGGTAGGTGATGAGTGATTGACTATCTTACAAGTCCTTTCTTTTTCAATTTAATTTAATTTAATTTAATTTTTTTTTGAGACAGTGTCTCACTCTGACACCCAGGCTGGACTGCAGTGGCATGATCACAACTCGCTGTAGCCTTGGGCTACAGCAATCTTCCCACCTCAGCCTCCTGAGTAGCAGGGACTACAAGCATGTGTTGCTGCACCTGGCTAAGTTTTAATTTTTTTTTAGTAGAGACGGGGTCTCGCTATGTTGCCCAGGCTAGTCTTGAATTTCTGAGCTCAAGCAATTCTCCTGTCTTGGCCACCCAGTGTTGGGATTACAGGCGTGAGCCACCACACCTGGCCACAAGACACTATCTGATATGAATTAAAAGACGGTTTGCTTTAATTGGAGGCTTTCAATCTGGCAGAGATATGAAAATATTTATCATCTTTCTGTTCTGAAGGTTAGAAATTTGTTTTGACAATTCAGATTATTTAATCCAGGTCCATATAAATTGAGCCACTGAAAATAGGCAAATCCAAGTGGAGGGGTGGGCTGCTTCTTACCCATTGACCTTAATGGCCTTCAATAGGTGTTTCATTGAGGTTGTGGCCAAACTCAAAATCCACACACAAATCTGTCAGTTCTGCTCAGTTCTACCAAATGTAGTTGTTCTAAAAGACATTTGGAGCTGGGTGTGATGGCGCATGCCTGTAATCCTAACACTTTGGGAGGCCAAGGCAGGAGGATCACTTGAGCTCAGAAGTTCAAGTCCCAGCCTGGGCAACATAGTGAGATCTTGTTTCCATTTTTAAGAATAAATAAATAAGACATTTGGCCTTCTGGGAAACCCATGGAGCCATTCCACTGATGCCAGTCAGTCTTTGGCACACTATGAACATCTGTCTGAAATCTTCAGACAGTCTTTATCACAACTGTCCATTGTGTGTTTGATTATTTCTGAGAGCAGGCCCTTTTTCTTTAAAATGGACTAGATGGAGACTGGTTTCAAGTGTCTGGGAGGGAATCTTCACTGTCCTGTTCTTTCCCTGGGGCTAGGTTCTCAACAGTTAGGCTTTTCCAACTAGGACTCTGATTTGCTACTTGTCATCACTAGTCAGAGTGAATATGGATTTTGGTCCTCTAATTTAATGCAGGAGACCAATCAGTATTGATCCAGGTTTGGGGAAATGGAATACCCAAAACTGTCCCCTCAGATCATTCTATCATGTACCTTGTCTACATAATCAGGAGACAATGTACTAATGTAATTTCATAGTGAGATAGTCATGAAAAATTGCTTAGTCCTTAAAGTCACAATATACTTCCATATACATGGCTGTCATTTAGAAGCTTTTGCAAGACTTGGGCTTCATTGATAAAGGAACTTAAAATATAAAATTAAAAGCCACAGTATCTGTCTTCTTTAACTTACTATGCAAGTTGATTGTCCTAATTTTTACTATAAAAAGGGATGTTTTATGGTAATTCTATTTTTATAAAATAAAGATTTTAGGGTTTTCTAGGATCCACAAAGTATTTCTGTTAGGTACAGTGCTTTAGAGAAGGGAGACTGGTTTAAGAGAATTCTCAAAATTTCAGACATTTATCTCCTTTCCCTATGTCCAAGAAGCCTTCATACTGCAGGCTTGGCACCCAGTGAGGGCAGACAAAAGTCAGCATGGGAGATAATTCTGCAATTAACAAATGGAGCCTTTTTCTTAAACTTTTAGTTAGAAGATTTGAATTTTATATATATCAGTAGCATAAAATATAGCCTGAGGGAGTTTATATAAAACTGTTTTAAATAGAACATATTTGAGATGAACATGGGGGATGGTACATCTTGAGTTCTGAAAATTCTTATGGGCTGGGGGTAGTGGCTCATGCCTGTAGTTCCAGGACTTTGGAAGGCCAAGGCAGGAGGATCACTTATGCCCCAGAGTTTGAGACCGGCTTGGGCAATATAGTGAGACCTTATTGCTTCTCAGCCTTTTGGCTAAGATCAAGTATAATGAGACTTGCTCTCTACAAAAAATTTTAAAAACTGAGGTGGGCAGATCTCTTGAAGCCAGGAGGTCAAAACTGGCCTGGCCAACATGGCAAAACCCTATCTCTACTAAAAATACAAAAATTAGCCAGGCGTGGTGGCACACGCCTGTAGTTCCAGCTACTCGGGATGCCGAGGCAGGAGAATTGCTCATCAGGAGGTGCCTGTAGTTCCAGCTAATCCGGTGGTGGAGGTTGCAGTGAGACGAGGTCTTGAAACTATACTCTAACCTGGGCGACAGAGCCAGACTCTGTCTCAAAATAAGTAAATAAATAAAAATTAAAAATAATAAATTAGCCAGGCATGGTGGTGCATGCCTATGGTCCCAGCTACTTGGTGGGGTGAAGTGGGAGAGTTGCTTGAGCCCAGGAGGTCGAGGCTGTGGTGACCTGTGATTATGCCACTGCATTCCAGTCTGAGCAACAGTGAGACCCTGTCTCAAAAGAAAAGAAAAAAGAAAAGAAAAAACTCACAGTACCTTTCTCAAGAAAAACGGATCCTGTTCAAGTTACCTGGAAGTTTTAATTAAAAAAACTAAATCGACCGGGTGTGGTGGCTCACGCCTGTAATCCAAGCACTCTGGAGGCCAAGGCGGGTGGATCACCTAAGGTCGGGAGTTCAAGACCAGCCTGACCAACATGATGAAACCCCTTTTTAAAAAAAAAAAAAAACTAAATAAATCACTAATTGCTCAGCCAACATATTAAATAATTGACTTGAATATAAAATATACATATATACACCATATTTATAGTAGATGTGAACTTAGTTTCTCAAGTTGGTACATAAAGAAGCACATAAAATTGTTGCCCACATTCTCCACCAAACAAAACAAAACATACCCATACCCATAAAAGAAACCAGAATTGAAGGAAGAAGTCAAATGCATTTCAAATCCAGAAGAAATTAAAAGGCTTGGGAATCACTTTAAAGTTCCTTATAAATATTCTTTAAAACAGCCATTTTAAATGTTGGATTTTTCGGATTTTAGAAAAAAATGGAACATATGTTTCAAATTTCAGTCATATTTTAGATCTGCATTGTCTTTTTTTTTTTTTTTTTTTTTTTTTTTTTTAATTTTTTTTTTTTTTTTTTTTTTTGAGACAGAGTCTTGCTCTGTTGCCCAGGATAAAGTACAGTGGTGTGGTCCCAGCTCACTGCAACCTCCTCCTCCCAGGTTCAAGTGATTCTCCTGCCTTAGCCTCCTGAGTAGCTGGGATTACAGGCACACATCAACACGCCCGGCTAATTTTTATATTTTCACTAGAGACAGGGTTTTGCCATGTTGGCCAGGCTGCTCTTGAACTCCTGACCTCAGGTTATCCACCCACCTCAGCCTCCCAAAGTGCTGGATTACAGGCTTGATCCACTGCGCCCAGCCAGCACTGTCATTTTCAATTTTACTTAACATATATATTTCATAGAAGCACAGAAATAAGAAAACTAGATATAATATTAACTCAAAATAGATTATCTTTTTCAAAATATATACATTTTCTTTTATGTCCAAACATAGAGAAAGTCTTAGAGAAGATATTCAAGATAGTTGCCAACAACGTCACTGAAACCAATTTTGAATTTTTATGTCAAAAACTAAACCTGGCAAACTCAGAAACTGATATGCCTACAAAGAGGTACGTATAAATGACAGCATTTGGTACAAGTTTATTCTTTTTTTTTTTCATCGAGACGGGGTTTCACTGTGTCGGCCAGGATGGTCTCGATCTCTTGACCTCGTGATCTACGGCCTCGGCCTCCTAAAGTGCTGGGATTACAGGCGTGAGCCACCGTGCCCAGCCAGTACAAGTTTATTCTAATTCTGATTTATATCATGTTGACATTGCATGGTTTTGAAACATTCATATTAATATAATCTCTGCTTTGCTGTAGAAAGCTGATTTTAGTTTATTACATGTTTGTGATCCATGTTGGAAGGCCATTTAGCATAATAAAGAACAAGGGCTGTGAGAACAGACTGACTTTTTGACCTTTGGCAAGTCTTTAGCTTCCTGGTGACCTCGTTTCTTCATTGGTAAAGAGTAGGACAATTGTCATGAGAATCAAGTGAGATCAAGCTATAAAGCATATAGTATAGTAGCAGTAATATACCTGTTTACTGGAAATAACCCACAATTATGATTTTGAGGCCTTGAGAACTGAATGTAAATTGATTTGGATGTGTGTGTGTGTGAGCAACATGGCTGTTTATTCACCTGGGTGCAGGTGGGCTGATGCCGAAAAGGGCGTCAGTGAAGGGCGGCGGGATAGGAGTTGGTTTTATAGGTTTGAGGTGGGCAGTGGAAAGTTACAGAGTAAGATCAGTTACAGTGGTGGGGGTAGGGGAAAGGAGTACACATTACCATAAGTTCAGTTACAGTGGTGGGTGGGTGGGATAAGGCATAAGAGTAGTTGAGATGGTAGGGTGGGGAGGAGGCATATTCACAGAGCAAGAACAGTTAAGATGGCAGAGTGAGGTGAAGAGTATATACATTATTGTAAGAACAGTTAAGCTGGCAAGGTTGGGTGAGGAGTATTCACATTATCATAATAACAGTTAAGATGGTAGGGTGGGAAGAGAAGTTTTATATCTGGGGGAAGCTCCTTAATGGCGAACACAGGTCACCGGTGGGGGATAATCAGCCAAGGCAGGCAGGACTTCAGACTTTCTGGGTCCAGGGTTGCACATGTGACATGATAATAGCCCCATAAAACTGCATACCTCAACCATACCTCCCAAAGTCCTGGATTTCAGGGAAAGGGGTGATATTGTAGGGTTGTTAGAAGGAGCATTTGTCTTATTGACTGATTGGTTATTGCTTGTACACAATTTTGTAGGAATTGAGAGATTAATTGGAAAAACACAGGGTTCAAATAAGAAAAAGGGAAAGATAGTATTAGAGGACTAAGGATTGGAAGAAGCCATGACTCCAGTTAGAGAGTGTCCAGCCACGTCCAGAATAACCATTTGCCTGATTAATGAGCTTTTGGGCTCTTTTAATTTATTGATGGTATTATATACAAGGCCAGGCTGGTTTACATAAAAACAGCTTTATTTAGGAATAGGCCAAGACCTTTTTAGCAGTCATTAAATTAAAACCTCTGCAGTTTTGGAGGACAACTGCAGCTAGGGAATCTACTTGAGCTTGAAGGAGGGATAATGATGGAGTTAATTTTCCAATGCTAGCAGAGAAATTATTGGAGAGGCTACAGAAGGTCCCGATTGATGTGGTAAGGCCTGTGCCAAGTGCAGTAGTAAGTTTTAACCCCACAAGAAAGGAGATTAATGGAATGAGCCACTTGTGTTGTATTGGGACCACAAGAGGAACAGGGAGCTTTTGTCCCCATTAGCAAACTGAATTTTGGGAGTAAGGAAAACTAGAGTACAAGTGCCTATCTAGTTGGTAGGAAGGCAGATGTAAGAAGAAGAACCACATGCGGCCGGGCGCGGTGGCTCAAGCCTGTAATCCCAGCACTTTGGGAGGCCAAGGCGGGTGGATCACGAGGTCAAGAGATCGAGACCATCCTGGTCAACATGGTGAAACCCCATCTCTACTAAAAATACAAAAAATTAGTTGGGCATGGTGGTACGTGCCTGTAATCCCAGCTACTCAGGAGGCTGAGGCAGGAGAATTGCCTGAACCCAGGAGGCGGAGGTTGCGGTGAGCCGAGATCGTGTCACTGCACTCTAGCCTAGGTGACAGAGTAAGACTGTGCAAACAAACAAACAAACAAAAAAAAAAACGAAGAAGAAGAACCACAGAAGAAAAAAAGGTCCTTGGCTTAGACAGAACTAGAAGTGTAAAGTGAAAAGATGAGAAAGTGTTTTGAGGGTGCTGGAGCTTTGGACCCAAATGCCAAGGGAACCAGCAAGGGCTGTGGCTATTAAAGGGTGTAGTGGGGCTTGGTAGGGTAGCGGTGTGGAGGGAGAGCTTTTGTTTTCATGCTGTATGAGGAAGCAGGTGGTATTTATAGGCAGCTACTTACTTTTATTAACAAGATTGGGTATGAGTGGAGAACGGGAGCCATATTGAGTGAAATATTAGCTGTAATTGCCTGGAGGAAAAGTGTAAACTGACAACTTAAACAAAAGCAGGGCATGTAAAAGTAAATGAGTACAGTGAATTTGATAATTTGATTATAGTTAGACAGAAAATAATAGAAACAGAGTTTTTGAGGTATGGTTTAAGTAGTAGGGACGACTGAATAAAGCTGGAGAAGATGAGGGGCTGAAAGTAAGTGTGTTAAGATGTAAAGAGAAAACTTTGGAGGTTGTGAGAGCTCTAGAGGGTAAGTGGGGCATAGCCTGTGATTGTGAGGGATTCTAAGAGTATTAGGGCGGCAGCTGCTGCCGTTCGTAGTCAAGAGGTCCAGTCCCGGACTGTGAGGTTAAGTTGTCTGGATGAAAAGGCTACAGGCTGTGGGCCTGGCTCCTGTGTAAGAATTCCAATGGCACAGCCTTTTATTCCTGCTGTGTAGACAGAGAAGGGTTCAGAGGAGTTGGAGAGCGCTAGTGTAGGGGCTGCCTCTAAGGCCTTCTTTAGCGACCGACCGAAAGGAAGAATGGGGGAAAAAATTTTGGTTTATGGGATCAGCTAAGTTTCCTTTTGTAGGTTTATAAAGTTGTTTGGTTATGGGGCAAAAACCTGGTATTCAGATGCAAAAGTATTCTACAATGCCTAGGAAAGAGAGAAGCTGTTGTTTAGTGGATGGGGTTGGGTTTGGGAAATTAACTGGATATGGTTAGCAGGGAGAGTGCATTTATGCTGGCGAAAGATTATAACAGATGGGGAAGAAATTTGGGCTTTAGAAGAAGCATTTTTGAGGTTAAGAACAGAATAGTGAGTTGTGGAAGGGAGTATGGAAGACAGGAGGTCATAGGGATTTGGTACAACCGAGTGGATGGGAAGTACACTCTGATTGATGAGGCAGAGTTCTTGGACTATCCTGTAGAGTTTGTCCGGTATTTTGGACAGCTAGGATAGGGGAAGAAATTTGGGCTTTGGAAGGGGATACACGATACCCCTTTGAGTATAGATGCTGAAGAAGCAGGAGGGTGAATTAAAAGGGCATGTTGCAATAGACAGATGATAACAGGCTTTACATCTTTTAAAGCCTGTTGTGGGATGGGGCACTGGGCAGGGTAAGGGTGGTTAGGTTTTAAAGGGATGATGAAGGGTGAGTGACTCATGGCAATGGATGGGAAGGCGGTGTCCCACACCCTAGGGATAAGGTAGGGGGACATAAGGGGAAGTATGGTTTTTGGGAGGAGGGTGGCAGTGAGGTGTGGCTGCAGCCCAGGAATAGTCAAGGAGGCAGATAATTTTGCTAGGATATCTCGGCCTAACAGGGGAACTAGACAAGTGGGGATGATTAGGAAAGAATGTGGAAAGGATTGCTGGCTAATTGACACCAGACTTGGGGATTTTTGAGAGGCCTGGAGGCCTTGCCGTTAATTCCCACAACAGTTATGGAGGCCAAGGAGACAGGTCCTTAAAAAGAAGGCAGCGTAGGGTGGGTGGCCTCTGTGTTGATTAAGAAGGGGATGGACTTACCTCACCACTGTAAGAGTTACCAGAAGTTTGGCGTCCATGATGGTCCAGGGGGCTTTCGAGATGCTTGGGCAGCATTAGTCTTCAGCTGCCAAGCCAAGGGTTGGAGCTCCAGGAGCTCTGGGCACAGCAACGTGATTGGACAATTGACTTTCTGTGGGGGCCCCACACAAATGGGGCAGGGCTTGGAGGAATCCTGGGCTGCGGGCATTCCTTGGCCCAGTGGCCAGGTTTCTGACACTTGAAGCAAGGTCCAGGAAGGGTGGCTGGATACTGCATTGTGGGCGCTATGAAGTTTTCATGAGCCGGTGGTGTGGCTGGCATTTGTCTTATGGCAGAGGCAAGTATCTGTAGTTTTGAGATGCACTGCCGCCAGGCAGATTTTTCCCTATTATTGAACCCTTGAAGGTGAGGTTGCTTAATTCCTGTTGCGGGGTTTGAGGGCCAGATTTTAATTTCTGTAACTTTTTGTAATGTTAGGAGCTGATTGGATGATAAAATGCATATTAAGCGTTCTTCAGGGGTGAGAGTAGAAGTAAGGATGACATTTAAGTTGCTTCAGGTGAGATTATAGGACTGGGTTAAGTATTGGAGGATTTGATGAAAAGGAGCCTAACCAGCGGCCAATTTGGGAAAGGTTGGACAAAGAGAAAGGAACGTGCACCTTAACTATGCCTTTGGCTACAGCCACCTCTCAAAGGGGGAATTGTTGCGCAGGGACAGAGGAGGTAGCCAACGGACTAAACTATAAGCTGGACTGTGTATGAGGTGGGGAGGTGACAGGAGGGGCATAAGGATGTGGGTTGTGGGCAGAGGAAGAAGAGGAAGGCTCTTGTGGGGGTGGGGTTAGGTCCTAGATTAGGGCCTGGTTTGGACAGGTGGGGAGGAGAAAGATGGGAAGGGTTAATGAACAAGGAGGATTTGGGGTTATTGGCAGAGGAAGGAGGGGCAGACGGAAGGGAAGAGAAGGAGTAGCGATTAGGGAGGGATTGGTGTGTAAAAAAAATTCCTGGATATAGGGAATTTTAGACCAGTTGCTCTTGTAAAATAGATCTTGGAAATGAAAGGTACCATTTTTTGGCCAGTTGGAGCTGTTGTTTAACTTGTATTGTGGCCAGGTAGTGTTACAGAAGAAGATGAGGCGTTTGGATTTTAGGTCATGAGACAGTGAAGAGGTTTGAGGTTCTTTAGAACACAGGCCAGTGGACAGGAGGGAGGGATAGAGGCTGGACGATTGCCCATGGTTCTGGAAAGGCAGCAAAGACAAGGAAAATGGGCACTCAACCCAGCCACTTAATAGGCGTCCCTAGTTGAGTCTGAGTTGAACCTCCTCATTGGTGAGTGGCCAAAGAGAGCGTCCTCTATGTTGACCTGCCACCAATATCAGCCATGAGCCTGGTGGGTGAGTGACTAGGGTGAACGTCTCCATTGTAGTCAAACCCCTATGGAAAACTGGGTCTCCAGATCTGTGACCTACATAGGATTTTTCCAGTCCTGAGCCACATGGAAGAACCTGGTTTACCTGATTTTCCTTGTCTTTGTGGTGGAAAAAGGATGAAACCGAAAGGGAGAGGAAGTGGAAATGAAAAGACAAAAGAATGGGAAAGCAAAAAGAGAGACTGTTTACCAAAATAGCTGGTGGTGTGCGTCTGTGGGTTGGTCTGATCACTCCAGGTCGGTAGGTAGATCTCTTTATGAAAGTTGGAACAGGGGACTAATCTCCCATACGAGTTCCCCTGTCTGGGATTTCGGCACCAAATGTTAAAACTCGTACTTTGAATGAAGAGATCCCCTGCCCCCCCAAACAGGCTTTGTGTGAGCAACATGGCTGTTTATTCACCTGGGTGCAGGTGGGCTGAGGCCGAAAAGGGCGTCAGTCTGAATTGTTGATTTTCTTTTTCCTTCTCTCTTTTTAAATTTTTTCCCTTCCCTCCCCCACCCCCCCTTTTTTTTTTTGAGACAGAGTTTCACTCTTGGTGCCCAGGCTGGAGTGTAGTGGTGCAATCTCGGCTCACTGCAGCCTCTGCCTCCCAGGTTCAAGTGATTCTCCTACCTCAGCCTCCCAAGCAGCTGGGATTACAGGCAAGCACCACCATGCCTGGTTAATTTTTGTGTTTTTAGTAGAGACAGGGTTTCTCCACGTTGGCCAGGCAGGTCTCGAACTCCTGACCTCAGGTGATCCACTCACCTTGGCCTCCCAAAGTGCTGGGATTACAGGTGTTAGCCACTACGCCGATTGTTAATTTTCTGTAAGGAAACGAGGGATGGGGTGAAGCTAACATTAACTTTCTACGTGCCAAGCTCCATGCCAAACTTTTATATAGATTCTTTTCACCAATTAATTTCATCCTCACTTTAGTCTGGTAAATTGGTTGGAAAACCTAGATATACAATATTTAAGGAGTTAAAAGCAATGTTCTTAATTGAAAATTCAAATAATTATTAGCAATTTTAATATATGTTAAACATTAATTAATATTTAACTATTAATATTATTAATCATGTTTTTCAGCACTGTTTCATTAAGTGAGAGAGCCCACCAAGCACTTGTTGTATGGAAAACACAAAGTAACAAATTATCACTAACTGCTGCAGCTTTAAGAGATCAACTAATTCGAGCACTAGCTATGATAGGAGCATATGAAATTATGGACAAAATAACAGCTTTAAATCTTTTTACACGTGCAATTAAATTCTAACCAGTGGATCAATATTAAAAACTGAAAACTTCTGATGCACTTATAATTGAAACTGTTTTTGAACCATCTCACTTCACTTTATCATACAATGAATTGCATCTCTTTTCTTGCATTCTTAAGAGATCATGACGACTTATAACTACCACTCTAATGTTATCATAATAAAATATTGCAGACACTGGTGTGTTTGTTCTGTTGTCTCATTATAGTGATGTTGAATTTGAAAATAATCCTATTAAAACTTTTCTATTATATAATGCTTTTATACAATACATGATTTATAGGTAGCAACATTACTAGTAATTTTCACTGGGGTTAGAAAGCAGAACAGTTTCTTTTTAGATGCTGGCTTAAAACATAAATAAATATACCATCCTTACTTTTTCTCCACTAGGAATTGGATAGCTTTGTTAAACATAAACTAGGGCCAGGCCAGTAATTCTTTAGTTGAGTGTCCAGACAGGATTGATAGAGTGGCCATCTGTTGTCTAGTCTGTCATGTGTGCCTCTCCCCTTCTTCTGCTATCAGAAAACCTCTTTCATACGGGGAATGCATTGCACATATTTCAATGTGGAGCTGAACTTGTCAGGTAAGTTTCTTCCCCCGCACCAGCACTAACATCAATGTCTTCTACCCATTTAACCTCAATGATTGATTCTGACTCAGGGAAAGCCATTTGACTCAAGCCAGGCCATTAACAGTTTCCCTTAGATGTTTTTGCAGAGCTACCAGGGAAGATACACTCTTCCTGCAGGTAGGTTATGAGTCTTGGAGTCTTGGTATATTATGCACAGTGTTTAGTTGTCTGCTGAGAGCTGGATGGCGAGAGAGAGATGGAATCTTGCTTATATTGTCTGATCCTCAATCCCCCTATCTGAAGCTAATTTTACTTCTGAACTACTTACTTTTCACCCACTTAAGGAATGTGACCTGAGATTCCATAACTTTGAATGGAAAAAGACCTAATACAAGCAATTAACAATATTGTGGACATGCTGGGCACAGTGGCTCACGCCTGTAATGCCAGCACCTTGGGAGGCCGAGGCAGGTGGATCATCTGAGGTCAGGAATTTGAGACCAGCATGACCAACATGGAGAAACCCCGTCTCTACTAAAAATACAAAATAACTAAGGCATGGTGGCAGGTGCCTGTAATCCCAGCTACTCGAGAGGCTGAGGCAGGAGAATAGCTTGGACCTGGGAGGCAGAGGTTGCAGTGAGCCGAGATCGCACCATTGCACTCCAGCCTGGGCAACAAGAGCAAAACTCCATCTCAAAAAAATATATATGTATACACATATTGCCATAGTGCAGTTTTTGTTACCTTAAAAAATAATTTTCTATGTGAGACCATATTAAGGAAAGGAATTTATTTTGCAGGCTGAAATTTAAAGTGTATATTGTGTTGTCATTTTGGAAGTGCAACATAATATTGGTTTACCAACTATACAGCCTGTGTCTCTAATCCTTCCCTATTTTAAAACTTCTTGCAGTAGGGATAAGAGTACCTGTGGGTTTATATTGGCTTAATGCTGGTTGTTGTTAATGTTTTCCACTGGAGGCAAGGTACTTCCATACAACATTAAAGTGTGAAAGACCTTGGAAATTGTCTAGTGAAGTCTATCTTTTTTTTTTTTTTTCCCAGAGACAGGGTCTAGCTATGTTGCCCAGGCTGGAATGCCATGGCTATTCACAGGCACAATCCCACTACTGATCACGGGAGTATTGGCCTGCTCTGTTTCCGACCTGGGTTGGTTCACCCCTCCTTAGGCAACCTGGTGGTCCCCTGCTCCCGGGAGGTCACCATATTGATCCTGAACTTAGTGCGGACACCCGATCGGCATAGCACACTACAGCCCAGAACTCCTGGGCTCAAGCGATCCTCCCACCTCAGCCTACAGAGTAGCTGGGACTACAGGACGTGCCACCGTGCCCGGCTATTTTTTTTTTTTTTTT
>NW_016107413.1:2146700-2164181 GCF_001604975.1 Cebus imitator
GGGCGCGGTGGCTCAAGCCTGTAATCCCAGCACTGTGGGAGGCCGAGGCGGGTGGATCACCAGGTCAAGAGATCGAGACCATCCTGGTCAACATGGCGAAACCCCGTCTCTACTAAAACTACAAAACATTAGCTGGGCATGGTGGTGCGTGCCTGTAATCCCAGCTACTCAGGAGGCTGAGGCAGGAGAATTGCCTGAACCCAGGAGGCGGAGGTCACGGTGAGTCGAGATCACGCCGTTGCCCTCCAGCCTGGGTAACATGAGTGAAACTCCGTCTCAAAAAAAAGAAGACGACGACCAGATAGGATATCATAGAAGCAATCCAGACAAGCGATGATGGGGACTTGCCTAAGGCAGTGGCAATAGGAAGGGTGAAACTTTTAAGGTGGTGGAATTATCGGATCTGATGACTGATTAGATGTGAAGCATGGAGAAGAAGGGCCACAGTGTGCACAGTGATGCCTTTTCTTCATAGGCATTATAGGAGGGGCAGGTAGATAGGAGGAGACAACGGGTTTAGTTTTGGATTTACTGACTCTGGGATGAATGTCAGATCTCTAGGTGGAAGCGTCCCGCAGGCAACTGAATATTCCTACTCATCCAACCAGGGCCTTGCAGTTTTGTCTCATTCGCTACTCTTATTTCCTAGCTTAGCACAAAATCTAGTTCTTAACATTGAATAAATAAATGAATCTGGTGAGGTGCTCCTGTGAGTGATCTGGAAGGAGTTAAATTTGGTAGTTATGGGAGACGCTTATGTGAAGCCATATGGGTGCAGGCTGATTGTGGCGGCAAGACCGAACTCAGCTTTAGAATCCTTCCGGCCGCTAAACCTTCAGAGTAAGCGGCGTCCTTGGGGAATGGTGCCTCAAATGGCTCGCGACGTCCTATAACATCTACATTTATTTTGGAAAGTTTGTTTTCGTAAAACCCAGCATGCCTATTCACCAACATTTGTTAACTTTATGGCGGCATATTAATACCTGTCAGGTTGATTTTAATCGGGGTGGGACGGCGCTGACCTCACCATCCCACCCTTCGGTATGTGGCCGGCGTCTTCACGACCTCGCTTTTCACAACCCCCGACCCCGAGGGCTTATCGGCGGCTGTCGGAGTCCACAGGACGTAGCCCCAGAGCAGGGTGAGGTGCCACTGTTCCCCGCGGCCAGACAGGGGGCGGTGCTCACGTCCCCAGCCCCGCTGACGCGATATAGGCCGAGATCACCTCAGACGCTCGCGGCGCAATCACAGAGCGCGCCGCCGCCTGTCGAGCTCGCCCTGAGATCCCTCCGCCCAGCGCCTCCAGCACCGTGTCCTAGCGCCCCACACCCTGGCAAACAGAACCGGGTTGCCTGCGATTCTCAGGGACTGATCGCCTCTTCAGCTACGTTCTCCTCTGGCCCTGTACCACTGTGCCACAGGCACAGCCCGCTTCCTCAGGTTCCCTTTCCCGCGCAAGAACACTGACCGAATCACAAGCTTCTTTAGGGGCGTGGCCAGCGGCAGACTCCGCCCTGTTCTGTGACGCACGGAGTGGCGCGCGTGGGACCCGAGAGCTGGGGCTGGGTTTAGTAGGAGACCTGGGGGCCGGGGCCGCCCGTAGACGCCCATCTGCCAGCTTCTCTTGCTCCGTCGATTAGGAGGAGCGGTGGCGACCTCGGCCTCCAGTGTCTCCGGCGAAGTGAAGTGACGTGGCGGCCAGGATGATGTTGCTGGGCTTGCTGCAGGCGAGCGGGTCAGTGCTGGGTCAGGCGATGGAGAAGGTGACAGGCGGCAACCTCCTGTCCATGCTGCTGATCGCCTGCGCCTTCACCCTCAGCCTGGTCTACCTGTTCCGTGTCGCCGCCGGCCACCTGGTCCAACTGCCAGTAGGGGCGGTACGTACATTCTTTCCGGCCCGAGTGGGGTGAGCGCCGCCGCTAAGGCGGCCGAAGGGCTGGCGTGGGAGGCTCCGTGGCCCCGACCTGCTCTGTGTCCTGGACCAGCTCTGTGTCCTAGCTGGCTGGGCTGGGGGGGACCGCAGCCATGCTTGGCGTGGCCTTGGTGGCAGGAGCGCTCGGGGCTAGAGTAGTGGCTGCGGCGGCCGCACTGCTGCTGGTGGCGCTGGCGGTAGCGCTTGCCGTTGCCTTGTTGGCCTCCCGGCTGTGTATCTGAACCTGGTCGGGGTCGTGGTTGCGGCGTTTGTGGTCGTACTGATGGCTCTACTGACCGCGGCAGTGGTGCCCCTAGTGGCAGTGGCCGGACTGGCGGCTGTGGCTTTGAACAACCTGGTGGTCGTTGGGGCCCTTGGTTGGGGTCCTGTTGGCGATGCTTTTTGGCAGCTGGGCCGTCATCCTGGAGGCTGCCCTGTGTAGTTCAAGGTTTTATGGGCTGTAACAGTGCCCCTAATGGCAGCTTATATCCACATTAAGGAGGATGTGTAGAGTGTGGTAGTGGGAGTGACTAGAGTGTGGTAAGGACCTGCCTCGGATGGTAATAAAATAACAGTTTCTTGGCCGGCTGCCGTGGCTCATGCCTGTAATCCCAGCACTTTGGGAGGCCGAGGCGGGCGGATCACCTGAGGTCAGGAGTTCCAGACCAGCCTGGCCAAAGTAGTGAAACCCCATCTCTACTAAAATACAAAAAACAAACAAACAAAACAACAACAACAAAAAAAAACATTAGCTGGGTGTGGTGGCGCACGCCTGTAGTCCCAGCTACTCGGGAAACTGAGGCAGGAGAATTGCTTGAACCTAGAAGGCGGAGGTTGCAGTGAGCCGAGATCACGTCACTGCACCCTATTCTGGACAACAAAGACTCCTTCTCAAAAAAAACAAAAAAAAGCAAACCAAAACAGTTTCTCTAATTTAACAGCTTTATTAACCTAACTTTCAACCTCCCGAATGTTATTTGATGGAAGTACCTTTTCCAATCAGCAATAAGTAGCTTTTTAAAACTACCCTTTTTTTTTTTTTTTTTTTTTTTGAGATAGAGTCTCTCACTCTGTCGCCAGGCACCAGGCTGGAGTGCAGTGGCGCAATCCCGGCTCACTGCAATCTCTGCCTCCTGGATTCAAACAATTCTCCTGCCTCAGCCTTCCGAGTAGCTGGGACTACAGGCGCGCGCCACCACGCCCAGCTAATTTTTATATTTTTTAGTAGAGACGGGGTTTCACCGTGTTGGCCAGGGTGGTCTCGATCTCTTGACCTCATGATCCGCCGGCCTCAGCCTCCCAAAGTACTGGGATTACAGACGTGAGCCACCGCGCTCGGCCCAAACTACTCTTTTACTGACAATGCAGTGTACTAACTTTTGACCAAGCAGCTTTTAAAATAATTTTTGTTTGAACCATACCTGGCATAAGGCAGAGTTATAATTAATTTTCCTATATATGGGATTTTTAGGAAGTGGTATTTGTCTCTGGAAAGACAAAGTTACCTTTAGTGTTTAAAGGTAGTTCTATTAGCTGATGAGTACTGTGAGGTTGTGGTGCTCCTTTCTATTTGAGACCACCAGAGATCTGAGGAATATTACCCTTTTTTGTTATTGTAAATTTGATTTCCAGGATACTTAATGTTGTAATTTGCAGGTCTCATTTTGTGGCATCTAAGGTATCTTTTATGATGAATGCTAGAGTTCTTTTTTTTTTTTTGAGACGGAGTTTCACTCTTGCTACCCAGGCTGGAGTGCAATGGCGCGATCTCGGCTCACCGCAACCTCCGCCTCCTGGGTTCAGGCAATTCTCCTGCCTCAGCTTCCCGAGTAGCTGGGATTACAGGCACGCGCCACCACGCCCAGCTAATTTTTTGTATTTTTAGTAGAGACGGGGTTTCACCATGTTGACCAGGATGGTCTCGATCTCTTGACCTCGTGATCCACCCGCCTCGGCCTCCCAAAGTGCTGGGATTACAGGCGTGAGCCACCGCGCCCAGCCTTAGAGTTCTTGCTAGAGCTGATCTACTATCTAAAATCAGTGGGTCTAGTTCACTTGCAGTGAGAGAAGCATGAAATGGATTGTTTACTGAGAAATTAATGTAGCTTTTAAACATTTCCCTTCTTTCTATACCTCAAGTTACTATTTGTCTTTTTCTATAACTTCTTTAAGCAAGACTGCGGGACTAAAACTGTGAGGATAAGTAGAAGTAAGTGGTGAAGAAACAATACAATGGGCTCTCTGGTGACCCAAATTCCACATTTGGGAATTCAATTAAGGGTAGATCTAAAATATTTGGAAAAAACCCCAATACAAAATAACAATAAAAAATAGTACAAATAAAAAACACAGTTTAACAACTATTTACATAGCCTTTACATTGTATTGGGTATTGTAAGTAATCTAGAAATGGTTTAAGGTATATGAGAGGATGTGCATAGGTTATACACAAATACCTTGCCATTTTATATAAGGGACTTGAGCATCGCTCGATTTGTATCTGTGAGGGGGTCCTGCAACCCCACAAATGCCAACGGACAAGTGTAGTTTGACCTTTTTGGTTTTTTGCTACTAACAGTTAGAAAAGTTGCCTGGAGTTAGTTTTCTAACTAACAGTTAGAAAAATATGCCAAATAATTGGACATATTCTGGACAGTATCCATCATTTAAAGTTACAGTGCCTTTGTGTCTATCTAGTCATTTATCTTTTACCGTGTTTTGAGTTTCTGTTCTTTTTACAAATAGCTACTGTCTTAAGGTATTTGCAATTTAGCTGTTCTCAAGTTACTTCCGATGTGTCTTTTTTTTTTTTTTGGTGACTTTTTTTTAAGTCTTAAATGCTATTTTGTTTAATTGTTTGGTCATGAAATAAAACTGGGTTTCTCTCTTGAAATGAAATGAGAACTAGATTTATTATTTTTTTCTCTTGTAGAAAAGTCCTCCGTACATTTTCTCCCCGATTCCATTCCTTGGGCATGCCATAGCATTTGGGAAAAGTCCAATTGAATTTCTAGAAAATGCATATGAGAAGGTAAGTCTTCCAAATAATTAGAGGAAAATAAACTAGTTTAGAGAAGTGCTTTTTAAACGTTTTTTTAAAAAGTGCCAGAACATTTAAAAACATTGTAATCTTTTTTTTTTTTTTTTTGGTTGGGGTTTTCACTCATGTTACCCAGGCTGGAGTGCAATGGCGTGATCTCAGCTCACCGCAACCTCCGCCCCCCGGGGTTCAGGCAATTCTCCTGCCTCAGCCTCCTGAGTAGCTGGGATTACAGGCACGCACCACCATGCCCAGCTAATGTTTTGTATTTTTAGTAGAGACGGGGTTTCACCATGTTGACCAGGATGGTCTCGATCTCTTGACCTGGTGATCCACCCGCCTCGGCCTCCCACAGTGCTGGGATCATAGGCTTGAGCCACCGCGCCGGACCCAACATTGTAATCTTATACATATCCTCAGTATAGGAAACAAAATGGAAACTGCTCTGGTTTAAGAGATGGTGTCTTACAGATACCTATCCTTTTAACTTCTCTCGTGTCCTGGGGTCATCTTCAAGACACCATTGAGGAAACCTATGGTTCTGGCAACTATGGTTCAAAAAACCACTGTTCTGAGATTTCTATTCACTGGTTGTCACTAAAATTGATATTAATTAATATTAATTAAAACCAACCCTGATTTTTCTTTACCGTGCATCTGTGAGTTCTAACCTGCTGTATACATCTTCTGTGATTTCACTGTCCATTTGAATGACCCACATGACACCATAGCCTCTCTAATGAGCTTTCCTGTGCCAGTTAAACCATTTACTTCACAGTCTCACTTTGGACTTGTCACTCTTAACTGTTTCACCTCCACAATATTAATTTAGATATCCTATTCTTAGATAATACCTTCTCCTGCTTTGCTTGTACAACTCCTTAAATTGTAACTATCTTTGACCTCATTAGATCTTGCATTCCATTGACTTCTCCTGATCCATCAGCCTTTTTTCTTCACTTTTCTTTTTCCGCTTTGGGTCCATGACACGTCATTTCCATTACACTCTTGCCAATACTGCACTTTAAATTTCCTGGACTCTGCATCTTTCCATTGTGTTCAACTGGCAAGTCACTTTTGGAGGCAAGCAGTTATTGTCTCCTTCCTTGCACCAGATTAGTTTCTTCCTGATTTTACGATTGCCTACCCTTAATGAAATTTGAACACTGCTCCACAGTTCTATTATGTTCTTGTGATTGGCCTACTTTTCCACTCACTAAAATGACTGATTCAGACCTTCATTTTCTAAACTTCTGAATCTTTCTACCTCTCCATCAAAGCAGATGATTTTGTCTCCTGTTTAGGAGACAATGATTAAAAACATTGATTTAGGAGACAAAGATTGAAAGCCATTCAAAGGGAACTTCCTCATTTTTGCAATTGCAAATATACAAACCTACTTACATATTTATATAGTAATCCTATTCTGTTTTCTTCCTATCACAGTAATAATTATAAAACCCTTACTTTATGCCAGTACTTAGTGCTTTACAAAGATCATCTCACTGAAGCGCAACAAAAACCCCTTCAGGTATATTTGTTTTATAGATAAGAAAACTGAGAAGCAGAGAGGTTATATAATTTCTTCTTGAACTCACTGCTAGACAGTGGCCAAGCCAGGATTTACACGTGGTCTGATTTCTGAGCCTATACTTTTATTAATGATAATAATAATGGAAAATAAGTCAATAAGGTGCTAAGTAAGCCAAGGTTCTCTTCTCTGCCCTATATATAGAATTTGACAGCAGCTCTGTGAAGAACTGCTACCATTATTATTACCATTTTATAGTTGAAGGAAACTAAGCACACAGAGGTTAAGTTCTTCAAAGTCCTACAGCAAATAGGTGGAGGGGCTGGGATTTGAACACAGGCAGTCTGGCTCCAGAATCTTATGTCCTGGCTCACTGTGTTCTACCACTTTGATTTAATTACAACTATATTTTGCCTCTTATTGGAGGCTGAACTCTCCATCCCTCTTTTGTCTCAGGAACTTTTTACTGTTATATCTTTTCTCAGTGTATTATTGACTTCTCTTTCAACTGCATCTTTCCTTTTTCTCTGAAAAATTCTTAAGTGTCACCCATTTAAAAACTTGGCTTATGAGGCTCTGTATGATCTAGTGTTGCCTCAGGCTCAACACTCATCTCCTTTTTCTTTCTCTTACCTTTAAGGCCTTTGTGTATGCTTGGCTACCAAACTACTCATTCTTCTGGTCTCAACTCAGTTGTCTTTTCCTCTCTTAGTTCTCCCTCTTTTAGATTCTTTCATTACAGAGTTGCTTTTTTCCTGTAATACTTGTCACATTTGCAGTTTTATGTTTGTTAATGCGATTATTTGATTAATTTATATTTTTCCCAATAGACTAAGCTTAGTGAGTCAGGGACAGTAGTTTTGTTCATGATTATACCCCCCCGAGTCTAGTCTTCAGTAATAACCAGAAAACTGCAAGGGAAAGCATTTATCACCTAACCAAATTAATAAAAAATAAAAAATGAAGTCATTTAGTATAGGTGAGATAGTGATAAAACAGATAAATAAACTTTTAGTGTCTTCACATAGCAGGTAGTATAGAAAAGGTAAGATTCAGCCAGGCGTGGTGGCTCACACCTGTAATCCCAGCACTTTAGGAGCCCAACGTGGGTGGATCATGAGGTCAAGAGATCGAGATCATCCTGGCCAACATGGTGAAACCCCATCTCTACCAAAAATACAAAAATTAGCTGGGCGTGGTGTTGCAGGCCTGTAGTCCCAGGTACTAGGGAGGCTGAGGCAAGAGAGTCGCTTGAATCCGGGAGGGAGAGTTTGCAGTGAGCCAAGATTGCACCACTGCACTCCAACCTGGCAACAGAGCGAGACTCTGTCGAAAAAAAAAAAAAAAAAAAAAAGGTCAGATTCTTTGGCTAGTCCTGTAAATTTTTTTTAACCAAATTGGGGGGGAGAAAAAAAGTCTGTGTTCTCAGAGGTGTTAATCACAGAATTAGCTATAATAACTAAAAAAACCCCTGACATATCACTCGTATGTCCAATAATGAAAGAGTAGTCAAGTAAATTAACATTATGATGTCTATGTAGACAATAGAAAATATTGTCAATATAAAATGAAAAAAGCATAATAGCACAGGCTATTATACTTTTATACTACATTTGCAACTGGATGAACATAATTATAAATTTGAACACAAACAGGAAGAAGCAGTATGGCAAGATGAAAAGAATTGCTTTAAACTTTATGTGTGTTTTTATTTTTCCAATAATGCATTCTTTGTGATTTTAAAAAGTTAGTGTGTTAGTGTTGCATATTTTTTGTAACATCACTGTTTCTCTTTTTAGTATGGACCTGTATTTAGTTTTACCATGGTAGGCAAGACATTTACTTACCTTCTGGGGAGTGATGCTGCTGCACTGCTTTTTAATAGTAAGAATGAAGACCTGAATGCAGAAGATGTCTACAGTCGCCTGACAACACCTGTGTTTGGGAAGGGAGTTGCATACGATGTGCCTAATCCAGTAGGTGACACTGTTACCATGAATAAAGACAAATCTGTATTTCAGTAGTTATAGCTAATAGTAAGACATTATACATTTAAAATGTAGAGACAGCCGGGCATGGTGGCTCATGTCTGTAATCCCAGCACTTTGGGAGTCCAAGTTGGGTGGATCACTTGAGGCCAAGAATTCAAGACCAGTCTGGCCAACATGGTGAAACCCCATCTCTATTAAAAGAACAAAAATTAGCTGGGGGTGGTGGTGCACACTTGTAATCCCAGTTACTTGGGAGGGTGAGGCATGAGAATTGCTTGAATCCGGGAGGTGGAGGTTGCAGTGAGCCAAGATCACACCATTGCATTTTAGCCTAGGCAACAGAGTGAGACTCTGTCTCAAAAACAAAGAAATAAACAAAACCACACACACACTCAAACATACACACACACACACACACACACACACACCCCCCAACCAAACAAAAATAATATAATAAAATGTAGCAACAGTTTATTCTTTGCATCAAAAGTGTGAAGAATCATAAGAAAGGCCATGGATAACTGATAAGTAAGGGGTATTTTGTTTTATAGTTGCTGGCATGAGGTAAATAATATTAAATGGTTTCCTGTACAAATAATGGAATCAATAACTTAGCTTATTGAGATTTAATTTGAAAGGATTATAAGACAATCCTGTTATTTCTTCAAAAGGACTTCCTACCCATTCCTGCCTGAAATTCTAACATAAGAGCTATTTAGACATTGCCAACTTTAAAAGTCCTCTTTTAATGCAACTACTTCAGGTGTGGGTCCATCTATGTGTATGTTTTACTCTCAAAAGCCAAATATGAAATTGTTTTAAGTTGATATAGAACACAAATCAGACAATTGGCCCCAATGCTTGGTGTAGGCTCTGGCTGTGAGTGTAACGCACATTAGTCAGTACCTTAGTATAGCAGTTAACATTAAATGTTGTTTCTGGTGATGGGGATGAGGGAATGAATGGCTCTCCTGAAGGCCAATAAAAAGGGCCCTGGAAAATCCCTCTGCTCAGATATATCTATTCATTTAGACTCTATTCATTTAGAGTCAGATATATCTATTCATTTAGACTCTTAAAATATAAATGCCCAAAGAGTTAAAACCATTAGTTGTGTTTGTGTTACATAGTTATAATAACCAAATGGATTTTATGATGAAACAAAAATGAGTTTTAATGCTGCATGCCCTTTTTGAATTTTTTTGAAGGTTTTCTTGGAGCAGAAGAAAATGTTAAAAAGTGGCCTTAACATAGCCCACTTTAAACAGCATGTTTCTATAATTGAAAAAGAAACAAAGGAATACTTTGAGAGTTGGGGAGAAAGTGGAGAAAAAAGTAAGCAAAATGTTTGTCCTAGCATTTCTACTTCTCTGAATAGAAAAGTAGAGTATATATGTGTGTAGTGAATAGAAAACAAATTACAGTATATGTAAAACTACCTTGGATTTATGGGAGGGATATATAATAATTCCCCTGAAGTTGTAATTGAGAATCCAGTCTTTATTCTGGACTGCAGTTAAGTATTACCTTTCAGAAGCAATTGCTGTGCCTATAGTAGGAAGTAACATCTGCCCACTGGGCAGCAAGACCCAGGGCCGTGGGTCACCACATTCTGGGTCTGGCCTTTGGCCTCTATAAAAGGTCCAGAATCTTTGTTTTGGGAATACTTACGTTGATATGATGTATTTTCTCACCATACAAGGAACTGATGTGTAAATTAGAACGCCAATGTAATAATGCACGTGGGACATACAATTACAGAACCAAGAAATCCAGAATATTTACTGTTCTTCTTTTTATTGGCAAATAGAATTAGAAAGCCAGATGATCATTGGTATTATATTTAGTGAGTGTGGAATTAACAGAAAATTAATTGGATAATTTTTATTATTTGAATGTCATCAAATTATGCTTGCCTGGTGCATTTGTCTTGTGTTAGGATATGCTAATTGATGATTATAGTTTTTTTAAAATATATGGACAGTAATTCCATTTTAGTACTGATCTTCCTGCTTTTAACCTGGGAAATAATCTGATCTTTGGCTACCATTCCTTGAGAAGTACCCTATTGTCATGTGCACTATAAATAACCTTTTTGCTGCTTTTGTTACATGTGACCTGGAAATCGAACAACCACATTTATTCTTTTCATGAAGTGCCCATGAATGAAGTTTTGAGATGTGTTTCTGGCATCTGTTTTGACTGTTCAGAGGGACAGGCTACTTCCCATAGTTTGGTTTATTGCCTCTCTTTCTTCAGTGTTGTGCATAGTCACATGTCTATCTATAGACTTTTTTTGGTGATATAAATCGGATCTTACTTGTTCTTGAGTTCTGTTTTTATTTTCAATTTTATTTTGCTTTTTGGAACTAGTAATGATAGTAATCTTTTTTTCTCCCTAGATGTGTTTGAAGCTCTTTCTGAGCTCATAATTTTAACAGCTAGCCATTGTTTGCATGGAAAGGAAATCAGAAGTCAACTCAGTGAAAAGGTGGCACAGCTATATGCAGATTTGGATGGAGGTTTCAGCCATGCAGCCTGGCTGTTACCAGGGTGGCTGCCTTTGCCTAGTTTCAGGTATGGATAAAGGAGATATTACCCTTGGTTATTTAACTTTGTATAATTATTGTAGTGCTGGTATGTTTTGTCTTAACAAAGATAAAAATTAAACAAGTAAAATGTACAAAATGGGTAAGACCCCCATTCTTCTATAAAAATTCAAGACAGGTTTTCTTTATATAGTGAGTTGATTTAAAGTAAGTTTCAGTTTATTAAAAAGGTGATTTGTTGTCTGTCTAGTCTAATATTTTATTTATTTTTTTGTTTTTGTTTTTGAGACAGGGTCTTGCTGTGTTGCCCAGGCTGGAGTGCAGTAGTGTGATCCCGGCGCACTGCAGTCTCTGCCTCCTGGGTTCAAGTGATCCTCCTACTTCAGCCTTTTGAGTAGCTGGGACTACAGGCATGTGCCACCATGCCCAAGTAATTTTTGTGTGTTTAGTAGAGACAGGGTTTTGTCATGTTGGCCAGGCTAGTTTCGAACTCCTGACCTCAGGTGATCCACATTCCTCAGCCTCCCAAAGTCCTGAGATTACAGGTGTGAGCCACTAAGCCCAGCCTAGTTTAAAAGCCTAATTACCTCACATATTCCTTATCCTCAGGAAAGTCTCTGGACTATACCTAAAAGTGATATAGCCCTCCTCTAAGCATTCGTTTTAAATCTTTGGTAGCTTTTTATTGTATTGTAAAGTTTCTTTGTTTTGAGTATTTGTGCCTTTATTTAATTTTCTGTTTTTTTTTTGTTTTTTTTTTTTTTGAGATGGAGTCTTGCTCTGTCACCCAGGCTGGAGTGCAGTGGTGCTATCTCACCTCACTGCAGCCTCCGTCTCCCAGATTCAAGCAATTCTCCTGCCACAGCCTCCTGAGTATCTGGGATTTGGGATTTACAGGCACACACCACCATGCCCAGCTAATTTTTGTATATTTAGTAGAGACGGGGTTTCACCATGTTGGTTAGGCTGGTTGCGAACTCCTGACCTTGTGATCCTTGGTTTCCCAAAGTGCTGGGATTACAAGTGTGAGTCCCAGCATAATTTTCTGTTCCTTAAAGGCAGGGATTACCTCTGATATAAAGAAATATTGCTCTTAGAACTTGACCTATAGCTTAGTGTTTTGCCTGTTAGTAGGCTTTCTATACTTTTGTTGATTCATTTGTGTTTAGGTGTTAAGGTGGATGGGGAGGAGTTAGATTGCTAGTCCCTTTTCCTTCTATTTCTGCCCTATTTAGTTATAGAAGAGCAGTGGGAGTAAAAGGGAGAGCCAGGAGAGATTCCCTAAAGTTCTCTGGAACTCGTCATACCTTATATTTTCAAGGAGCTTTGCAGTTTCAAAATGTTTCGTATGTATTTTATTAGAACATCCAGCATAGACCTGGGCCCATAGTGGGTTCTCCATAAATGTGCATTTCTACCTACCTGTTTCTACCTGCTCTGTCTCTTGGATAAAGTCAGAATTCTTGAGCTTGTTTTGTTAGACCCTTCACATTCTGGCCTAGTCTTTCTTTGTTTTACTTATACTAACTAATTTAACCAGATTACTCCATTCACTTTCTTAAACAGGCCTATGTTTTCCTGGCTCTGCTGTATTCATACTGTTAAGCTTTAACATCTTCCCTTTTGTACATATGGTCTTGGTCAATCCTCAATAACAGACTAACAGTCTTGTAAATGAAACAGGGTAGGAGTTTTTTCTTTTCTTTTCTTTTTTTTTTTTTTTGAGACAGAGTTTCGCTCTTGTTACCCAGGCTGGAGTGCAATGGCGCGATCTCGGCTCACCGCAACCTCCGCCTCCTGGGTTCAGGCAATTCTCCTGCCTCAGCCTCCTGAGTAGCTGGGATTACAGGCACGCACCACCATGCCCAGCTCATTTTTTGTAGTTTTAGTAGAGACGGGGTTTCACCATGTTGACGAGGATGGGCTCGATCTGTTGACCTTGTGATCCACCCGCCTCGGCCTCCCAAAGTGCTGGGATTACAGGCTTGAGCCACCGTGCCCGGCCCAGGGTAGGAGTTTTTATTAGAAGGCTTGATTTAAGAGGGGGCTTGGGAGTCAGATGGCTTAGTTTTAAATTCCAGCTCCAATGTTTGTTTTCTATGTGATCTTATGCTATAAATTGATGTTAATAGTATGTACCTCACAGGAAGATACAAGTGGGTAATTCATGTAAAACACTTAACATGGTTCCTGCTACATAGTGAACATAGTATTTAAAGGTAAAGTTTAGGAGTTGACCTAAACTTGTTTTCTGAATCTGCTCATATTTTTGCCACTTACAAAAAACTGTTGTATTAGAAAGTGAAAAGTATCAACCTCTTTAAGACTTGATTTGATATTAAAATTGGAATTTCATGTTAATTTAAAAGATTATTCTACTTTCTGTTGAACTGGAAAATTTCTAAAGGAATTTCTTGCTTGTTTTAGGCCTATAGTTTGAATACAGGTAATGTGTTAAGAATCTGGGACATATATGTTAACTAAAGATAGTTCTTGCCCTTAGGGACTATGAATATTTTTAACAATGTAAGAGTTTAATGACTTCCAATATTTTCCTGTTTCTGATTTTTTTGTCAATTATTTTAGTCATTAGAGTTAGTTAAGTTAGTTAAATAAGGTGCTTTATCCTAGGTCCTGGTTTTCAAAATGAATTTGATCCTAGAAAGTGTTTCTTTATTTAAAAAATCATCTTTATCTTTTAATTACAGACGCAGGGACAGAGCTCATCGGGAAATAAAGAATATTTTCTATAAGGTAATCCAGAAACGCAGGCAGTCTGAAGGAAAAATTGATGACATTCTCCAAACTTTACTAGATTCTACCTACAAGTAAGAGCTATTCAGATAACATATTAAGCTGAAGCAGGAAATGATAAATTAAAACACAAATAATATTTCCAGTTAAAAAACAGTGATGCTGGCAAAATAAGTGCTATAATCTTTGGACTTTTTAAATTGTTGAAACATAAACTATTGACATCCTTTGTCTTGCTGTAATCCCAGTGACTGGGTATGGTGAACGTTTGCTAATGAACTGTAATGGAGTCTTGTAATCAAAATTGTTTTCTACTGGTTTGTCTCTTCCCTAAGAGAAAAAAAAAAAAAATTCTGACTAGTGATAGACAAGTATAAGAGATTATTATACTTGAAAAATATATTCATTATGACACTTTATTTAAAGGTTGAGGCGTAAAATGTATCTGCCAAAATGTTAAATTTGTGTGTTTGGTTCATTCCTTAGGGATGGGCGTCCTTTAACCGATGATGAAGTAGCAGGGATGCTTATTGGACTGCTCTTGGCAGGGCAGCATACATCCTCAACTACTAGTGCTTGGATGGGCTTCTTTTTGGCCAGAGACAAAACACTTCAAGAAAAATGTTATTTAGAACAGAAAACAGTCTGTGGAGAGGATCTGCCTCCTTTAACTTATGACCAGGTTTGTCGGATTTTTCAGTTTCATTGCTGCCTTCTGACTTTGAGTATCTGTGGCTAATTTTTAAAAGGGACTATTTGAGATTTTCTGTATACTGTAGCTTCAACTGATCAGCTTCTTTATTTTTAGCAAATTCTCCATAACCTTACCCAAAATATGTTAATGTTATTGCTTCTAATTAAGTTTTATCAGATATGTTTTGGGTTGATGCCTTAGAGATCCTTGGAGATGTTTCTTTAGTACTTATTTCCTCTGGTTCGAAGTCTGGCTTCTGTAGATAGAGGATATTATGTGCATGTTATTTGTCTTACGAAGTGTAGAAACCTCTCAATTACTTAGAATTCTACATGTCTAGAGTGGCCCGTGCATAAGCAATGACTTCTAAAAGTAGTAGTAGTAATAATGAGGACTAGACATTTACAAACACTACACGCAGCTTGCTGGGTGGAAAGGAAGAGAGAAGAACTCACTGCCCAACCTGACATTCAATTTTGAAAGCAAACCTAGGTTGTATCCTCTTCCTGTTATCTTTTGTGTTTTTTGGTCCTATATTAATATGGTGTATTACACTGATTTTTTTAGATGTAAATTATATTCCTGGGATAAATCTTACTTTGTCATGGTGCATAGTTCTCTTTATATGTTATTGCATTCAGTTTGCTGGTGTTTTGTTGAGGATTTTTGCATCTATATTCGTTAAGAGATCTTGATCTCTTTCATTGTCATGTCTTTGACTGGTTTTGATATCAGGATCATACTGGTCTCATAGAATGAATTTTGAAGTGTTCTTTTTTTCTTCTTTTTTTTTGAAGAGTTTGTGGATGACTGGTGTTAATCCTTTTTTATATATTTGCTAATATTCAACAGTGAAATCATCTACGTCTGTGCTTTTCTTTGTGGGAAGACGTTGCTTACCAATTCAATTTATTTGTTACAAGTTTCTCATTCTATTTCTTTTTATGTCAGTTTCAGTAGTTTATATCTCTCTCTTTGTTGTTTTTTCCAAAAACTCCAGAGAATATACCAAGTAAAAGTAGTTTATATCTCTCTAGGAATTTGTCCATTTCATCTAGATTACCTAATTTGTTGGCAAATTAGGCAATTGTTCTTAGTATTCTCACAATCCTTTTTTATTTCTGTAAGCTCAGTAGTGATGTCTCAACGCTCATTCTTGTTTTTGGTAACTTTAAAAATAACAGCTTAATTGATATATTTACAAACCATAAATCCATCCATTTAAAATGTACATTTTGTGGTTTTTAGCATATTCAGAGTTGGGAAACCATCATCATAATTTAATTTTGCAACTTTTACATCACTCCTAAAAGAGAGCCAGTACCCATTAGCAATCATGCTTCATTCTTCCTGACCCCTGCCCCTGGAAACCATTAATCTCCTTTTTGCCTATATGAGTTTGTCTATTCTGGATATTTTATATAAATGGGATCATATAATATGTAGTCTTTTGTGACTAGTTTGTTTCACTTGGCATGTTATCAGGGTTCATCTGTGTTGTAGCATGTATCAGTACTTCAGTCATTGTTATTACTAATAATCCATTATATGGATATACCACATTTTGTTTATCTGTTCATCAGTTGATGGACATTTGGATTGTTTCCACCTTTTCAACTATTATGAATAATGCTGCTCTAAACATTTGTATACTGATTTTATGTGGACATGTGTTTTCAATTTTGGGGGGGTCATACCTAGGAGGAGAATTGCTGGGTCATATGGTAACTTTGAAGAACTGCCAGACTGTTTTTAAAAGTGGCTGCACCACTTTCAAATCTCACTAAATAGTATATGTTGGTCCTGACTTCGATTTTTTTTTTTTTTTGAGACGGAGTCTCCCTGCCCAGGCTCGAGTGCAATGGCATGATCTCGACTCACTGCAACTTCTACTTCCCGGGTTCAAGCAATTCTTTTGTCTCAGCCTTCCAAGTAGCTGGGACTACAGGCGCATGTCACCACACCTGGCTAATTTTTATATTTTTAGTAGAGATGAGGTTTCACCATGTTGGCCAGGCTTGTCTCGAACTCCTGACCTCGAGTGATCTGCCTGCCTTGGGCTTCCCAAGTGCTGGGATTACAGGTGTGAGCCACTGTGCCCAGTCAGTATCTTGTTTTGATTTTGTATTTTCCTGCTGACTAATGATATAGAGTGTCTTATGATGTGCTCTTTGGCTTTGGTATATCTTCTTTAGAGAAATGTCTGCTCACATCCTGTTGCCTTTTTGACAGAGTCTCGCTCTGTCACCCAGGTTGCAGTGCAATGGTGTAATCTTGGCTCACTGCAACCTCCATCCTCTGGGTTCAAGTCATTCTGCTGGCTTAGCCTGAGTAGCTGGGATTACAGGCGCATGCCACCACGCCCAGCTAATTTTTGTGTTTTTAGTAGAGACGGGGTTTCACCATATTGGTCAGGCTGGTCTTGAACTCCTCACCTCGTGATCTGCCCCCCCTCAGCCTCCCAAAGTACTGGGATTACAGGCTTGAGCCACTGCACCCAGCCTTGTTCCCATTTTTAAAATGAGTTGTCTTTTTATTATTGAGTTGTAAGCGTTCACGTATTTTTTTTTTAATGTGCTTTTGGTCTCAGAGCAACCAGTGCCCTATCAAAGTATATGAAGAGTTATTTCTGTGTTTTCTTTTTAGTGTTTTAGTTTCATATCTTACATTTAGGTCTTTGATCCATTTTGAATTAATTTATGTATATGGTGTGAGGTCATCATTATTTTGCATGTGGTTATTCAGTTGTCCCACACTGTTTGTTGAAAAGACAATTTTTTCTGCATTGAATTGTCTTTGTAAAAAAATCTATTGGCCGGGCGCGGTGGCTCAAGCCTGTAATCCCAGCACTTTGGGAGGCCAAGGCGGGTGGATCACAAGGTCAAGAGATCGAGACCTTCCCAGTCAACATGGTGAAACCCCGTCTCTACTAAAAATACAAAAATTAGCTGGGCATGGCGGCGCACGCCTGTAGTCCCAGCTATTCGGGAGGCTGAGGCAGGAGAATTGC
>NW_016107413.1:2164676-2197476 GCF_001604975.1 Cebus imitator
TCAGCCTCCTGAGTAGCTGGGATTACAGGCACGCACCACCATGCCCAGCTAATTTTTTGTATTTTTAGTAGAGACGGGGTTTCACCATGTTGACCAGGATGGTCTCAATGTGTTGATCTCGTGATCCACCCGCCTCGGCCTCCCAAAGTGCTGGGATTACAGGCTTGAGCCACCGCGCCCGGCCTCTCTGAGATGTTTGACAATGATTGCAGTGTATCTCTACTAAATTTGGGAGCATTGCTATCTGAACAATTTTAGTCTTTAAATCTATGAACATGGATGTATTTCTATTATTTTAGTTCTCTAATTTTTTTCAGCAATGTTTTATAGTTTTTAGTGCACAATAGTTAAACGTCTCTTGTTAAATGTATTTTTAAGTGTTTTATTATTTTATTTATATGATGTTATTCTTTCTTCTGCCAGTTCAAACCTGCTGTTGATCCCCTCAGGTGAATTTTTCATTTCAGTTTTTATACTTCTCAATTCCCAAATTTCTATTTGGTTCTCTTAAAAAAAAAAAATCTATTGATAATCTTTATTTGGTGAGGCCTTGTTTTATATTTTGACCCTTTAAGCATATTTTACCATATTTCTTTGACCCTATTTATGCTAGCTGATTTAAATTCTTTATCTAGTAACACCAGTGTCTGGGCTTCTTCATGGATAGTTTCTATTAAACTGCTTTCTTTTTCTATGTACGAGCCATACTTTCCTATTTTGGTGTGATTTTTGTAATTTTTTGTTGAAAACCGTCCATTTGAAATAATGTGGCAACTGTGGAAATCAGATGCCCTCCTCCCTGGGTTTATTGTTGCTGGCTTTTTGTTGTTGTTGTTATTGTTGCTGCTGCTGCTGTTTGTTTACTGTGTTTTCTAGGTGAATTATGTAATTCTTCTTCCAGTGAGGTCACTGAAATCTCTGCTTGCTTATTTTAGTGGGCATCTAATATTAGGACAGAGATTTATTGAAGTGCTTTGAACAGCCAGTCTCCTAGCTTTTGCTGAAAGGCTGTGTGTGTGTGTGTTATTAACACTCCAAAAGGCAGTTACAAGTCTGCTTTCACTACCTGTGTGTGCAGGTCAGCCAGAGGTGAAAGATTAGAGCCTTCTCAGATCTTACCTGAGCATATGCATGGTCTTACACATATGTGTGGCCTTTAAGATTTCCTTATGTTGGAACTTTTCAAAGTCTCCTGTGGACATCTCATTCCCCAATTTTCCCTTTAAACTTCTTATTCTGTCTCTTGTTAGCATCAATTGATGTCACCACCTCAGGTGCCTTCAGTGTTAAACAATTTTTGCTAATTATTTTTGGAAAATTTGCTCTGGCTCCTCTAATAGTTGCTAGGCTTCTGGCTTTCACAGCTACTGTAGTTAGTTGTCAAGCTGTTGGTTTCTGGGGTTAACATGGATTTAGGGAGAGGAGGATGAGAGAAATACAACTTAGACTACCACAAAGCTTAGTCTTCTTACCAAGATTCAGATTTCTTTTTCTTGAATTAACTCTCCTTAGATTGTTACAAGCCTTTGGTTAATCTTCCAGAATTTTGAAAAAGTTGACATTGAGATTTTTGCTAATGCTTTCATTTTTTGGAGGACTAAATTTTTGTAGGTTCTTACTTCATTCTTCAGGATGATCGCCTCTCTTTCTGCTATCTTGCCCTCCTTTTTCACCATGGACAGTGGTAGAGCATGATAATCCCAGCCACCCTGAACCAGTTACCTCTGTACTTTTAGCTGGAATGCAAGCTGTCTTGTACTAAGAAAGAAGTTAAATTAATTTTTTGTACTGTTGAAGTATGCTATTTGTAACGATCAGGAAATACTTTCTTATTTTAGCTCAAGGATCTAAATTTACTTGATCGCTGTATAAAAGAAACATTAAGACTTAGACCTCCTATAATGACCATGATGAGAATGGCTAAAACTCCTCAGGTGAGTATCTTGGCTACATCTTCCCCCTTATACTCCCAGTTTTTATTTATCAAAAAGAGGAAATAGCTGGGTGTGGTTTACACCTGTAATCTCAACGCTTTTGGAGGCTGAGGTTGGGAGGATCACTTGAGCCCAGAATTTGAGACCAGCCTGGGCAACATAGTGAGACTGACCTCATCTCTACAAACATTTTTTAAAAAAATTAGCTGGCCATAGTGGCACGTGCCCCTGTGGTCCCAGCTACACAAGAGGCTGACGTGGGTAGATTGCTTGAGCCTGGGAGGTTGAAACTGCAGTGATCCATGATCATGCCACTGCACTGCTGCCTGGGCAACAAAGTAAGACCCTGTCTCAAAAAAAAAAAAAAAAAAAAGGAAGTAAAGTAGCGTAAAATAATTTTTTAAAATTAAAAAATATATAACTTCTATAGAATCATCAGTTTTACACATTCTAAATAGATACTTTCACATAATTGTAAATCGTATACATGCTAATCTTTAATGCTAATCATGCTCTGCATTTTCCTTTAACAATTGGGGTTTTAAGAATGAGAGTATATATTTTTCTTGGTTTTAAAAATAACATTTTGTTGCAAAAAATTGTTCTTGTGAAGTTTACAAATTGGATAGTGAAAGCCTCCCTGAAATTCCAACCCTACCTCCAAAGCATAATGGGTTTAATTTGTGTGCTGTGTACTTCCAACCCAACGCTGGCTCACTGGAAATCATCTTGAGTTAAAATAATTTTTAGTTTGCCTATTATCTAGCTAGTTTTTAAATATATCTACAGATGGTCCTTGACTTATGATGATTCAACTTACAATTTTTTGACTTTATGATGGATTTATCAGGATGTAAACCTATCATAAGTCAAGGAGCATCCGAGTATCCCATGCATATTAATGGTTTATTACATAATGATCTGATTATTTGGCAGCACATTTTAAAATTCTCTATTGAAATATGTGGCTTTTGTTTCTAGACTGTGGCAGGGTATACCATTCCTCCAGGACATCAGGTGTGTGTTTCTCCCACTGTCAATCAAAGACTTAAGGACTCATGGGTAGAACGTCTGGACTTTAATCCTGATCGCTACTTACAGGATAACCCAGCATCGGGAGAAAAGTTTGCCTATGTGCCATTTGGAGCTGGTAAGATGATTATATTTTAGATTGGAAGTTATTTGTTCTGTTAACATATTTGTCTCTTTCAAAATATTCCATATGAATTGTATTTACAGATTATCTCTCCATTTTCCATAAGGACATTTTTACAAACTTTTATGAGAGTAGAATATTTGTAAGTTGGAGAAAAATATTTCCTTTGTACTAAATGGAATTGTTCCATGAATCCCTATATAATGCTTCACTATCTCCTAACCTGTCTAGTTTTATTAGGTCTAATTTTTATAGTCCGCCCTTGTATTCCCTTATAACAGTATTTAAAGCCCTTTGTGAATTCTCTTAAAGAACGATTGGGGTCAGCACACCATTCAGGGAATTATTTTTGGTTAAATATCATAAAGGATAACATTTCACAAAAGAGTAAAGGTGGTCTTTTAAAATTAAAGCTTTTCTGGATTGTTAGTAACATTTTGGCTCTCTGTGAGTATCCTTATGATAAAATGTCTTTAAATTTGGGCAGGTTGTGTGTAGGCTTGCAAATTTCATTTCCAAGATCCTGAAATAATTTAGGTATACCCTTGTTTCTCCAGTAATTTTTCTATCCATTGGTTTTCTGTACTGATTAAACTATATTCTATGACTTTAGTCTTTCCAAAGGGATCATTTAGATGACAGATGACTTGTCATTGGTCACACTTTTTCTGCATATAAAGTATAAAATCCTCTAGGAACTTAAGATCTTAACTTTATTTAATAAATTTAATACTGTGGTATATAACATAGTATATAAAAGAATCATAGTTTTTATTTATTTATTTTTTTGAGATAGAGTCTTGCTGTGTTACCCAGGCTGGAGTGCAGTGGCACAATATCTCGGCTCACTGCAACCTCCATCTCTGGGTTCAAGTGATTCAGCCTCAGCCTCCTGAGTAGCTGGGATTACAGGTGTGTACCACCATGCTCAGCTAATTTTTGTATTTTTATTAGAGACTGGGTTTCACCATGTTGGCCAGGCTGGTCTCGAACTCCTGGCCTCAAGTGATCTGTCCTTTTCGGCCTCCCAAAGTACTGGGATTGGTACTCACACCCAAAGGTGTGAGCCATGCTGCCTGGCCAAAGAATCATAGATTGTTAATAGATGGGAAGAGTATTCGTTCTGTAGTCCAAATTCTGCCCCAAAGAGGAATCATTTCTAAACTAGTAATTTTCTGGTTTCCACTTGAGCTTTACTAGAAATGGGTTGCAGGTTGTTCAGTTACCTTATATGATAGTTCATTCCATTTTTGGATAGCTGTCATTTTTAGAACCTTATATGAGAGCCGAAAGCTGTTTCCTTTTAACATCCCATTTATAGTTGGTCCTAATAGTCTCTGAACTTATATTGTATAAGATATTTGAGTACAGATATAATGTCTCCTCAATCCTTTTTTCAATCTATTTATTAGTTTCCTAGGGATTCTGTAACTAATTACCACAATATGAGTGGCTTAAAACAATAGTAATTTATTCTCTGTCAGTTTTGGAGGCTGGAAGTATGAAATCAAGGTGTTGGCAGGATTGTGCTCCTTCTTAAGGTTCTACAAGGGGAATTCTTCTTTGCATCTTCCTAGCTTCTGGTGGCTCTTGTAATCCTTGGCTTGTAACTACATCACTCCAATCACTACCTCTGTCTTCAATAGGCTTTCTTCTTGTTCACGTCTCTGTATCTTCATGTGGCTTTCTTGTAAGGACACCAGTCATTGGATCTAAGGCCTACCCTAATGCAGGGTGATCTCATCTTAAATAATTACACACATAAAGATCTTATTTCCCAATAAGATCACATTCTGAGGTTCTGGATGAACTTGAATTTGTAGGGGGAGGGATATATGATCATCACGTTAATCTTGTTAAATATCACATTAAATGTCTCTAACTTCTTTACTCATTCTTTTACTTAGTAATTGTGCTGCTTGTTTATATTGGTGCATATAGTTCATTCATTTTCATAATATTGCATTTTGTGAATCATCAGAATTTATCTATTTTTCTGTTGATTCAGTTAGGATACTTCTTGCTTATTGTGTTTAAATCCTTTGACTATTCTTCTTGTAAGCCAAGCTTCTCTTTAGTTATATTTGAAATATGGACTGATTTATAAATGCTCATCTTAAATGTCATTCCTAGAAATAAGTACAGTTATGAGTCAAGCAAGCACTGTGCTAAGTACTCAGTATCAGTTTAATTTTTTTCTTTTGATGAAAAATCTTGCAACAAAATGCCCAAATCTTAAGTCAACATTCACTGAGTTTTGACAAATGAATAACCTTTAGTTAAGTCTGATTTATCAGTCTTTTAAATGATTTGCTTTCTGGCCCTATCTTAAAATCTTTGCTTAGCCCCCAAGTCATGAATATATTCTCCTGTTCTTCTCTACTAAAATTTGATGGTGTTAGCATCATGGTTTGTGACTCTTCTTGAATTAATATTTGATTATGGTGTGACATAGGAGTTGAATTTCATTTTCCCCCCATGTAATATCTAGTTATTCCTGGACCTTATGTTGAAAAGACTTTCTTTTCCTCATTGGCTTGCTTTGGTGTCTTTATTGATAATCAAATAACCATAAAAATATTCTGTTTTGGGCTCTCTGCTCTGTTCCATTGATCTATTTGTTGATCCTTACCTAGTACCACTCTGTGTTTTACCTTTAGTCTCGAAGTCAGACTTGAAGTCTGTTTAAAGTTCTCCAACTGAGTTATTTTTCCAAGATTGCTTTGGATATCCTAGGTCCTTTGCATTTTCGTATGTATTTTAAATCAGTTTGTCAGTTTCTACATGTATGTGACTTTCTAGTATATGTATTATTCTGGGTTCATTAAATTTAATTTTCTTCCATAATCATTTATAATGGCATTTGAAGTTTTGACTGGAAGGTTCTCATATTGACATTTAACTAGGGCCCTCTTGGGACAGAAACAGAATATTCTACTATATTCCCAAACTAGATTACCATCTTATGATTCAAACTTTCCATATAGTTAACCCAGATACATATTTTCAGGAAAATGTAATTGAAAAAGTTATGTGATTAGCCAAGAACTGTTTTCCTAAAATGTGATAGTTGAAAATCTCCTGGAATTTTTAATAATTCACCTTGTTTTATGTGAAAAGAATATCATCTTTTTATTATACTATCTGTACATTTGCTGTTCATCTAAAATGTAGATAAGCAAATATTACCACCTCAGGCTAAAAAGGATAAGAAAGAATTTAAACTGATTCTTCTAACTTTTTTTTTTAGGGCGTCATCGTTGTATTGGGGAAAATTTTGCCTATGTTCAAATTAAGACAATTTGGTCCACTATGCTTCGTTTATATGAATTTGATCTCATTGATGGATACTTTCCCACTGTGAATTATACGACTATGATTCACACCCCCGAAAACCCAGTTATCCGTTACAAACGAAGATCAAAATGAAAAAGTCTACAAGGAACTAATAATACATGTGATCATCACTGTAAGCCACAAAACCATTCGAAGAGAATGAAGTGTACAAAATAGTTCTTGTGGTGTACTGTTTTTTTGAGTAATTCTAAAAGCCAATTTATCATTTACCATTTTGTTAACTGGATGGTTCTATCAAATGTAGTAGCATTTGAAACATTTTCTAATAGTTATGAAACTTATACACGTGTGCTTTCAGGAAGTTCATTAGCAAAACAATTGTTCAGGGGGGATCTAGGGAATTGGCAGATTCTAAATAATATAATTTCCAGGTAGTAATTTTAAGAGTACACATAGCTCTCGGCAAATAAGTTTAGGGTATTCAAATCTTGGACTAATCCTGCAAGGCATAAAGAATAAAAATTCCAGTGAGATACTTGGAAATCACAGGTTATTATTTATCTGGGTAATTATTGTGTATGTGAGGATGGAGGTGTAGGGAATAAACGAACATCTAAAGTCTTGAATAAGAGAATACTAATTGTTTTGTTATGATGATAGAAATGGAGATGTTATAGAAAAAAATATATATCTTTTGGGATTTTAACTAAAATCACTGCATATAGGAAATTAAGAGATGTAGGACCATATCTGATAAGATTTCCTAAAAGTAATGAAATTATTAATGCTAAAGACTGCTCATGTATTTTGATCTAATCACTAAATATTACATATTTACCTATCTGATAAAATATGTATCTAGTTCTACAAGGTCACATTTATGTGGAAGTCCAAACTCAAATCCTTAGGGGATAATTTTATTTCTCTTTGGCTCAGGTTGTTTCTGCTTCCTCTCTAGAATCCAGTTAGGGATGTTTGTTACTACTTACGTTGATTAAAACAGCTAATAAACTTTTTTCTTTTCGAATATAAAATGTGAGATTAGTGAATTCTGGCTTTAAGATAATCTGAAACAGGTCCTTTGGAGTAATTGGTCACTTTCAGTTAAGCACATTCTGTTGAGGAATCAACTTATCTCAAATTGTAACTGGGAGCCTAATTATATGAGATGGCTGAAAAAAGACCACATAGTCCGTTTTCACTAGATGATGCCAAAATATTTTCCCTTATATATATTACAATTCTTTTTAAAAGGCTGGAAGACTTATGTTAAACTCTAATTGTGAAGGCAGAATCTCTACTGATAATTTTTCACATTAAAATTCTCTTTAGGCCGGGCGCGGTGGCTCAAGCCTGTAATCCCAGCACTTTGGGAGGCCGAGGCGGGTGGATCACGAGGTCAACAGATCGAGACCATCCTGGTCAACATGGTGAAACCCCGTCTCTACTAAAAATACAAAAAATTAGCTGGGCATGGTGGTGCTGCCTGTAATCCCAGCTACTCAGGAGGCTGAGGCAGGAGAATTGCCTGAACCCAGGAGGCGGAGGTTGCGGTGAGCCGAGATCGCGCCATTGCACTCCAGCCTGGGTAACAAGAGCGAAACTCTGTCTCAAAAAAAAAAAAAAAAAATTCTCTTTAAAAAAATAGTCTGTATTCATGAATTGTAAAGTATGCGCTTCATTGAGCATTGTCAGGGAATCTAGGAACTTGGGTGGGGAAAATTACATCTTTATTTGCACTAATTTTTTTTTCTGAGATGGAGGAGTCTCACTCTGTTGCCAGGCTGGACTGCAGTGGCGCAATCTCGGCTCACTGCAACCTCTGCCTCCCGGGTTCAAGCAATTCTCCTGCCTCAGCCTCCCAAGTAGCTGGGCCTATAGGTGCCCACCACCACGTCTGGCTAATTTTTTCTATTTTTAGTAGAGATGGGGTTTCACCATGTTGGCCAGGATGGTCTTGATCTCCTGACCTTGTGATCTGCCTGCCTCGGCCTCCCAAAGTGCTGGGATTACAGGTGTGAGCCACTGCACTTGGCCTATTTGCACTAATTTCCAATTGCAATTTAGTGTTTATGTCATTTATGAATTTGGGCAGCATACCACACTAGTATTAGCAGTACATGACTTTGTCAATAGAAGTCTCAGATATTTTCATATTACAGATGTTATAGATTTCTTGAATTATCTAGTTACAAACCCGAGATAAGGCCAGTCTGTTTAGTGAATAGTATTAGACTTAACAGATTTCATTTTTAATCACAGACTAATTATTGAGAAGCAAAAACAAGCGTTGATTGCAGAGGCCTAATATCATAAGGAGGCTTGGTGGTCAAACAATGGCAGTGAACTCATCTTGATCAGATCATTTGTCCATCTGTTCTTTCCTCCACTGTCTCCTAGAGCAGAATGGCCAGCTATGCTAGCTGAAAAAGGTTTTTACCCATAACCTGCGCCTTCAACTAACTGCTTTAGAGTATGTTTGCTATTTCTAGAATTCCTTTTATTGGAATCCAGCTTCTAATGTGGAAAATTTAAGTACGGTTTGCCCCCTATATTTTTGGGTTTTGCATACTCTGATTCAACCAACTGCAGGTTCAAAATATTAAAAATAAAACCCCACAATAATAAAAAGAATACACTATTAGCAACTATTTATATAATGTTCACACTGTATTAGGTATCATAATCTGGAGATGATTTAAAGCACACAGGAAGATGTGTGTAGATTATTTGCAAATAGTACACTGTTTTACAAGAGACTTAAGCATTTGCAGATTGTAGTATCCAAGGGAGATCCTGGAACTAATCCCCCACACATGCCAAGGAATGACTGAAATTAGAAACAAGAATGTACAACTTTCTACCATGCTTGTTTGTGTTGGTATAAATCATGGAACATCAAATAATAAGACAAAATCCTCCAGATGTAAGCATCAAATACTAGTCCTCTTGCTGTTTTGTGAGTTGCCATATTACTGGGGAGCACTCCAGATGAGAAATAACATTGGAATTTGTATTATCTCGGTGAGAGCCTCCCAATCGTAAAATGGCTTGGACAACAGGGATACTGTTTAATTCTGCTGCAATGTGATTAAGATCTTTTGAGTTTGATTTCTTCATCTTTTTAGTGGCCATGGATTTGTGAGAACACATCTTTGGATACAAGTAACACTAACTGTAATATAGTAAATATTGATTAATCATGAAATACCAATATAGCTTTTAAAAAACGGGCGCGGTGGCTCACGCCTGTAATCTCAGCACTTTGGGAGGCCGAGGTGGGTGGATCACGAGGTCAAGAGATCGAGACCATCCTGGTCAACATGGTGAAACCCTGTCTCTACTAAAACTACAAAAAATTAGCTGGGCATGGTGGCACGTGCCTGTAATGTAATCCCAGCTACTCAGGAGGCTGAGGCAGGAGAATTGCCTGAACCCAGGAGGCGGAGGTTGCGGTGAGCCGAGATCGCGCCATTGCACTCCAGCATGGGTAACAAGAGCAAAACTCCGTCTCAAAAACAAAACAAAACAAAACAAAAAAAAAAACACTACGTAGATGTAAAGTTGACACACAGGCACATGGAAAACTTTAAACAGTATTAACTCTAAGATTAGGACAACTTTCTCTGAATCTCTCACTCCTGTGTATTTGACATAATGAGATGCTGTATACCAAGAACTATGGCTCAGTTAAAAATGAAGAAGGTTCAAATACAGTGTGGTGAAAATGGTGAAGTCATTTTTATTTCAGTACTTGACAAAATACCCCATAAAATTCAAAACTTCTACGTTATACAAAAATAGGTCTCTACAAGTGATATTATCTGTCTTCATCACCAGTAGAATATATTAGGCAGAAACATGTAACTTCAGTAGCCTTATAAGAAAAGTGCAGGACACCTCAAGCTACACATTCAGCAGTAATGTAATGCGTAAAAGTTTAATCTTTTCTTCACCCATTTGATAAATACACAAGGTTTATAATTTAATGTTTTAAATTAGCATTCCACAAATATACAGGTAATTCAATGATTATTGTGCATGAATACATACACAATGCTTATATATACAAATTCCAGTTTGTTTTCATGTGCTGGCAAGGGATTTGTATACAATCATAAGCTGTGTTCGTATTGGTCCCACCGAATATTCACAATACAAAAGCACAAAAGAACCACTGATTTACAAAAGGAAATCTGTTTTAAATCACTTCAATTAATGACGTTTCAAAAGATTATCTTCTAATGCCAGCATGAAAGTGAGTAGTTGAACCTATGAGAGAAAAACAGGAAATTCAAATGATTTCAAATTACAGTGCTACCTGTTATCAGACCCACTACAGTTCACACAAAGGGGATTACTATTATTCTCAATTTTTTTAAAGCCCTTTTTTTCCCCTTAAAATGTCTTCTTCATACTTAAACGGATTCCACCTGCCCCTCTACCCTCCAAACGGAGTCTTGGCTCTGTTGCCCAGGCTGGAATGCGGTGGTGTGATCTCGGCTCACTGCAACCTCTGCCTCCTGGGTTCAGGTGATTCTCCTGTTTCACTTTTCTGAGTAGCTGGGATTACAGGCACATACCACCATGCCTGGCTAAGTTTTGTATTTTTTGTAGAGACAGGGTTTCACTGTGTTGGCCAGGCTGGTCTTGAACTGGCTGGTCTCCAACTCCTGACCTTGTGATCTGCCTGCCTCAGCCTTCCTGCCGCGCCCAGCCCATAAACTTAAACTGATTTTTAAGAGATTTTGAATATATATTTAAAAGTCACCATGACTGGGCTCTATAGCAAGGTAGGTGAGACTAATGTTTAGAGTTTCTTTAATGTGCTCTCAAAGTTGAATGTTCTATACCTCATATATTTTTGAAAAGTCTTTTGGTCTTCAAAATCTGCATCTTGTGAAATTTGGGTGCTCAAAACAAGCCAAGGCAAACCAACCAACAAACCTCAGCTATGATAATAAAAGTTTCCTATTACTACAAGTTGCTTGGGTTAAACAAATGATTTCTTGAAGAGATACACTACTAAGTTAAAATAGTATGTTATCAGCCAATAGTTTGTGAGACTAGTAGGAAAAAAGGGTCTTTAATAAAAGTAAAAGCAAAATATAAAAGTTGACTTAGAGCACAATCACTTAAACTAAAATGATTCAAAGTCTCTGAATGAGGAGTGAAGTGAAGTGAGACAGGGAAAAGAGGTTTTCCTTCCCGGAACAGGGAATCCACCTTTATTTTAAAGTGTTCTTTGGTTTTGAACAAAGAAAAATAAAAGAATCTTTACAAAGTATTTTAAATGGAATAGTTTTTTGGATCATGCATAAAAGCACAATGTAGTAGTAGGGATGATGGCTACATTAAGTGCTTCAAGCAAGTGCTTCCTCCTTAACTCCACCTGATTCGCATGCCTTGCCGCTTTCTTTTTTTTTTTTTCTTCTTTGAGACAGGGTCTCGCTCTCCCACCCAGACTGGAGTGCTGTGGCACGGCCCCTTACCACTTTCTACCATGCACTACTTAGGAATACGTTCTCCAATTAGGCTCTGTAGACTTAGAGAACCTTGCACATTGGTGCTCATCATGCATTTTGTGTCATCAATCCACTGAATGAAGATAGTAGGAAGTTATTTCTGGGAGGAGTGGTATCTGGGGTAATAAATCATATCTTCACTTAAATTATTAAAAGTCAGTTTCTCTCTGCTGGTTACAAGAGTTTAAGCTTTGGCTAACTTGATAGCTCATTCATTAAAGTGGAAGCTTTGATTATCCTAATGATGAGTGTGAAGGAGTTTCAAAGAAAGGAGAGCTGTGGGTCTAGCACTGTAGTGCTGCCAAGATGTGGTTAAACTTAGAGCACCTGACTGTACAGTTCCAAGTCGTCTTTGCAGTGCCTCTAGCCGAGTGATATAATCTGTTAGGGCTCTGTCAGGATCATAATTCTGAAGCTGAGAACATGCTAAAGAACCAGGATTGAAATCAGCTGGAATGCCTGGGTACCTAAAGGATGAAAAATATGTACATAAATCAAGTTATCTAGAAATATGCATATTGAGTTACCAAACTGCCTCCACTCCCTCCCCACAAAAGGCACTTGTACACACATAATATATATACCCCAAGCTTCAGTTTCTGAGCTTGGGATGAGAAAGAACTCTTCGATGACTTCAATTATGCTACTAAGTCAACATAAGAATGTCCAATACAATGCTTGTGGCAAAGGTCTCAACAAATTGGGTATGTATAAATGCATCTTGTCAGGAAGATTGTAGAGCTTTTCATAATGGCCAAAGACTACTTTTCCCAGCATCTAACTGCTAAATAACACTTGATCAGGTTTGCTATACCCTTGGAAATCAGTTACAAATTCAAACACTGGTTTTTACATTGAGCCTTAGATTATGTAAAAAAAAATTTTTTTTTTTTTGAGATCAAGTCTCACTCTCAACTAGAGTGCAGTGGCACGGTCACAGCTCACTGCAACCTCCACTTTCCAGGTTCATGCAATTCTCCTGCCTCAGCCTCCCGAGTAGCTGGGGTAACAGGCACGTGGCACCATGCCCAGCTAATTTGTTTGTATTTTTAGTAGATACAGGGTTTCACCCCGTTGGTCAGGCTGGTCTTGAACATCTGACCTGAAGTGATGCACCTGCCTCAGCCTCCCAAAGTTCTGGGATTACAGGTGTGAGCCACTGCGCCCAGTCAGATTATGTAAATTACGTATGACAAAGATGTCTATCTCAATGCAAAGAAGTCAAAGCCCTAAAAATGTGCATTTTTCTCTGTTTTTTTTTTTTTTTTCTTTTTTTTGAGACGGAGTTTCGCTCTTGTTACCGAGGCTGGAGTGCAATGGCGCGATCTCGGCTCACCGCAACCTCCGTCTCCCAGGTTCAGGCAATTCTCCTGCCTCAGCCTCCTGAGTAGCTGGGATTACAGGCACGCGCCACCATGCCCAGCTAATTTTTTGTAGTATTAGTAGAGACGGGGTTTCACCATTTTGACCAGGATGGTCTTGATCTCTTGACCTTGTGATCCACCCGCCTCGGCCTCCCAAAGTGCTGGGATTACAGGTTTGAGCCACCGCGCCCGGCCTCATTTTTCTCTGTTAAATGTGAATACATTTAACTATTCCAGGCAGTTTATCTCAAATTCTTACCTATTTTGAAATGGTAAAGGGGACCTAACATAGTCCAGATCTGATCTTGAGCGATAGGTAGTATGTCTTGGTTCTCCATATAGCTCCAGCCCACCAGAAGAATGATAAAATGAGTCAGTCTTTTCTGCACCTAAAGTAACCCAAAATGTACCTTATAAGGAAAAAAAAAGTTCAAGCCCTTACAACATTTCTACATAATAAGTGCTCAAAAGACTATTATGCCACATTATAGCAACTCCTATTTATAGTCATTTTCTATTATTCTTGCTAAAGGAGAAACAGTACCAACAAAAACTTGGCTTTCAAATGTTATTTTGTTTACTTTTGAATATGAATATTTCTGATATCTGGAACTATGTCTCAAAGAAAATTATTTAGTTGGTATATTTTCTTTTTTAAAGACCTTAGGTATAAGCAGATGAGAGGTAAGGGGTGTCTGAGTGTGTGTGGTTTTGGGAAATGATGTGGACAAAAATATTAGAGTACTGTAACCATTCCATTCTGACTTGCAATCAAGATTTGCTAACTTTTACCACAACACAACTCATCATGGTACAAATTTCAGCTGTTTCAGTGTAACGATATTTTAAGTACTTTGTGTAGAGTACCAAATATACTTCCCCTTTCTCTTATGCTTAGCTCCTGGTAGAGGATGTAAAGGTGGTTTACTATGAATACACAGCACAGGGATGCTGTGTCTCTGTGCCTCTGTGTGCTCCCCAGATTCAGACTTCATCTTTATTGCCAGAAATGTTCAAGCCCTAGTTTGTTTCTACTTCTAGGTATAGAGTGAAGGAGTTTTAACTGTTACCATCACTATACAACTTATTGGTAAACTCAGAAACCTGTTTGAATATGGTTAAATTATGAAAACTTCATAATTCTTCCATAAGACTAACAGCAATCCTGTATTGAACCAGTGCCTTAAATGCAGTTATAAAGACTGTGGGCTCTGAAGTCAGATTGCTAGTTTTGGTCCTGGTTCCATCACTTCCCTACTGGCCATTCTGGGGAAAATGACATGTGTTTTCCATGCCTCAGTTTTTCATCTACAAAGTGAGAATAGTAACAATTGTACTTACATCATAGGATTGAGAGAATACATGAAAAGAACATGGCCTGGTACAGACTAAGTTCTCCATGAAAACCAGCTACTATTACCCTCTTTAAAACAGTGAAGTTCCCTAGTTTTGGTAGTTAAAAGGGCTTTGTCTTTGGAAAACATTGCTTCCAGAATTCATTATTTGGAAAGTATTACACATGCAGTAATTTAGGGCAGCAGTCCCCAACCTTTTTGGCACCAGGGACCTGTTTCATGGAAGACAATTTTTTCACAGACCCAGAGGTGCTGGAATGATTTCTGGATGAAACTGTTCCACCTCAGATCATCAGGCATTAGTTAGATTCTCATAAGAAGCATGCAACCTAGATCCCTCACATGTGCAGTTCACAATAGAGTTTGTGCTCCTATGAAAATCTAATGCCGTGGCTGATCTGACAGGAGGTGGAGCTCAGGCAGTAATGTGAGGTCACACGTGGCTCACCTGATGCTACGCGGCCTGGTTCCTAACAGGCCACAGACCAGTACGAGTCCATAGCCTGGGGCTTGGGGACCCCTGATTTAGAGAGTCATAAACATAAGAAAATACGCTATTTTGACTTCACCTTGGTTCAGTCCGAAGCCATCTCTGTTAATATTGATGGAACCAGAACCTGTGACTCGATGCCACCGTCGAACCAAAAATTTCATTCTAAAAAAAGATTCCAAGATAAAATTTCACAGCACATCTATAACGTAAATAGTATAAATATACACTTCCTAAAAAAAATCACATCATACATTTAAATATGAACATAGAACAAATGTCAAATTTCACGACTGCCTAATTAAACTGTGTCACTGCCCCCTGGTTGTGACAAAATCAACTGGGACAGAAGAACAGGAATTCAAGATCCCCTCATCCCCATCCCAAGAGGCATTAATGTTTCTTAAATTGTCAGCATCAGGTTCTGGCTTTAGGGATAAATGGGGTACAAGGATATGGAAGACAAAAGTAGATGGGAAAAAAGTAGATAGGCAAAGAAAGGGTGAGAAATAATGAAAAGAGATGAGTGAAGAATAAAGGCCAGATAAAATAGGAAGAGAACAAAAAGACCCTTAAATTGGCAATAAGAATGTGCTGGGAATGCTGCAAGGTGGGTGAGGCTCTTGTCCCTTTGATCAGGGACAAAAAATATTGGTTTCAAAAGGAATGGGAGTGTTAGCTTCATGAACCAGCCACCACAAGTTACTACCTGTGCCATCTTGGCCCAAGAAGCTTCTGGCGCACCAGTTTGATTTCCAGTCAGTTCTAAGGCTCTGTCTTAGGAGGGTCAAAATATGATAAACATATAATCTTGGACAAGAAAAAGTGAAACAGAGTGAAGTATGTCAATAACAACTTCTACATTGCTTTCATGAAGCCTCCCTAAATCCCTCTAATCAAAATTATTGGCTAACTCCTGTGACCTCCCATTTAGGCATCTTCTATGTTCCGTACATATTAGTCTTCCCCACTTTAGGTATTTAGGCAGGAATTACATATTTTTTCATCAATGCATCTACCAGCACTTACCCTGGTTTACTCTACAAGGTGAAGAAGGAAATGAAAGGTGAGAAAGAGTAAATGAAACCTGGGGACTACAACGTGTACTATCAGAAGCAAGGAGGGTCTGAGGCCCACAGTAAGATAAAACCCAAGCTCCTGTTTACGGATCCAGCATGAACGAGACTTGGGAGATTGGGCCGGCTGTCCAGGCTCTATCACTATGGGCTTTGTAACCTCTCCCTTCCTCAGTTTCCTCAAGTGTGAAATGAGATTCTGGACTAGGTGACCTCATACAGCTTCCAGTTAAAAACTGTCCCATATTTTTTAGAGGAAAATAAAGAAGGAAAAAAAGGATAAAACTCCTTAAAGAAGCATCAGATGTGACCTGACAAAAAGAGCTTTAAAAAGCAAAATTCCTTTAAGATTCTGTCTGCCTTCTAAAAGGGCAGGGATGCATGGAGGAGCCTCGGTGTTTGTATGCATATGACCAGGTCAGAAAACTATAGTGGGCTAGGCCCTCAAAGTAGTTAAGTCTTGGCTCCATGTCAATCACAGACAGAATGAATACCAGAGTTCTTAGCTTGGAACTACTAGAGAAAGGACAACAAAAGCACTAGAAAAATCCAATGCCCTAAAGGCTAACCTCTGACTTGAATGCAGTTAGGACAGAACTTTCCATATCTGGGCACCAAAAGTGGTTTATCTTAGCAATGAAGAAAATGACTGTATGGCAGCCTAAGAAGTAATTTGTCAAGCACATTTTTAAATGTGATGATCTTTTATTTACATGTGTGAGCTTCTTCATGAGCTTATTCAGACTGTTTTCTAAAAGGCAACCCTGACTGTACAGGCCAGCTCTGAGCTATCAGCTGCCTGCACGTAGGAAGGCCCTTTTCATAGTCTATACATACCCTACCAGTATTCCTGCTAAATGAATGAAAACCTAGGGAAAAAAAAAAAGCAGGCATGCTTCAGTGATGGCAAATACCTCCTACTATACAAATATAGAGTATAACCAGCAAAGAAAAGAGGGAGAATTAAAAAGAACTAATCCTTTTATAGAGTCTACTAATAAAATGTATTTTCCTTCAAGTAGTTTACCTGGAAATTGCAATGGATACTCTGACAGCCGATCGAAATCTGGTGAAGCCCTTTGGGCGACTGGTGATCACCTCTAGATCTGTGAAAGGTGGCTGCCCCCCCATCCGGGCAAGCAGGGCCAAGGTGGCATCTTCACATTCCTGGAACCCACCCAGTAACAGCAGCAGGTATTTCTTCTGGTAAATGAGAGCCTTTCGAAAACTTTCTGCCCTCAAGTATTTACCATAAATTCTCTATATTTAAAGAAGAGAAGAACATAAAGACATCAAAAAAACATTCAACCTACTCTCTAGGGGAAAATAACCTAGATTTTAATAATAATCATCATAAGTAGTAGTAGTAGTAGTAGTAGTAAAATAGCAGGTATCCTATCATTGTTTTCTACTTTATTAGCAAAGTTGAAATTTAAGATAAATTAACTAATTTTTACACTTTTGCCTCTTAGTCAATGGAGTGTGAATACTAATAATATAGTTAGGCTTTTTGTTTCTTTTGGATTTTAGCCCTTATTCATCATATTAATTGCAAATATTTTTGTCATCCCATTTTCATCTAAATTTTTTTTTTATTGTACAGAGATATTTCTATTAGGGTCACTAATCTAACTTTTTAAATGTTAATGCTTTCTATTCTTTCGAGTCATAAACTGGAACAAATGTTCCAAAAATTTTTCTTTTTGTTTGGAGTTTTATATTGACTGATTAGGCAGTTTTAACAACATTCATTATTAGTCACTAGAGAGGTTTTTCAGAGGTTTTTCACTAGAGAGGTTTTTCAGAGGGCTTACCATTTTAGAGTATGATGCTCTCACATTGACAAGTAGTAGAGCTTTTGTTACAAGTTGAAAAGATAACATTCTTTTGGTCTGTTAGGGAGGAAACCAGGGGAAGTGGAACCATGAGCTCAGGATGCTCGCACTGTGACCATAAACAGGTTAACCTGGTCCCAGTCCTGGGCATGCCTTTCCACAAACCTTCTGTGAACTATATTCATGACAAAGACTGAATAAAGAGACCTAGAGAAACAGCCTGAACACCACCTAAATTTTTTTAGTCTATTTAATTAAGGTCAGTGAGAGATGAAAGAAGGCAAAAACATAGAACCAGCTGTGATGTTAAGATGGGAGATGTCTCCTACCTTTAAAGTAACATGTTCAGAATCAGGGCTCAGAGATTGAAGTAAAGAGTCATTTCTTAGTTCAGCTTTCAGTTTGTACACTTCAGCCTCTGCCCTTTTCAAAGATTTCTGGAGAGTCAATTTTTCTCTATTCCATACTTCTTTTTCAGAGGCAATGATGGCTTCAATGTTGGCACCACCATTCAACGAAAACCTAGAAGACTGGAAAGACCACAGCCTACTTACGTAATTTTTAAGAACAAGTCTCTGAAGAAACGTCTGAGCTAAACATATTAAAGATATCTCCATGATGATACAGTCTCAACTTTCTAACCCCACCCAGACAAAGTTCAAAGCCAATCTCAACTGATATTATGCATATACACTAACTCTAAGTACATGGTCCTTTGCTAAGTACATTAGTTTTACAATTAAGTCCTTGTGAAAGCCTGGCCACAGAGAAGGTTTAGCAGATTAGCAGAGCTTTGAACTAAAAAAGTCAAGAGACTTAACAGACCATTTCAGTCCAAATTTTGAGCCCATGCCTGAAAGAGTGTACTGGAGAACTGGGAAAAAACAAGCCAGTATGTACATAATAAGTGGATTTCTATAAAAGGCACATAAATATGTAATCATGTATTTAACTGTACAGTTGTCTTACAGGTCTTTTCTTTTTCTTTTTTTTTTTTTGAGATGCAGTCTCACTCTGTCACCCAGACTGGAGTACAGTGGTGTGATCTTGGCTCACTGCAACCTACACCTCCCAGGTTCAAGTGATTCTTCTGCCTCAGCCTCCCAAGTATCTGGGATTACAGGCACACACCACCATGCCCAGCTAATTTTTGTATTTCTAGTAGAGACGGGGTTTTACCATGTTAGCCAGGATGGTCTTGACCTCCTGACCTTGTGATCTGCCTGCCTTGGCCTCCCAAAGTGCTGGGATTACAGGCGTGAGCCACCACGCCCGGTCACAGGTCTTTTCTATTTTTATATTGGGTGATTATGGAAACGAGCAATTAATTTTATACCTGTTTTTAAATGGAAAAAATTTAAGTAAATTCTCAGAGTATCAGGCTGAAAGACATAATTTAACAGCATCTTTTACTTGAATCATGAACACAATAACTGATAAGTAGCTGAAGAGAACAGTCAGGATCTACATTTGAACATCTCTAGTATCTGCTGTCGGTCCCCAGGTAGCAAGTATCTGGCTTTGGAGATAAATATAACTTGGTTTGACTATGACTTCAATTCAGTTTTCTCATGTATAAGGTGGATGTGGATTAGAGATTCTGAATGTATACAACCCAGAGGTTGTATACACCCAATGGTTTCCAATAAATAACAGTAACTAGTAATAATAGTAATATTATTATTGTCATCCCTATAAAATATTCTACAGATCCTACGAAGAATCAGGTATGTGATAGTTTTACATTAACAGAATTAAAACTTGAAACTAGATAGTAGAAATGGTAAGTATGTACTAATTCTCATATATGAAGATGCTAAAAATGGACATACATGATCTCTACCAGCTCCTGTCTGTTGATACCACCTGATCTGCTCTTCCAGCTTCATAACCACGTTCCTTAAGTCATTCTTCTCTTCAGTCAGTTGACTGATATGCCCTGTCAGTTCAGCATTTTGTCTCAGTAGTCTTTCAGTCAATGAGCCACAAGAAGCACTTGGGGACACCAAGCTGGGCTGGAAAAATAAAATGGTGTAAGGTCACTTAACCACAAATGGATGTGAACGCTGCATATAAAATGTGAACAGGCACTGAGAGCAACAGATTTCATGAACTCGTGCTTGAGTTGAGTCTTCAGTAATACGTAGATACTTACCAGGCAGAAAAGAGAAGGGAGGACTTATTAAGCAGAAGGCACAAAGGCTTGAATGACCGTGTATTGCTTTCAGGGTGTTGTAAGTTGCCTGGTAAGTCTAGATTGCTTTACTTTATGGATAACAGACCTATATGTAGGCAATGGAGTCATGAAAGGCTTGATGTAGAAGTATGACACAAAATTTACGTGTTGGAAAAATTCCTTTGGCAGTAATGTACAAAGCAGGGGAAATTAGGAAAGATATAGTTTGTGTCAGGTAGACTTATCAGGAAGCTGTTTCAACAGCCAGGTAAGAAATGCTCAAAGCCTGAATGGAGGCAATGACTAAGGGACAGAGAGTAAAGGGTGTGTGGGAGAGGTATTTAGAAAGTAAGAGGGACAGGACTTAGTGACTGTCTAGACTTGCAGGTAAGGGTGAAGGAAAGCGGTCTATGGGTGACTTCCAGCTTTCTAAACTGGATGATAGCATGACTAGAAATGTGGGTCTGGAGCACGAAGGAGAAAGGGAAGATGGTGTTCAGTTTGGAATGTGCCTGTGAGGGTCACTATGGGGTACATTTCCCCAAGGAAAAATGTCTAGTAACTAATTGAAAATATAAGCCGGGAACACAGGACAAAGGTCTAGACTAGAACCACAGTTCCTTAAAGATAAGCTCCATATGGGTGAGGTTTTAATTAGATTTGTTCATTGTATCTCCAGAACCTACCTGACACATAGCAAGTGTTCAATATACGTATTTGTTTAATAAATAAGTCTAGTGAGAGCTCAGACTGTTGGACTGTGTGAGCTTTCATAGTTACAGGTTATAGAAAAGAAAGAAGCAGGTAGGAAGAGGAACTACAAAGGCAGTTGATGAAAGAAGCAGAAGAAATGCCAGAATACCGACAAGACAGGCAAGGAAAGAGGGAGTTTTAAGAAAATAAAAGAGGTCAAAAGTATCAAATACTACCAAGAAGTCAAGAAAGGCTGAAAAGATTCACCAGATTAGTCAATTGTTTAGACACTGGTAGGAGTCTAGGGGTGTTTCATGGAGCAGGGAGGGTAGAAGCCCAATCACTCTTTCGGGAAGCTTGTCTCAATACACTAAAAGGTCAACATAATTATTCAATAACAATAATGAAAGCTAATTTCCCCTCTAAGCTTTTTCTTCTCTTGGGGGAAAGCAAGCATTATTATTCATATTTAAAATAAATAGATACAATTGAAACTATAAAAAGTATAAAGAATATACTGCAAGTTTCAAATGATTCACAGTTTCTATTAAATCTTTGCTCTCAATGCTTTAAAAATAACTTTAAAGAAGTATTACCTCTTCACCTTGCTGGCCAGTTAATTTCTGTAGTTGTAAAATAATTTCATCAATATTTTCCTGAACCCAAATGAAATCTTCATCATCTGCTGTTTCAAACTGTAGTCTTCAAGAAAAAGACAAAAAGTCAAAACATACTTTCTCAATTGGGGGTGTTTACTACCACAAACATTACAGAGCAGGCGACATTCTGCTTCACCTATCACGTCTCCCTTATTCCATGCTCTCCTCCCAGGGTCAAAGTGTTAGATAGTTGTTTTCAGATATATAAGTTCTGTTAAAGAATATCACCTCCTAATGTAAACATGCATTACCTTTAAAATTTCAATTTCCCACCCTTGGCTAGCTGTCAGGGAGTCATGGGGTCTGCCCAGCCTAGGAACACTACTTTCCCAAAGATCAGGCAGAAAAGTCTAACCTCATAGAGGCTTTCTGGGCTAGAACCTGTAGTTTTGAAGCTACACATTGAAGCTTTCCTCTGATCATTTCTAATTCATGATCACAGCCAGTTCTTCCTCCATTCATTTCAACCAATTTAGGGTAGTTTGATTCCTTTGTTTCTCCTTCTATTTTCTGTTGAAGAACCCAATTTCTAGTTCGATCACTGGTTAAGCTCCATGTGGCTGACTGGCAATTTTGGACAGAATAAGAAAACAATAATTATAAGTGAACAACATATCTCAGTCTTTCTTAAGGGAACATAATTATTGCTTATATCCAATAAACTTCTATAGATTTCATTTTAAAATGATTTACATATAGCTGTTTAAGTAATTTAATTCAATATCAAAATTTAATGATCAAAGGGCTACAGTACTTTATTTAAAAAATATCTAAAAAGAAACTGTCACTTTACCTCATTAAGATTCTGATACAGAATTCTTCTACTTTCTCGTTTTTCTTCTCTTTCTAGTTCTTGCTTCTGGAATTCCTGCATGATTCCTTGTAGTCGCTTTCCTTCAAGGTCCAACTTATAAACTTGTTGTCTTTTCTCTTCCAGTTGGCGCTGAAGATCTTCCACTTTGGACTGGAGCTCATGCATTTTTTTCTGTCCCTCAGTGTTGGCCTCTTGCTCTGTCTGCAGTGTTTTCCTATGAACCTGCCTATCTTTTTCCATTTGCTGTCGTGTTTGCAATGAATCCAGTTTATATTTTTCGGTCTCATTTAACAATTCTACTATGCGACTGTGCTTTTCCTCTAGCTGTTTCTGCAGCTCTTTCAATAGGTCCTCCGAGGGCAAGGATGGCCGAGGCTGCCCAGTACTATCATTGTTCTGCAGCTGTGCATGCAGTTCCCGCTCCTTATCCAGGGTACTACTCATTTCCCGAATTCGAACTTTCTCAGATTCAAGAAGCACTTGAAGCTCTAAGTTTCGACCTTGTTCTTCAGACAACTGGGCATCATATAGCATTCTCTGTGATTCTATTTTTTGCTGGGATTCGTTCAGTAGTTGTTTCTGTTGTTCCAAAAGTAGATTTAGCTGAAGATTCTTTTGTTTCTGACTCTCAAGTGAAAACTTCAGATCCTGGTACAAGAAAATCAAATTTAAGAACTTATGTTAATATCATTAAAAGTACTTACTCAGGAGCAGTGACTTATGCCTGTAATCCCAGCACTTTGGGAGGCTGAGGTGGGCGGATCACCTGGGGTCAAGAGTTTAAGACCAGCCTGGCCAACATAGTGAAACCCATTTCTACTAAAAATACAAAAAATTAGCTATGCGCAGTGGTGCACACCTGTAGTACCAGCTATGTGGGAGGCTTAGGGAGGAAAATTGCTTGAACCTGGGAGGTGGAGGTTGCAGTGAGCCGAGGTTGCACCACTGCCCTCCAGTATGGGTGACAGAGTGAGACTTCAACTTAAAAAACAAAACAAAACAAACTTTTTAAGTTTACAACCATGCCTTTATTAAAACTATGTTGGTATGATTCGTATTAGAAAATAAAACTGATTATTTAGTTTGTTAACTTAAATGCTCAGTAGTGCATAATCAGGAAATATAAACAAAAGAAGGGTAAGATAATACTTTTCTCAAAAAATCTTAATCTCACTAAGTAATATGAAACAGGGTACATTTCTTATAAGAATAATAACCTTTAAAAATATAACTGTTCTGTCTGGGCACGGTGGCTCATGCCTGTAATCCCAGCACTTTGGGAGGCTGAGGTGGGAGGATCATGAGGTCAGGAGATGGGAGACCATCCTGGCCAACATGGTGAAACCCTGTCTCTACTAAGAATACAAAAATTACCAGGCATGGTGGTGTGCACCTGTATCCCAGCTGCCCAGGAGGCTAAGATAGGAGAATCACTTGAACCCAGAGGCAAAGGTTATAGTGAGCTGAGATTGCACCATTGTACTCCAGCCTGGGTGACAGAGGAAGACTCCATCTCAGGGGAAAAAAAACCAAAACTGTTCCTGGAGAGCTTATATTTTGATAAGATTCCTGTGCACATTAATAAATTTGTATAGAATAATATAAATGTGGCTGATATAACGTGATAGGAGTTGTGAAAAGCCTTGGTTTTGCAGTTTCACATGCTAAAAATAATAGGGCTTATAAGGAAAGCAAGATTAGGGGCAAATAAAATATACATAAATTTTTCATGGTTAAAAAATTGTAACTGGTACCTCGGGAGATATCATATCCCTACTGGGCAGAGTTCTCTCTGCCTGGAGGCTACCGCAGTGGACATTAAACATAAAAAATAGGGCAAAAATGCCAGCAACCTATTGTTTTTCAGCACAGAGTTAGTGGGAATTAGGATTATGTAGCTAGAAGAGCTCTGAGCTAGTGAGACAACTCCGTCTCTATTAAAAGCATATAATGCATGCAGTAGTACAGCCTGCCTCGATTTGAGTGCCTTGCAAAGCAGGAGTGTGTCTCTTTGAAAAGGACCAATGTTCACTTTAAATGTTCTTAGAGTACAGCAGTGAGGACTACAGAAAAGTATCCCTGTTCCCCTTCCCTAGGAGAAAACAGGAACCAAAACTACCTCTGTATTAAACTGACAGGATTGCCATATTTATCAAACTGAGTGCACCAATTCACATGCCCAAAACATGTTGCAGCAGAGCAATCTATGTGCATCCTTCGATGTAGCAAAATAAAACAAAACAAAAAAACAATCACACCATTAGCATTTCCTCATAAATGCTGGGATCTAAATACAGTTTAGATAACATTATGTAGTATTCAACGCATAGTGAACAACTTACCATATCTTATTAATAAGTCTAAGGTTGACATTTTAGATGGAGGAAAGTCTCAAGACTCTCTTCTATCATTCTGGATTTTCCAGAGACATTTAAAGATAAAGATAACAGTACCTCAAGTTCCTCTTTATCCCGTTCTTCACTGCGTCCCAACTTGGCTTTCTCTTTCTCCAAAGCCCATTGGAGCTCTCTTGATTTTTTCTGTTCACTTGCTAATGTATCATTAAGCAAATGTACTTCATCTGTTTTATCTTTAACTTCCAACCTAAGGCAGGGAGACAAATGAACTTCCATTTAGCTATGTTGACCAAGCACATAACGAGACAGGAACAACAGCTTCCATTGAAAAGTTGAGGGATATAATAAACTAGCTAACAGGAAAATATAAACCATTACAGATTCTTGACAGGGATTCATTTCAAATTAACTGTTTCTTTTTTTTTTTGAGATGGAGTCTCACTCTGTTGCCAGGCTGGAGTGCAGCCTACCGAGTAGCTGGGACTACAAGTGCGCTTCCATGCCCAGCTAATTTTTGTATTTTTAGTAGAGACAGGGTTTCACCATGTTGGCCACGACAGTCTCAATCTCTTGACCTTGTGATCCGCCCAATTCAGCTTCTCAAAGTTGAGACTACAGGAATGAGCCACCGTGCCTGGCCCTCTTTTATTTTATTTTATTTTATTTTTGAGATGGAGTTTTCCTCTTGTTGTCCAGGATCCACCCACATTGGCCTCCCAAAGTACTGGTATTATAGGCATGAGTCACCACACCTGGTCTCAAATTAACTGTTTCTAGTAGTACAATTATTAGTTACTATTTACCATTGCAAACAGCTATACAATTTATTGGTACAAAATAATATTAATAAAAAATTTGGCTGGGCGTGGTGGCTCACACCTGTAATCCCAGAACTTTGGGAGGCTGAGGTGGGTGGATCACCTGAAGTCAGGAGTTTGAGACCAGCTTGACCAAAATGGTGAAACTCCATCTCTACTAAAAATACAAAAATTGGCTGGGCGCGGAGGCTCACGCCTGTAATCCCAGCACTTTGGGAGGCCAATGCAGGTGGATCACTTGAGGTCAGGAGTTCGAAACCAGCCTGTCCAACATGGCGAAACCCTGTCTCTACTAAAAATACAAAATTAGCTGGGCATGGTGGTGCATGCCTGTAATCCCAGTGAGGCAGGAAAATCACTTGAACCTGGGAGGCGGAGGTTGTCGTGAGCCAAGATTGTGCCACTGCACTCCAGCCTGGGCAACAACAGCAAAACTCCATCTCAAAAAAAAAAAAAAAAAGAAAAAGGAAAAAGAAAAAAATACAAAAATTAGCTGGGCATGGTGGCAGGCACCTATAATCTCAGCTATTCAGGAGGCTGAGGCAGGAGAAATTCTTGAACCTTGCTGGCAGAGGTTGCAGTGACCCAATATCATGCCATTGCATTCCAGCTGGGCAACAGGGTAAGACTCTATCTCAAAAACAATAAAAAATAAATAAATTTAAAAAAAATTTTGTCTTTTGTTGAACATGGGAATCATCATGTCTCCTTATGTGTGAAGCTAATGTTCAATATAAAAATGACTAGTTGTGGCTGGGCACGGTGGCTCACGCCTGTAATCCCAGCACTTTGGGAGGCCAAGGCAGGTGGATCACGAGGTCAAGAGATCGACACCATCCTGGCCAACATAATGAAACCCGGTCTCTGCTAAAATATAAAAATTAGCTGGGCGTGGTGGTGCACGTCTATAGTCCCAGCTACTCGGGAGGCTGAGGCAGGAGAACTGCTTGAACCTGGGAGGTGGAGGTTGCAGTGAGCCAAGATCGAGCCACTGTACTCCAGCCTGGTGCCTGGCAACAGAGCAAGACTCTGTCTCAAAAAAAAAAAAAAAAAAAAAAAAAATCACTAGTTGTAATGTGTCTTTGACAAGAGAATAGCTCAGTATTTATACCAACAAATATATCCATTTAACAAGCACTGTCTCTTCAAACATTTTGCATATTTTAGCTTATTAAATCATGAATCCTACTGAGTTCACAAATGTCACTTCAAATTGGTTGGTGGTAAAATAAAGGTCAAAGTCAAAATTATATCTCATACAAGTCTCACAGAACTGAAGTCGCAGTAGAGAATATGCTATAATCATGATCATAAGTTCATCATTTGGAAAAATTTAGTTTTTTTCTATTACAGTTTTTCATAAAAAACCAGTTGCATTTAAATAGCATGCATGTTATATTTTTCTATATATGCACAGTGTTTATGACAAAATTACTCCAATTCCTTGTAACATGTTTATAATAAGAAAGCCTAGCACACCTGAAAGCCTCTAATTCCTTTAGGTGTTTATGCTGTGCCTTGAGTGTTGTTTCTAGTTCCAATTTAGTTTGTGCAAGCTCACTCTTCAGTTCAGCAACCATCATTTTCTCAGAACTCAGCTGCTCCTGCAGTTCTGTTGCTCTGTCTTTCACACTGCTGAGTTCCACTTGCATTTCCAGCATTTGAGACTGCTTCTGCTGTATATTATATTCCAAGAGTTCTACATAGAACATGATTAATATTTAAAATATAATCAAGCAACTCATATTTTGCTTATAAATACTTGTTGATAAGAACTGATTTGTAGTTTAGGAGATTACTTCAAAGCAAACATGAAAAATTACAGTTCCAAGAGTTGGTAATGCAGTCCAGGATCAGTGGCTCATAGCTGTAATCCCAGCACTTTGGGAGGCTGAGGTGGGAGGGAGGTCTGCTTAAGGACAGGAGTTCATGACTAGCCTGGGTAACATGGTGAAACCCTGTCTCTACTAACAATACAAAAATTAGCTGGGAGTGCTGGCATGTGACTATAGTCCCATCTACTCAGGGGGCTGAGGTGGAAGGACTGCTTGAGCCCGGGAGGTAGAGGTTGCAATGAGCTGAGACCATGCCACTGCATTCCAGCCTTGGTGACAGAGTGAGACCCTGTCTCAAAAAGACAAAAAGAGTTGTTAATAAATTTCAGGCATGTTTTCCTCAGAATGCTAGTGGCCAAGATTTCAGAACTATAAATGTATAAGGGTGAAAGCTTAACAGAATACATTAATGAATGCAGACTTAAAAAAAACCTTTAAATGGAACTCATATTTGTTCATTCAGAATTTTAACAATGTATATTAAAAAATTCCAAAGATTTCTGATAGTCACACAAAGTACTTGCAGGAGTTACCCAAGTAACTGACTATAATGATGAGCACTGCTTATATATTTTGTTCATCACTCCTTTGCAGATAGTCCCTGGGAACTTTACTATAATATAACTCTGTTCCCAGAAGTGGGAAATCCAAACCCCACTTTGGATACTGTCCTTTTTTCCATCAAAAGCCAACCAAACCCTTGCTACATGTTTGTTACAATAAAAACAAACTGAAAATTTTAAATGCCTAAGTAAGTTAAATGAAAAAAAGCATGTTATAAAATATGTATCAGGATCCTCTTTTTATGAAAAATATAAACTATATACACATGCACATTGAAAAGGTCTGGAGACATATTTACCCACCTGTTTGGTAGTCATTAATTTAGGATTTAGGTGATTTAAGGGATGGTTTTCACCCTATTCTCTTCCGTATTCTACCATAAATACGTAATACTATACTACTCTAATGAGAAAAGGATTTTTAACTTAAAAACGTACTATCAAAGTTCAACAATTCACATTACAATTTATATTAATAATGTTAGGAGACGGAAATAATATTAGCTTTAGATGATAATAAATCATGCTTAATTTAGGCTTCTAAAACTTTAAAGGTAAAGATTTACAAAAATGTGAATGTGTGACATTAATTAAGCTTTCAATGGCGTTCTATTTAACCTAAAAAAAACACAAAAAACAAAAAACAGTATTAATCAGTCCCTAAAAGGCATCTTCAATTAAGTATATCGAAAGTGATATGTGTGTTATCTCATTATGACTCTTTTTTCTGAAGTAATTTTAACCCGCTTTGGTCTTTTTTTTCTTCTTAAACTCAGTGATAAGAATGGTTCAGCCCTTTTTTTTTTTTTTGAGACGGAGTCTCTACCTGTCACCCAGGTTGGAGTGCAATGGTACGATCCCAGCTCACTGTAACCTCTGCTTCCTGGGTTCAAATGATTCTCCTGCCTCAGCCTCCCAGGTAGCCACAGGTGTGTACCACCATGCTCAGCTAATTTTTGTAGTTTTAGTAGAGACGGGGTTTCACCATGTTGTCCAGGCTGGTCTCGAACTCCTCACCTTGTGATCCGCCTGCCTTGGCCTCCAAAAATAATGGGATTACAGGCGTGAGCCACTGCCCCTGGACTGCTTCAGCTTTTTAATGATCAATATGAGACTATGCTGTGACTTCTGTGCAAAAGGATACATGTTTCTACCATTATATTAAAAAAAAATTCCTAAACACACAGGCATATGTCCTCAGTGGATATGATGAAAATTAGATTTCACTTTACTTTCTAATGATTTCCATCTGTAGCTCAATTTAAAAGACCAGATATTCTTATCAAAAAGTACCTAAACAAGCAAATCACAAAAACAAAAATTCAACTAGCGAATTACCACGTGAAAAAAGGACTAAACACTTCAGGAATTAGAGAAAAGCCAATTAAAACCACAGTAAGAAGCTACGGCACACCCAGCAGATTGCAACAGAAGCCTGACTATACCAGCTGTTGGCAAAGATGTGACGCAACACAACTCTCATATAACTGCTAGTGAAAATATAAATTAAAATGACCATGTAGGAAAATCGTTTGACGTCATCTAATAAATTTGAAGATATGCATCCCATGACCCAGCAAGTCTACTCTTAGTTATATACTCAGAAGATGCATGCACATATGTAGCAGAAACACCATACAACAATGTTGATAATAGCACTGATAGCTAAAAGTTAAAAAGTGGAAACAACCCAAATGCTCCATCATATTAGTAGAATGGATACATTTTGGAATACCAACACAGGGAACTCTACAGAGTAACAAGAATGAATGAACTAGAGATAAATGCAGGAAGTTGGAAGAATGTTACAGAGAGGTGAAAGAAACAAGATAAAAAAATACGTGCAAATTAATAAAGCTCAAAAACAGAAAAAACTTTAAACTTACATGTTTTAGGAATATATAAACAGATAGTAAAACTAAAGAAAAATCAGAATAATGGTTACCTCTAAGTTGCTTAGAGGAGCATGTGCTTGGGAGAAGGGGCTTTTGGGATACTGGCTATATTCACACAGGCGATGTTACCATAGATAACTCATTTAATAATTTGTCATACTGCATATTTGCAATTTGTAATTTTCTGTTTGTATTTTACATCTCACAGTTTTTTTTTTAAAGGATTAAAAAATAATTAGTTACATGCATTGTAGATATTCCTCTAAAGAGTATTTTCTGTTATATGACTGGAAAGACTGTTTTCTTAACATATAGCTCTAAAATAAAGAAAGAAAATGAATCCAATGGGCTTAAACTGCTGAGGGGAATGGCAGTTTATTTTAAAGTCAACATAGCTGTTTAAAATCAATTTAACAGTCCTCTAACCCCTCAAGTAATTAATATAGATTGTATCCTTCATATTATGAGAATAAGAAGAAAATGTGACCAAGAAAATGTGTTTTAACTTAATAATAATAGAAAGAAAACAAAGTGAATTCCTTTTTTTTTTTTTTTTTTTTTTTGAGACGGAGTTTCACTCTTGTTACCCAGGCTAGAGTGCAATGGCGCGATCTCGGCTCACCGCAACCTCCGCCTCCCGGGTTCAGGCAATTCTCCTGCCTCAGCCTCCTGAGAAGCTGGGATTACAGGCACGCACCACCATGCCCAGCTAATTTTTTGTATTTTTAGTAGAGACGGGGTTTCACCATGTTGACCAGGATGGTCTCGATCTCTTGACCTCGTGATCCACCCGCCTCGGCCTCCCAAAGTGCTGGCATTACAGGCTTGAGCCACCGCGCCCGGCCACAAAGTGAATTCTTTTCACCTATTTGTGTAACATCATGAGCTTGTCATACAACATACCTTGGCTTGGTTTCTCATTCTCTTGTTCTCTTTTCAGAGTAATTTTCCTACCATTTATCTGTGCATGCAGTGCCTGAATTTCAGATAACAAACTCCTTCTATCTGCTTTCTGCAGGCATTCCATAGCTGCTTGATATTCAACACCCTGTAACAAAGAAAGGTAAAAATCAAGTGAAAAGAGATGTAAAGGCAATAAAATTAACAACCAAGAAATTTGAAGAATAATGAATGAAACACACATACTAAAAGTATCTTTTTAAAAATTTTTTTCTTGTTTTTCCTTTCTAAAATGCTTCTTTACCTCTAAATACTAAAGTGTATTTCCTTAAAACAAGAACATTCTTTTACATAACTACAATTAGGAAAAGTAGAAGTAACATTACTACAATACTATTATGTGATATACAGAGCCTATTCCAATTTTGTGAAATGTCCTTCATAGCAAAAAGAAAAAAAAGTGATATTCATAAGTCTTTCATTGTCTTTCATGACCTTGAATTTTGGAAGACTACAGGCTATTTTGTTGTATGTGCCTCAATTTAAAAAAACTTTTAATTTTTGTATTAATTTAAGCTAAAGTTCCCATGTACCCTTTAGCCAGCTTTTCCCAATGATACCATCTTGTATTACCATAGCATATTATCAAAACCAGGAAACTGACATTAGTATAATACTAAACTATAGGGCTTATTCAGATTTCATTAGTTTTCACATGCAGTTTCATTTGCTTGGTGTATAGTACTACAAAATTTGATCACATGTACACCACTACCATCAGGGTACAGACTCTTTTATCACCACAAAGAAACTCCTTTGTATAGTCATACCCTATCTCTAACCCTAAACCCTGTCAACCACTGATCTGTTCTCTATTACTATAATTTTGTCATTTCAAGAGCATTATATAGCATATAAGGGCATTATATAGCAGGCATCAATAGTTTGTTTCTTTTTAATTGCTGAGTAATATTTCATTGTATGGATGTACCATAGTTTGTTCATCTATTTCCCCATCAAAGGACATTTAGGATGTTTCCACTTTTTGGCTATTGCCCTACCATTTTACATTCCTACCAGCAATGTATGAGACAGTTTTTCTTCATCTTCATCAGTACTTGGTGTCATTATTTTTTATTTTGATAGAGGTAGTGTTTTCAATTTGTTTTGGTCTGATACTTCCCCAAGAGTAGACTCTGAATATTCATTTGACAGAAATACTATAGAAGTGGCACTGTGCCTTTCATATTAGGAACTGTATGATGTCTGTTCCATTAATGGTACTAGTAATTCTGATCACTTGGTTAAGGTGGTATCTGCAAGGTTTCTCCACTATGAAGTTACTGCTTTTCCCTTTGTAATTAAAGAAGATTTTCTGGGGATTTACTTTGAAACTATGTAAATATATTTTCTTATCAAACCTTTTTACACTAGTTTTAGCACCAGTTGATAACTATTGCCTGAATAGATCATTCTTATAGTGTTTAATAAAGGGTGATTTCCTAATTTCATTGTTCCTTCTACATTTACTAGCTGTCATTCCATGGTAATACTATTTATTTATTTATATCAGTATGGTCTCATGAATTCTTATTTCACTCTTTGGCTTATAATTTGTCAATGTCATTTAGTATGATGTTTAAACTTTTCTACAAATTGGCCAGTTGGAGCTCCTTCAAGCTGGCTTCTGTGACCTTTTGACATGTTCCCTTCATTCTTTGAACAATTCCTTACTTGCCCCCAAAACAAGATGTTCCAGGCTCACCTTGTACTTCCCTTAATCCACCCCGAGAATCACCAGTTCCACCAGAAGTCTTAGTTCTTTTCAATGGAGAATATACTTGAAAAACAAGATCTGGGTGCTAAGTATTATGAGTAGATTTTTAACTACTGATTTGATTCTGCTATATAATAGGTCTTTGCAGTTTTCCATTTCCTTTTTTTTTGAGACAGAGTTTCGCTCGTTACCCAGGCTGGAGTGCAATGGCGCGATTTCGGCTCACCGCAACCTCCGCCTCCTGGGTTCAGGCAATTCTCCTGCCTCAGCCTCCTGAGTAG
>NW_016107413.1:2198391-2203039 GCF_001604975.1 Cebus imitator
AAAAAAAAAAAAAAAAAAAAAAAAAAAAAAAAAAAAAAATGTGTGCTTTGAGGACTTCTGCTAAGACGGCTGAATAGGAAATCGAATGCAGTTCCCAGCGAGCGCAACGCAAAGGGTGAGTAATCTCTCCGTATTTCCAACTGAGGACCGGGTTCATCTCAATGAGACTCGTTGAACAGTGGGTGTAGCTCACTTGGAGGGCAAACTGAGGCAGGGTGGGGTGTTGCCTCACCCAGGAAGTGCAAGGGACCGGAAAACTCCCTCTCCTATCCAAGGTAGGCTACCAGGGACTTTTCCCGACACTCCAGCACTCCGGCTCAGATATTGCACTTTCCCCCCCGGTCTTTATAGCCCACACACCAGGAGATTCCCACAGGTGCTGTGCAGGTTTCCAGCACAAACCTGAGTGACTGTTTTAGCCAGCACCTGGAATACCTATGAGACAGAACCGCCCATTGCCCTGAAAAAAAGGGGGCTGAAGGCAGGGATCAAGTGATCTGGTTCCGTGGGACTCACCCCCACAAAGACCAGCAAGCTAAAACCCACCAGCTCGAGATTTTCGCAGCCAGCACAGCAGTTTGAACGCAACCTGGGACAGTTGAGCTTGGTGTCAGGAGGGGTGTCCGCCATTACCAAGGCAGTCCACCATTACTGAGACAGTTTAACCTTGCCTGTGAAAACAAAATTGCAAGGAAGTTTACACAGCAGATGGGTGAAGCCTGTGGCAGCTCAGCAAGGCCTTTTATAGGCACACTGTGACTAGACTCCCTCCTTGCTGGGCAGGGCATCTACGAAAAAAGGTAGCAGCCTATCAAGGACTTATAAATAAAGCCCCTGCTTCCCGGGACAGACCACCTGGGAAAAGGGGCAGCTGTGAGTTCCACTTCAGCAGACTTAAACATCCGTTCCCAGCAGCTCTGAAGGGAGCAATGGAGCTCCCAGCATAGCACTTGAGCTCTGATAAGGGACAGACTGCCTCCTCAGGTGGCTCCCTGACCCCCGTTTATCCTAAGAGACAACTCATACGGGAGAGCTCTGGCTGACATCTAGTGGGTACCCTTCCGGGGATGAAGCTACCAGAAGAAGGAACAAGCAGCAATCCTTGCTGTTCTGCAGCCCCAGTGGGTAATTCCCAGGCAAGCAGGGTCTGGAGTGGACCTCCGGCAGTCCTGCAGCAGAGGGGCCTGACTGTTAGAAGGAAAACGAAAAAACAGAAAGAAATAGCTTCAACATCAACGGAAAGGACATCCACTCAGGGACCCCATCGGAAAGTCATCAACTTCAACGACCAAAGGCAAATACATCCACGAAGATGGGAAGAAACCAGCGCAAACAGGCTGAATTCACCAAAAATCAGAATGTCTCTTCTTCTCCAAGGGATCACAACCCCTCACCGGCAAGGAAACAAAATTGGATGGAGAAATAGTTTGACAAACTGACAGAAGCAGGCTTCAGAAGGTGGCTAATAACAAACTTCTCTGAGCTAAAGGAGCATGTTCTAACCCAATGCAAAGAAATTAAGAACCTTGAAAAAAGGTTAGAGAAAATCCTAACTAGAATAACCAGCTTAGAGAAGAACATAAACAACTTGATGAAGCTGAAAAACACAGCATGAGAACTTTGCGAAGCATATACAAAATTTAATGGCCAAATTGATCAAGCAGAAAAAAGGATATCAGAGATTGAAGATCAACTCAATGAAATAAGATGAGAAGGCAAAATTAGAGAAAAAAGAGTGAAAAGAAATGAACAAAGCCTCCAAGAAATATGGGATTATGTGAAAATACCAAATCTACATTTGATGGATGTACCTGAATGTGACAGGGAGAATGATGCAAATTTTTTTTGAGACGAAGTCTCACTCTGTTAACCAGGCTGGAGTGCAGTGGCGCAATCTCAGCTTAGTTCAACCCCTGCCCCCAAAGTTCAAGCAATTCTCCTGCCTCAACCTCCTGAGTAGCTGGGATTATAGGCGTGTGCCACTGCGCCTGGCTAATTTTTGTATTTTTAGTAGAGATGGGGTTTCACCATCTTGGCCAAGCTGGTCTTGAACTCCTGACCGCATGATCCACCCACCTTGGCCTCCCAAAGTGCTGGGATTAGAGGCATGAGCCACTACGCCCGGCTGTGACAGGGAGAATGAAACCAAGTTGGAAAACACTCTTCAGGATATTATCCAGGAGAAATTTCCCAATCTAGCAAGGTAATCCAACATTCAAATTCAGGAAATACAGAGAACACCACAAAGATATTCCTCAAGAGCAACCCCAAGGCACATAATCATCAGATTTACCAGGGTTGAAATGAAGGAAAAAATGCTAAGGGCAGCCAGAGAGAAAGGTCGGGTTACCCACAAAGGGAAGCCCATCAGACTCACGGTGGATCTCTCTGCAGAAACCCTACAAGCCAGAAGAGAGTGGGGGCCAATATTCAACATCCTTAAAGAAAAGAACTTTCAACCCAGAATTTCATATCCAGCCAAACTAAGCTTCATCAGCGAAGGAGAAATAAAATCCTTTATGGACAAGCAAATGCTGAGAGATTTCATCAATACCAGGCCTGCCTTACAAGAGCTCCTGAAGGAAGCATTAAACGTGGAAAGGAACAACCAGTACCGGCCACTGCAAAAACATACTAAATGGTAAAGACCATCGACACAATGAAGAAACTGCTTCAATTAATGGGCAAAACCACGGGCTAGTACCAAAATGGCAGGATCAAACTCACACATAACAATATTAACCTTAAATGCAAATGGGCTAAATGCCCCAATCAAAAGACACAGACTGGCAAATTGGATAAAAAGTCAAAACCCATCAGTGTGCTGTATCCAGGAAACCCATCTCACCTGCAAGGACACACATAGGCTTAAAATAAGGGGATGGAGGAAGATTTACCAAGCAAATGGAGAGAGAAAAAACAAAACAAAACAAAACAAAAAAACCAAGAGTTGCAATCCCAGTCTCTGATAAAATGAACTTTAAGCCAACAAAGTTCAAAAGAGACAAAGAAGGGCATTACATAATGGTAAAGGGATTTAATGCAACAAGAAGAGACAGATCAATGAGACAGAAAATTAATAAGGATATTAAGCACTTGAACTTAGATCTGGACCAAGTGGACCTAACAGACATCTACAGAACTCTCCACCCCAAATCAACAGAATATACATTCTTCTCAGCACCACATCACACTTCCTCTAAAACTGACCACATAGTTGGAAGTAAATCACTCTTCAGCAAATGCAAAAGAATGGAAATCATAACAACCAGTCTCAGACCTCAGTGCAATCAAATTAGAACTCAGGACTAAGAAACTCACTCAAAATTGCACAACTACATGGAAACAGAACAACATGCTCCTGAATGACTACTGGGTAAAAAATGAAATGAAGGCAGTACTAAAGATGTTCTTCAAAACAAATGAGAATGAAGACACACTGTGCCAGAATCTCCGGGACACATTTAAAGCAGTGTCTAGAGGGAAATTTATAGCACAAAATGCCTACATGAGAAGCAAGGAAAGATCTAAAATTGACATCCTAATGTCAAAATTAAAAGGACTAGAGGAGTAAGATCAAACACATTCAAAAGCTAGAAGACAAGAAATAACTAAGATCAGAGCAGAACTGAAAGAGAAAGAGACACAAAAACCCTTCAAAAAAAATCAATGAATCCAGGAACTGTTTTTTTTTTTTTTTTTTTTAAAAGATCAACAAAATAGGCCACTAGCCAGACTAATAAAAAAGAAGAGAGAAGATCTGAATAGATGCAATAAAAAAATGATAAAAGGGATATCACCACTGATTCCACAGAAATACAAACTACCGTCAGAGATTACTACAAACACCTCTATGCACATAAACCAAAAAATCTAGAAGAAATGGATAAATTCCTGTACACTTACACCCTCCCAAGACTAAACCAGGAAGAAGTTGAATCCCTGAATAGACCAATAACAAGATCTGAAGTTGAGGCAGCACTTAATAGCCTGCCAACCAAAAAAAGCCCAGGACCAGACAGGGATTACACCTGAATTCTATCAAACATACAAAGAGGAGCTGGCACCATTCTTTCTGAAACTATTCCAAGCAATACAAAAAGAGGGAATCCTCCCTAATTCATTTTATGAGAGCAACATCATCCTGATACCAAAACCTAGCAGAGAGGCAACTAAAAAAAGAAAATTTCAGGCCAGTATGAACCTGAAATTTGATGAACATTGATGCAAAAATCTTCAATAAAATACTGGCAAACTGATTGCAACAGTACATCATAAAGCTTATGCGTCATGATCAAGTTGGCTTCATCCTGGAGATGCAAGGCTGGTTCAACATATGCAAATCTATAAATGCAATCCATCACATAAACAGAACCAAAGACAAAAACCACATGATTATCTCAATAGATGCAGAGGCCTTCAACAAAATTCAACAGCCATTTATGCTAAAAACTCTCAATAAACTAGGTATCGATGGAACGTATCTCAAAATAATAAAAGCTATTTATGACAAACCCACAGCCAATATCATACTGGATGGGCAAAAACTGGAAGCATTCCCTTTGAAAACTGGCACAAGACAAGTGTGCCCTCTCACCACTCCTATTCAACATAGTTTGGAAGGTCTGGTCAGAGCAATCAGGCAAAA
>NW_016107413.1:2203049-2228841 GCF_001604975.1 Cebus imitator
AAATAAAGGGTATTTAATTAGGAAAAGAGGAAGTCAAACTGTCTCTATTTGCAGATGACATGATTGTATATTTAGAAGACCCCATCGTGTCAGCCCCAAATCTCCTTAAGCTGATAAGCAACAGCAGCAAAGTCTCAGGAAACAAAATCAATGTGCAGAAATCACAAGAATTCCTATATACCAAGAACCAAATCAAGACAGAGAACCAAATCATGAGCGAACTCCCATTCACAATTGCTACAAAGAGAATAAAATGCCTAGGAATACAACTAACAAGGTATGTCAAGGACCATTTCAAGGAGAACTACAAACTACTGCTCAAGGAACTAAGAGAAGACACAAACAGATGGAAAAACATTCCATGCTCATGATTAGAAAGAATCAATATCATGAAAATAGCCATATTGCTCAAAGTAATTTATAGATACAATGCTATCCCCATCAAGCTACCATTGGCCTTCTTCATAGAACTAGAAAAAAACCACCTTATACTTCATATGGAACCAAAAAAGAGCCTGCATAGCCAAAACAATCCTAAGCAAAACAAACAAACAAACAAAAAACCAAAGCTGGAGGCATCATGCTACCTGACTTCAAACTATACTACAAGGCCACAGTAATCAAAACAGCATGGTACTGGTACCAAAACAGAGATATAGACCAATGGAACATAGCAGATGCCTCGGAAGTAATGCCACACATCTACAACCATCTGATCTTTGACAAACCTGAAAAAAACAAGCCATGGGGAAAGGAATCCCTGTTTAATAAATGGTGTCAGGAAAACTGGCAAGCCATATGCAGAAAGCTGAAACTGGACCCCTTCCTTACACCTTATACAAAAATTAACTCCAGTTGGATTAAAGATTTAAACGTAAGACCTAACACCATAAAAGCCGTAGAAGAAAACCTACGAAATACTATTCAGGACATAGGCTTAGGCAAGGACTTCATGGCTAAAACACCAAAAGCAATGGAAATAAAAGCCATAAAATAGACAAATGGGATCTAATTAAACTTAAGAGCTTCTGCACAGCAAAAGAAACTATCATTAGAGTGAACCAGCAACCAACAGAATGGGAAAAAATTTTTGCAATCTACCCATCTGACAAAGGGCTAATATCCAGAATCTGCAAAGACCTTAAACAAATTTATAAAAAACAAACAAACAAACAAAAACAAACAACCCCATCAAAAAGTGGGTGAAAGATATTAACAGATACTTTTCAAAAGAAGACATTTATGCAGCCAACGAACATGAAAAGGTGCTCATCATCACTGGTCATTAGAGAAATGCAAATCAAAACCATAGTGAGATACCATCTCATGCCAGTTAGAATGATGATCATTAAAAAATCAGGAGACAACAAATGCTGGAGAGGATATGGAGAAATAGGAACACTTTTACACTGTTGGTGGGAGTGTAAATTAGTTCAACAATTGTGGAAGACAGTGTGGCAATTCCTCAAGGATCTAGAACCAGAAATATCATTTGACCCAGCAATCCTATTACTGGGTATATACTCAAAGGATTATAAATCATTCTATTATGAAGACACATGCACACATATGTTCACTGTGGCACTGTTTACGATAGCGAAGTCTTGGAGCCAACCCAAATGCCCATCAATGATAGTCTGGATAAAGAAAATGTGGCACATATACACCATGGAATACTATGCAGCCATAAAAAAGGACGAGTTCATGTCCTTTGCAGGGACATGGATGAAGCTGGAAACCATCATTCTCAGCAAATTGACACAAGAACAGAAAACCAAACACCACATATTCTCACATATAAGTGGTTGTTGAACAACGAGAAGACATGGACACAGGGAGGGAAACATCACACACCACGGCCTGTTGAGGGATGGGAGAGCTAGGGGAAGAATAGGAAAGGGTGTGGGGTTGGGGAGGGATAACATTAGGAGAAATACCTAATGTAGATGATGGGTGGATGGATGCAGTAAATCACATGGCATGTGTATGTATACCCATGTAACAATCCTGCAAGATCTGCACATGTACCCTAGAACTTAAAGTATGATTTAAAAAATGTGTGCTTTATCATTTTGCTTAACCAATTCTCCAGAAAAGTTCAAACATCCAACTTTTAACGTTCTATCCTATCGTACCGCTGTATCTATTGATGTCTCTTCCTTCATTGAAGGGAACCTTCATTATTCTGATTCCGTATTTGCAGATTTGTCTTCTCACTAAAATTTATTTGTAACTCTCAATTCCATATTTGTATTGCTTTCATGGTCTTCCACAGAAATGCACACAGCAGCAAAAAATTTAAATGGTCCAATGTGCATGTCCCCGGCTAAAGTCAAATCTTTTTACAGTGTATTTAGTGACTTTTCAAATTTTTGTGCATTTTATTTGTGATTTCACTGTTTAAAATGGGCCCCAAAAGTAGTGCTGAAGTGCTTTATGGTGTTCCTAAGTACAAGAAGGCTGTAATGTGCCTTAAGGAGAAAATCTGTGTGTCAGAAAAGTTTTTTTTTCAGGCATGAGTTATAGTGCTGTTGGTGGTGTTCAAGGTTAATCAATCAATAATATATAGTAAATAAGGTGTCATAAAATAGAATCCCCTATAAGCAAGGTACTGATGGATGAAAATGTTGTGACCAAAGGCTTACAGGAACCTAACCTTGTATTTCCCTTAGGAGCAATAACTGCTCAATGTTCAGAGCAACTTTATAGAACATAACCAGGTGCAAATAATGAGAATTTACTCTCTATTACTCTTTTAAATTTGTTTGGAATTATTCTGTTGCTCTTTTTCTAATTTTCTGCGTTAGAAAATTAGCTCATTAACTTTCAGTCTTTCTTACTTTCTAACACAGTAAGTTAAAATATTTATGGTACTTTTTTTCTTAAATATTCATAGTGGCTCCTATTAAAATCTTAACCTTCATACTTAAGACTTTAAAATAAATAATCATCTACTTATTTCTATTAAAGTGTTCTTTAAATGGAGTTTCATTATACCTGTTCTTGTATTCTCTGTTCCAAGCAGTTTAATAAGCCAACTGCATCTGTAGTACCCAGAGCTGTCACTTCCGTCCGAAATGCCGCTAGGAAAACACTACGTTCTTTTAAGAAAACTTGTTGAAGGGCAAGCAGTAGTTCACCTCGCCAGTCTGAGATGCTCTCATGAGATTGAGAACTATCATAAACCTAGCAAAATACATATAACAATATTAGCTTTCAAATAAGCATGTTTTAAAAACATTCTAAAAATATTAATCTATTAAGCAAAGTAATTAAAAGTCTAGAAGCATGTGTATTTCTTTTCTTTTTTTTTCTTTTTGAGACAGTCTCTCACTCTGTTGCTCAGGCTGGAGTGCAATAGTGTGATCTGGGCTTACTGCAACCTCCACCTTCCAGGTTCAAGCAATCCTCCTGCCTCAGCCTCCCAAGTAGCTGGGATTACAGGCACCTGCCACCATGTCTTGCTAATTTTTGTATTTTTAGTAGAGACGGGGTTTTGACATGTTGGCCAGGCTGGTCTCGAATTCCTAACCTCAGGTGATCCATCCACCTGGGCCTCCCAAAGTGCTGGGATTACAGGTGTGAGCCACTGGTCCTGGTTGATTTTGAAGTGTGAAAATATATACAGTTATTCATGCAAAAACATGTATAAAAGATAATTTAATTTGTAGTGTATTATCATTGTGCATGCTTAGTATTCTTCGGGTACCTCAGCTTCTCTTTGCAGTTGCATTTTGGTAATTAAATCCTTAAGAGATGAAATTATACTGAGGTAAGCTTTTCTCTCTTCTAGCCAAGATTCTGAAGCCTGCTGAATAGAATGGTCCTCTCCATCATTATAGGGCGACTCAGTGAGAGAAAGCACCTGCATGCCTTCATTATGGACAGCTCTCAGTAATCCCTAGAAGACAAAACCCAAAAGCCAGAATTATGACAACTTCTTCACGGACTGAAATATTAGACATACAGAGAGAAATAAATTTTAAGCAAGATAGCCTGTAGAGGGAAAACTCCAGGTGAACATTACTGAATACCTTCTTCCTGTGGAGTGGTAGGCCAACTCCAGTAGATGGCCTATGAGTTTTCATAGCTCTCATCTCTAAGTTCCTTCTGTTTGGCTAACGTACTCTTCCTAGGTTTACTGATAAGCCACTGATTTGACCAAAAGAAATATATGGAATATAACTTCTACTCTTTGAGATTACTTTAAAAATTCTGGCAAATAAAAACATCAGGAATAAGAATTATTAAGAAAACAAGTCTTCATACATATCATCATTAAATCTATTACTTATCTGTGAAATATGGAAATAAAATAGATCTCTCAGGTTCCTTCCAGCTATGCAATTCTCTTCAGAAATGAACCCACCATATAACTTCTAATGAACTGCTATGTTCAACATGGAAACAACACTGGGTAAGTTAATAAAAGGTATCTATCTTTTAATACCTTTATTTTCTTTGGAAAGGAATCTATTGAACTTTCACCTTCTTCTCCTCGGCCTTCTGATGCTGTGTCAAATCCCTGGCTGTGTGTAAGATAAATTCCCTGACCCCAGTCTGATCCAGAATCTAAAATAAAGAAAATCATTTGCTGTTAAAAAAAAAAAAAAATCAACCCCTAGTCCGCAAAAAACCAGTACTTCTTAAATAAATACTAGAAACATTACAGATATTTATATAACTTACCACTGGAGCATATTTCTCTAGTTTGGTAAGCATCAGAATGTGTTAATTCAGGAATTGAGGATGCCTAATTAGAGGAAAAAAACCATGTTTTTTTGCTTTAAGAAAAATAGAATACAATGAATTATTTTGCTGGTTTCTAATGCTGTAAAGAAATCAATCAAATCTGTCACATCTTTCATAATAAATGAAACTATTCATGGTTTTTAACATGTCTGTTTCTTTGTGAATATTACAATAAGAAGAGACATTCATGAATTAAGAAATGATAACATGTTCCAAATCCACACAGGAACATCATACATTAACTCTACACAATGGAAACATTTAAAACATTTTAAACTAAAAATTCTTTAAATTTAAAACAGTTTAAAAACTATTAAAATTGTGATAGTATCATAAGGAAGAGACTGCCCCAAGTTTTTTTTTATTTTCTCTTAAAAGCACACAATGTTGAAAAACACATATTATAAAAACCAAATACCTCTTTACTTCTCAGACACTGTATCACTGCCTTCAAGGTACCACATTCCTCTGTCAGCAACTGAACAGCAACAAAGTGTTCCCTCTTCAAGGTTTCAGTCTCTGAAATATGTCTAGATTCCATGTCCAAAATTTCAGCAGCATGTAGTTCTTGCATCTGCTCAATTTTTTCAGTAAACTGATTGATTATTTCAGTAACTTCTTCTGAGGAACATTCACTCTGTAAATCAATTTGTATTCCTGCATTTTTAACAAGAATTTGTGGAGTTTGATTGCTGCTATTGACCTTCAGAGTCCCATCTGTCTGGGATGCAATGCTCTTACTCAATTTTATAGGAAGTGGCTCGAACATGCAGATCTTTTCGTTTTCTTGTGCCTCAGTCTTATCTTCTTTTTCTAAAATGGACAATTTCTCTTTTGCCTCTGTGAGGTGATCCCTAACTTGGCTTAAGTCCTTTTGAGGAAATGCCATATTTGTTTCTTTTACCTAAAACATAATAAATAGAACAGTAGGGCATTCAGTTAAAATCTTTCCATATTAAGTGTAGAATTTAAAGGGGGTAGGAAGAGTGTAAATCATGATTATATGTTCATTTTCCTCAGAGTAGCAGGAAAAACATTTCAGAAACACTCATAGTTTACATATATATTTGTATGTATATAGGGTCATAGATTAATAGAGAAGTGAAATAATTCCATCAGCTTCTATTTTTGGTTCTCATGGAATATACGGTTCTCTTTAACAACTTTCTACTCTTTCATTAACAGAATGTAAATAAAAAGTATCCTCCTAACAAAGATTTCCAAGAAAATCAAGCAAGAAGATGTTGGTAAAGAAATTTATAACAATGAAAGTTTTCATCAAATCCAGAAAAGACTTTTTAATCTAGTTTTTAAGTTATGGAGCTTGATTTATTTTTACAGAAGAGTATATACTTTGAAAAGAAATTAAGATAGGTAGAAGTCAGTAAATTAAGGAGCTATGTTACTTATCTTACCAAAAGCTCTTCTTGAAGTTTTTCAGTCTTTTCTTTATAACTGTCAAGCTCTGCTTTGGTAGCCACTGATTCAGCTCTAAGAGCCTCAAGTTCATTCAAAAATCCACTTTCTTCATTGGTATGAAATAGCTTAGCAGTTGTCTGAATGACAGTGGAAAATACAAGAAACATATCATTTAAAAAATATATAGCTAAATTCAAGGCACTTATATATTCTAATAAAAATATCCAAGGAAATGACTGCCTATAGATAAACGGAGCTGCAACAAATTAAGGCTCTTTATAAAAAGAGAGAAGCTTTTTCAGAACCATCATCTTGTATTCTTGACAAAATGATTTCCTTCTTGAGAAAAGAATGATTTTCTGGGAATAAAAGGTAAATAATGTCATTCGTGTGCATCCTAAAATTTTATAAATTGTTAATGAAAATATTCTTTGTTATCATTCAAAAAGTTCTTCATATTTATATCACTTTCCTCAAAAGAAACCTAGTGCAATTAAGTTATTTCTTAGAACTCACACATGGAAAGTTACATTACTATTTTAGGCTGGGCATGGTGGCTCAGGCCTGTAATTCCAGCACTTTGGGAGGCTGAGAGAGGTAGATCACTTGAGGCCAGGAGTTCAAGGCCAGTCTGGCCAACATGGCGAAACCCTATCTCTACAAAAATTACAAAAATTAGCCAAGTGTGGTGGTGCATGCCTGTAGTCCCAGCTGCTCAGGAGGGAGAGGTTGCAGGTGAGCCAAGACTGTGCCACTACACTTCAACCTGGGCAACAGAGTAAGACTCTAATCTCCAAAAAAAAAGTTATATTACTATGTTAATTATTTATAACTTATAGTAACTTAGTTCCAACGAATGAGGAAAAAGCCAGAGGATTATTATTCTTTGCAAAATACATTACATAATTATAGAGTTGTGATTTATCAGTTAATCTCCTGGTGTTGAGAAGACTGAAGTCCTGCTACCCAAAGTTATAAATTTATAAGGTGAGAATTTGGAGGGAAGAAAAGTCCTTGTCCTATCCATCGTATGCTAAGAAATAACTGTGATTTCAGATCTTTACATAAGTAAACTTAAAGAGGTCAACTACGCATTTTTACTTGAAATGGATAAATTCTATTATCAGGTATAAAATTTGTAAAAGCTATTCAGGTGCAGTAGCCAATGCCTATAATCCTAACACTTTGGGAGGCCAAGGCAGGTGGATCACTTGAGGTCAGAAGTTTGAGACCAGGTTGGCCAACATGGCAAAAACTCTCTCTACTGAAAACAAAATACAAAAAAAATTTAGCTGGGCATGATAGTGTGTGCCTGTAATCCCAGCCGCCTGGAAGGCTATGGCAGGAGAATCACTGGAATGCGGAAGGTGGAGGCTGCAGTGAGATGAGATTGCACCGCTGCACTCCAGCCTGGGTGATACAGTAAGGTTCTGTCTCAAAAAAAAAAAAAAAAGTTAATGATATGTCACTTACACATTAATTAATTCAGTAGATACTATTAAATAATAGATTTTTTTCTGTAAAGTCTGCATTCTTTACATATTAAGTTTGCATTCTTTACATATTGACTTAATTTACATATTAAGTCAATCCTAATATATTTTAATACTTATTATTACTTAAAAGGAATGTTAACATATAACATGCATATTAGAAGGAAGTTAAGAAAAAAATCCCACAAGTCCTAAAGGAAATTTGCTAAAGTTAATGTTTCTTAGTTTCTTCTCACTGTTGCATTAAAATGATGATGTTAATGAAATAAACATCATATTTGAAGGCCACAAAATACAGTCTGTATCCATTATTTAATCGATAATAATATGACTACACAGTATTAACTTAAACCTGGCCTGAGGCTGTCTCTGTCTTGAGTTCCTATGTAAGGAACTGCAACCTAACTTAGGAGTATGTAAGCAAACTGAAAACCTAACCGGAGTATAATAAACAGCCAGGTCTTAGCTAATGACAAGCAGTCAACTGAGCAGACCATGTCCAAATAAGGCAAACACCTAGCTGTAACTAATCAAGGTATTTCTGTACTTTATTTGGTAGTTCTGTCTACAAATATTCACTGGCCACTGTTGCACAAAAGAGATTTGTGAAACTTTTCAGGTTCTGAGTGCTACCCAATTCATGAATCCTTCTTTGTTCAAATAAACTCCTGTAAATTTGGTTTGTCTAGTTTATCTTAAAACAAGAGTTTATTTTTTATAAGTGGTATATTTTTATGAAAAACCCCTTTTCTAAAAATTGCTAGATGTAAACAGAACACCATATTTAGTAAATTCGTAATTATTTAAGTGAAAATAGTCAAATACAAAACTAACCTTGAGAACTTCAAAATCCTGAGGGCTTCTTTTCCTTTCTTTCCCTCCCTGTTTTTTTTCATTGCCCTCTAATAGCTTTTGTAGTTCTAGCAGGTTCTTTTCTTTTTCTAAAGCATTTTTCTCTGCAATTTCTACTTGTTCTTTTTCTAAAATCAAACTAGTACGCATTTCAACAACCTGGCTTTCTAATTCTGATATTCTCAAGGTTAATGCTGATACATTTGACACTGACTCATCTTCTCTTAGTTGATTTAAAGTCTGTATATTTGTTCTCTCAGGTTCTGATGAAATTCTTTGATTATCTTGACAGAACCTTGCATATTCCTGAACTGCCTCAAGTTGGATTTGACTCACAAGAGCAGCAGCCACTTTTTCTTCAAGTATTTTCTGTAGGTTTACAATCTTCTTTTGAAGCATTTCCATTTCAGACTGGCTTTGTTCTTGCATATCTTTTATTTGTTTATAGCACTGGGTAAGTTCTAAGTCCTTTGCACTAACAGTGCTCTCAAGTTGTAACAACCTTGTTTCCAAATTAATTATGGAACCTTTACCATTTTTTTCAAAAGATTTGAAATATGTCTGATTTTCTAGGGATTTAAGAGCATCCTCTGTAAGGACTACTTCCAGTTCAGGTTTGTCTTTGCTCAGATCATCTATAGCTGTGTTAAGAGTTTTCTCTGGTATACTTTGAGTGTTTTCCATACTTTCACGTTCTCTCTTTAAGCTGAATAATTCCTGTGTTAGCTGATTCATTTTAAAATTGGTTTCTTTAAGTACATTTTTTGTGAAGGTCATTTCTTCATTAGTGGTTTCTACTTGCTGTTCCAAGGCCAGCTTTTCAGCTATAACCATATCCAATTGATGTTTTAAACTATCTGCTTCTTCTGGGAGGGAATGAGCATCCACCGATGTCTTCTGTCCAATATTTGCCAATTCCTGTTGAAGTTTTTCAATCACTTCATTGAGCTGCTCTATTTCTTCTTCTCTATCTCTCTTCACACATTCTTGATCACTCATCAAACATTCTATTTGGGTTTCCAGATCTCTTATCAGTTCATTTTTTTCTTCAATAACCTATTAATGAAAAAGGTAACATACATAATATATATGTATTTACATTTTAAAAATTTTACTTTATTTTAGGGCAATACCTAAAAGAGATAATCACACACAAAAATAATATACTACTTCTCAGACATACTACCTTACTTTAATTTCATTATAGACCAATATCTCCCCCATCATATCAAACAAGGCTCAGGAAGTTCTGCTAAGTACAAAGTAACATAAGCTTTTAGTTGCGGATTCTCTGTTAGGAAAATAGTCAGTATCAACATTTCTTATTTGAAAAGGATTAGGTGTGGAAATAAAGTCTACAATTGATGGCACCAAAGGTAATTACGTTACTTAACTCATATTAAATAGAATAATTTATAATAGATTTGGTTAGAGTAATATGATAAAATCTAAGTCACAGAGCCTCTCTGAAAAACATTAAAATCCTTTGACAATACTAGGAGGGGAGAAAAAAATATATAAATTATTAAGCCAATGTGTCTTTGCTGTTTTTTTTTTTTTTTTTTGAGATTTATAGATTCTAATCACTAATCCAAAATCTTTTTTTTTTTTTGAGACAGGATCTCACTCTGTCATCCAGGCTGGAGTGCAGCGGCATGATCATGGCTCACTGCAGCTGGGACTACAAGTGTGTGCCACCACGTTCAGTTAATTTTTATATTTTTTGTAGAGACAAAGTTTCACCATGTTGCCCAGGCTGGTATTGAACTCCTGGGCCCAAGCAATCCGCCCACATATTTGGTTTCCCAAAACATAAGGATTACAGGTATGAGCAACTGTGCCTGGCCACCAATGTGTCTTAATAAATTAAAATTAATGAGTTAAAAGAGAATTAAAAAAAAAATTAAATGGGAAGCAACACTATAACCATTTTGCCCTTTAAAACTCTGGTTCATATTAATTTCATAATCAATTTTAAATGAATATACCTTGTTATCTGTCGTAATTTTAAGTTGCTGCTGGAGTTTCATAATTTGTTCATTTAATTGGTCAATTTCTACCTCTTTTTCCTGTATTATTTGAGCAAATTTCCCAAATAGCACATGTTGGTCCTGAGTAGACATAGCATCAGATTCCTTTATGGCAAGTCCCAGTTTCTCCATGTCATCCTAGGAACAAAATAATCATCACAGTTGGATATATCATTACATGTCATTTTCAGAACATAATTACAAAAGATAATAGAGCCTATAATGTACAATGAATAAAACTAGAGATACCATATGGTTATTGTAAATCAATAATTCTTAAAATATTTTGATAACATAATCCTAAAATTTCCATTTATGATATTCAGATGTTCAGGTTGGGCTGAAAATAAGTTCTATGCAAATGTGTCTGCCTGTTAATGTCCCTCTATTAACTATTATTTAACAGCTAGATTTACTGAATGCTTAATAAAGCAATATAGGACTGGAACTATGAATTATTTATAGTTAAGAGTGTTTCTAAATTAATTACCTTAAATAATTTGTTTTCTTGTTCAAGTTCTTGCAGGCGGGTAGTAGATTCCTTTTTCTGTATTTCTAATTGCATATGTAGTTGCTGAACTTCTTCATTCTTATTTTCCAGTTCTTCTCTAAACTGTTCTAATTGCTCTTCTAAGTTTGTAATCTTTAATATGAAAATTATCGAAAGAGAAAAAATGTTTATACAAATGTTTATCAAGATAAAATGAAGAGTGCTATATTAGCTTTACAATGTATGTATGCCTAGAACATGAGTCATAAGAATAAAAGAATGTGGTTTTTCTAAGCCAGGAATAACCTGTGTTACCTGTGTGGTTCCTAGACATGTTCAAACTGGCCACCCTTAAACTATCCTATGCAAAGCAGAGAGCAAACCTTCTGAAGAAGAATAAAAGGAGCCATTTCCTACCTAAATATCTTCTCATGAAGCAGAAAAGTCAAAGAAGGAAGGGGAAGAGTCCATATAGTAAATCTTAGTTTATGTTACATTTAGTTGCTATTAAAAGGCCTAGAAAAGTTGTAGAATTGTGTTTTTAAGCCACCGTATAAGACTAACTCATTTTAGTCCACAAATATCTAATTAACTCATTAAAAGTTCTGGCTGCCATGTGGCTTATTAAGCAGAAGGAAGCTGAGGTAGAAACTAAGACTAAAAGGCCGGACACGGTGGCTCACGCTTGTAGTCCCAGCACTTTGGGAGGCTGAGGCAGGTGGATCACGAAGTCAAGAGATCGAGACCATCCTGGTCAACATGGTGAAACCCTGTCTCTACTAAAAATACAAAACATTAGCTGGGCATGGTGGTGCAGGTACTCAGGAGGTTGAGGCAGGAGAATTAATTGAACCCAGGAGGCGGAGGTTGTGGTGAGCCGAGATCGCGCCATTGCACTCCAGCCTGGGTAACAAGAGCGAAACTCCGTCTCAAAAATAAAAAATAAAAAAAAGAAACTAAGACTAAGAGATCCTTAGGTCTGAATTACAAAAACCTTAGAGTAAACGAATTATACAGTTTCAAGAGAAAATTAGCTCCTATAGGTAGGACAACAGAAATTTATTTAATTATTTTGAGGATGGGATGGATTATCAACAATGGCAAAGCAACTGCTTTTTGATGGTTAGAGACTGAAACTAATGAATATTAAGAACTAGTTATTTTTATATTTAAAATTGGTTTTGACAGAGGATAGTAACAATCATTTAACTCACTAGTTTGTTGCTACTTAATACAAAGTGAATGAATAATTTCTAAATGTCTATTTGCCTCATGATCGAAATTGCTGATCAAAAAGCAAACAGAAGCATCTCTGTTATCTAAGACAACAGAGCCTGTCCTTGGGAGCACTTAGTGACAAGTGGCTCAGAAAGCAGCCTATAAATAATTTACTGCTTTAGAAACTGAAGGAGGGCACTGCTGATTAAACACTAACAAATCACATAATGAGAACCATATCTGAACATTGGTAAGTCGTTAAAAATCAGTTAGCTTAGCATTTCTTAAACAGAAACAGTAAACAGTTTACTGCTAAACACTGTACAAAGTGCTTTTTATGTATTATTTCTTATGTAACAGCCTTATGAGATCTGTTCTATGAGTATCCCCATTTTAGAGATGAGGATGGGCATCACAGAGAGGAGGAATTTGTTTCGAGGCCACATAGCGAGTATGTGGAGAAGCCAGCTTTTGAACCTGAAGAGTTATCTCTGAATCTTCCACTATAAACTATCACTTATCCTGCTTTGAATAACTAATGTCTAAGACTTACACTTAAAAAATTTTCTTTAACCCTGGTTATTAAACTCAGTAGACACTGAAATACATTTAATGACTGAACATAAATAATTATCAGGTTCTTGAAAATTGTAATGATTATATCTTCTTCAAAGTGTTCTAACAGTATTTACAACTATCCTTACATTTCTACAACACTTTGATGACAAGATATTATTTTAAAATTAACACATAAGTAGTTATTTAAGTTCAAAATTGCCACCCTACCTCACATGACATTTCCTTTTTTCATTCAACAGTTTATGACAAAATTCTCAACTCTGTGATATGATGCCTTGCTATTCAAAGTGGGGTCTCGGGAGCGGTAGAGGTGGTATCGTGGGACCGTGCTGGGTGTGCAAAATGCCATGTCACTCCCCTTACTGTGTTTTATTTATTTTTATTTTTGACTAATTTTTTTGTTTTACAGTAATCAGATAGGAAATGAACTCTATTATATATTCCTTTTTAATCTTTTTTTTTTTTTTTTGAGATGGAGTTTCGCTCTTGTTACCCAGGCGGGAGTGCAGTGGCGCGATCTCGGCTCACCGCAACCTCCGCCTCCTGGGTTCAGGCAATTCTCCTGCCTCAGCCTCCTGAGAAGCTGGGATTACAGGCATGCGCCACCATGCCCAGTTAATGTTTTGTATTTTTAGTAGAGACGGGGTTTCACCATGTTGACCAGGATGGTCTCGATCTCTTGACCTCGTGATCCACCCGCCTCGGCCTCCCAAAGTGCTGGGATTACAGGCGTGAGCCACCGCGCCCGGCAATCTTTTTTTTTTTTTTAAATATACTTTTAAAAAATATACTTAAGTTTTGGGATACATGCACAGAACATGCAGGTTTGTTACATAGGTGTGTATGTGCCATAGTGGTTTGCTGCACCCATCAACCTGTCATCTACATTAGGTATTTCTCCTAATGCTATCCTTTCTGTAGCCCTCGACCCCTGCAACAGGCCCCAGTGTGTGGTGTTCCCTGCCCTGTCTCCATGTGTTCTCATTGTTCAACTCCCACTTATAAGTGAGAACATGCAGTGTCTGGTTTTCTGTTCCTATGTTAGTTTGCTGAGAAGGATGATTTCCAGCTTCAACTATGTCCCTGCAAAGGACATGAACTCATCCTTTTTTATGATTGCATAGTATTCCATGATGTATATGTGCCACATTTTCTTTTATTTTTATTTATTTATTTTTGTACTTTAGGTTCTGGGGTACACGTGCACATCATGCAGGATTGTTGCACAGGTACATACGGTACATACATGGCAAAGTGGTTTGCTGCCTTCATCCCCTCATCACCTATATCTGGTATTTCTCCCCTCGTTATCCCTCCCCACCCTCCCAACCCCTGCTGTCTCTCCCCTAGCCTCCCCCTACTGACCGCAGTGGGTGATGTTCCCTTCCCTGTGTCCAAGTGTTATAATTGTTCAACACCCACCTATGAGTGATAACATATAGTGTTTGGTTTTCTGTTTTCGTGTCAGTTTGCTGACAATGATGGTTTCCAGATTCATCCATGTCCCTATGAAGGACAAGAACTCATCGTTTTTTATGGCTGTGTAGTATTCCATGGTGTATATGTGCCACATTTTGTTCATCCAGTCTATCGATGATGGACATTTGGGTTGGTTCCAGGTCTTTGCTATTGTAAACAGTGCCACAATGAACATACGTGTGCATGTGTCTTTATAACAGAACAATTTATAATTCTTTGGTATATACCCAGTAATGGGATTGCAGGGTCAAATGGTATTTCTATTTCTAGGTCCTTGAGGAATTGCCATACTGCCTTCCACAATGGTTGCACTAATTTGCACTCCCACCAACAATGTAAAGTGTTCCTATTTCTCCACATCCTCTCCAGCACCTGTTGTCTCCAGATTTTTTAATGATCATCATTCTAACTGGTATGAGGTGGTATCTCAATGTGGTTTTTTTTTTTTTGAGACGGAGTTTTCACTCATGTTACCCAGGCTGGAGTGCAATGGCGCGATCTCGGCTCACCGCAACCTCCGCCTCCCGGGTTCAGGCAATTCTCCTGCCTCAGCCTCCTGAGTAGCTGGGATTACAGGCACGCGCCACCATGCCCAGCTAATTTTTTGTAGTTTTAGTGGAGACAGGGTTTCACCACGTTGACCAGGATGGTCTCGATCTCTTGACCTCGTGATCCACCCGCCTCGGCCTCCCAAAGTGCTGGGATTACAGGCTTGAGCCACCGCGCCCGGCCTCAATGTGGTTTTGATTTGTATTTCTCTAATGACCAGTGATGATGAGCATTTTTTCATATGCTTATTGGCCTCATTGATGTCTTCTTTAGTAAAGTGTCTGTTCATATCCTTCGCCCACTTTTGAAAGGGTTTGCTTATTTTCTTCTTGTAAATCTGTTTTAGTTCTTTGTAGATCTGGATATTAGCCCTTTGTCAGATGGGTAGATTGCAAAAATTTTTTCCCATTCTGTTGGTTGCTGGTTCGCTCTAATGATTGTTTCCTTTGCTATACGGAAGCTCTGGAGTTTAATTAGATTCCATTTGTCTATTTTGGCTTTTGTTGCCATTGCTTTTGGTGTTTTAGCCATGAAGTCTTTGCCTATGCCTATGTCCTGAATGGTTCTGCCTACATTTTCTTCTAGGGTTTTTATGGTGTTAGGTTTTATGTTTAGATCTTTAATCCATCTGGAGTTAATTTTAGTGTAAGGTATCAGGAAGGGGTCCAGTTTCTGCTTTCTGCACATGGCTAGTCAGTTTCCCAACATCATTTATCAAACAGGGAGTCCTTTACCTATTGCTTGTTTTTCTCAGGTTTGTTAAAGATCAGATGGTTGTAGATGTGTGGTGTTGCTTCTGAGGCCTCTGTTCTGTTCCACTGGTCTATATCTCTCTTACCAGTACCATGCTGTTTTCATTACTGTGGCCTTGTAGTATAGTTTGAAGTCAGGCAGCGTGATGTCTCCTGCTTTGTTCTTTTTGCTTATGATTGTTTTGGCTATGTGGGCCCTCTTTTGGTTCCATATGAAGTTTGAAGTGGTTTTTTCCAGTTCTGTGAAACAGGTTATTGGTAGCCTGATGGGGATAGCGTTGAATCTATAAATTACTTTGGGCAGTATGGCCATTATCACAATGTTGATTCCTCCCAACCATGAGCATGGGATATTTTTCTATCTGTTTGTGTTCTCTCTTATTTCATTGAGCAGTGGTTTGTAGCTCTCCTTGAAGAGGTCTTTTACATCCTTTGTTAGTTGTATTCCTAGGTATTTTATTCTCTTTGTAGCAACTGTGAATGGGAATTCACTTTTGATTTGGCTCTCTTTAAGTCTGTTATTGGTGTATGGAAATGCTTGTGATTTCTGCATATTGATTTTGTATCCTGAGACTTTGATGAAGTTGCTTATCAGTTTCAGGAGACTTTGGTCTGATGGGGTCTTCTAAATACACAATCATGTCATCTGTAAAAAGAGACAATTTGGCTTCCTCTTTTCCTAATTGAATACCCTTTATTTCTTTTTCTTGCCTGATTGCTCTGGCTAGAACTTCCAATACTATATTGAATAGGAGTGGTGAGAGAGGGCATCCTTGTCTTGTGCCAGATTTCTTTTTTTTTTTTTAAAGATGGGGTTTCACCATGTTGGTCAGGTTGGTCTTGAACTCCCGACCTCAGGTGATCTGCCGGCCTTGGCCTCCAAAGTGCTTGGATTATAGGCATTAGCGACCACGCCCAGCCCTCTTGTGCCAGATTTCAAAGGGAATGCTTCCAGTTTTGGCCCATTCAGTATGATATTGGCTGTGGGTTTGTCGTAAATAGCTTTTATTATTTCGTGATACATACCCTTCACACCTAGCTTATTGAGGGTTGTTTGCATAAAAGGCTGCTGAATTTTGTCAAAGGCCTTTTCTGCATCTATTGAGATAATCATGTGGTTTTTGTCTTTGGTTCTGTTTATGTGATGGATTATGCTTATAGACTTGCATATGTTGAACCAGCCTTGCATTCCCAGGATGAAGCCTACTTGATCATGATGAGTAAGCTTTTTAATTTGCTGTTGCATTCTGTTTGCCAGTATTTTATTGAAGATATTTGTGTCAATGTTCATCATGGATATTGGCCTGAAGTTTTCTTTTTTAGTTGCGTCTCTGCCTGGTTTTGGTATTAGGATGATGTTGGTCTCATAAAACCTGTTGGGGAGGATTCCCTCTTTTCATATTGTTTGGAATAGTTTCAGAAGGAATGGTCCCAGTTCCTCTTTGTACATCTGGTAGAATTTGGCTATAAACCTGTCTGGATGTGCCACATTTTCTTTATCCAGTCTATCACTGATGGCCACTTGGGTTGATTCCAAGTCTTTGCTATTGTGAACAATGCTGCAATAAACATACACGTGCATGTGTCTTTACAGTAGAATAACTTACAATCCTTTGGGTATATTCCCAGTAATGGGATTGTTGGTCAAATGATATTTCTGGTTCTAGATCCTTGAGGAATCACCACACTGTTTTTCACAACGGTTGAACTAATTTACACTCCCAGCAACAGTGTAAAAGCGCTCCTATTTCTCCACATCCTCTCTAGCATCTGTTATTTCCTTCTTAATGATTGCCATTCTAACTGGCATGAGATGGTATCTCACTGTGGTTTTGATTTGCATTTCTCTTAACAACCACTGATGATGAGCCTTTTTTCATATGTTTGTTGGTCACATAAATGTCTTCTTTTGAGAAATGTCTGTTCATATCCTTTGCCCACTTTTTGATGGGATTGTTTTATTCTTGTAAATTTGTTTAAGTTCCTTGTAGATTCTGGATATTAGCCCTTTGTCAGATGGAGAAATTGCAACAATTTTCTCCCATTCTCTAGGTTGCCTGTTCACTCTGATGATAGTTTCTTTTGCTGTGCAGAAACTCTTTATTTTAATTAGATCTCATTTGTCAATTTTGGCTTTTGTTGCCATTGCTTTTGGTGTTTTAGTCATGAAGTCCTTGCCTATGCCTATGTCCTGAATGGGTTTTCTTCCAGGGTTTTTATGGCTTTAGGTCTTATATTTACGTCTTTAATCCATCTTGAGTTAATTTTTGTATAAGACTTGTATTTTAACAAGATCCCTGGGTGATTCGCATGTGCATTAAAGTTTGAAATGCACTGGTCTAAAGCACTAACTTTCCTATTGTAAGTAGCTGAAGTTCAGATGTCCTATCAGAGAATTCACTTCCACCAAATGATACAATGGACATTCTTTCCTCTTATTCAATCAGGCTCCAGTTTAGTACCAGGCTCTCTTATTATTGAGCCTGTGACCACCCACAATTAGAACATTATTAAGATTTAAAAATGGTCTATATTTGTTTTAATATAGGCTGGTTTATATTTGTTTTAATCTTGTTTAATTTATCTAATAATTGTAATTAATGTTTGCATTAATTTGCATCTATTTTTGTTTTCTTTTTTGAAAAGTATTTTTATCTCTTTCAAACGTATGTGTCTCCTTAATTACACAGTAGATTCCTTGACCTCCAGTGCTGGTTTTACAAGTGGACACTGATGCTACACGTGCAAGAGCTCATTAAATGTTGAATGGCAGTCTTTAATACTTCTCACCAACAAGACAAAACAAGCCCCAATGCTTGGCAGTATAGTATCACAAGGACTTCTGACTCACAGAAATCTGAGAGGAATTCTTTTCAACCATTTAATGTGTGACCATGATCAAATTATTTAACCTCTTAAGGCCCAGTTTACACATGTGCAAAATGGAGATAACAGAGCCTGTCCTTGGGAAGAGTGTAAGTGTTAAAGGTAAAAGGCATTTAAAATACTTATTACTGTCTAGTTACATAGGCCTTAACAAAATTAACTATTACTATTATTGCATCTGTGATTCCATTAGCTCTACAGAGAGCTAAAACCTATTGAATATATCTTTTTCTGAAATCCTTCTATTCTTTTCCCCATTTAGTAAATTATAATTCTGTAATTCTATAGAACTGTATATATATCACATGTTTTCTGTCTTCAAGGTCAATTTTATCATTGAGCTGAGAAAGAGCCTCAAGTTTGGTTTTAGATCATGAACTCCATTCAGTTCAAATGATATTTTCAAGGTAACTGATTTAAAATAATTAAAACCCCACCGTGTCATTTAAAAATAAACTCCTTACCTCTTTTTCCTTTCTGTCTATGGCATCTCGCTCAGCCTGTAATTGTACTTCTAGAGACAATTCTGGTTTAGCTTCTACAGCTCCAAACTGTTTTCGGTCCTCTACCTTTAAATATACAAAAATTTTCTCAAATTTTCATAAATTAAATCCTGATTATCCAGGTTTTTTTTTTTTTTCTGAGAAGCAGCAATCCTATTTCTCCAATTAGAAAGTCTACTTCTAATTAGTGAATAATAAAAACGTTGGCCGGGTGCAGTGTTCACACCTGTAACCCCAGCACTTTGGGAGGCTGAGGCGGACGGATCCACCTGATGTCTGGAGTTTAAGACCAGCTGCCTGACCCACATGGAAAAAACCTGTCTCTACTAAAAATACAAAATTAGCCTGGCAAGGTGGCATATGCCTGTAATCCCAGCTACTTGGGAGGCTGAGGCAGGAGAATCACTTGAACCTGGGAGGCAAAGTTGCTGTGAGCCAAGAATCATGCCATCGGATTCCAGCCTGGGCAACAAGAGTGAAACTCCATCTCAAGACAAAAAAAAAAAAAGTTGTAGATGCTCACTTTTAAATGTATTTTCTGTAAACTCAAACAGGAATTTTTGACAATTAAAATTCATTCCTCAGATAAAATGAATGGATCCCCTATTCATTTGTGCTTTCTGCAGTATGATGGGGATGAATTTCATTCCTTCTTAGTTTGGGGTAAAGCATCAAGCTAAACTGGTACCCGTTTTTCACTTAGCTATTACTGATGGCTAAAAGAGTAATTAATTCTTCCAGTTCAACTACTTGTCCCTTCTCAGGACTAAGATGTGCAAGCAACATTTGGAAATAAGAAGAAACAGAAATAGTTATGATGTCAACAGATAAACACATTATATAATACCTACAAGAAGTCGACAATTTAAGAGTACTCTTCATTAAAACACTTAATAAAGTTAGCCCAAATAAAATGCCACACCTTTTGAAAAGTATCAGCACTCACGAGCAGTGCCTGCTCCAGTTCTCTTACTCTGAACTCCAGTTTCTCTATTTCTTCATTCCTCTCTTGTATATCCCTTTGAAGCTGCTCTTTAGAGAGCAAAAGCTCACTGCATTTGTCTGTTTTTTCTTTCAGATGATTTGTTAACTGTTCAACCTGAAATATGAGGCAAAACATTTAAGTTAAAAAAATTTCAGCAAGCTAGTTAGTATAGGTTGAGTTATCCTTCATTTTGGATATCTAGAATCCAAAATTCTCCAAAATCTGAAACATTTTTGTCTGTCTGTTTAAAAAATGGAGTCTCCTTATGTTGCCTTAGGCTGGAATGCAGTGGCTATTTACAGGCATGATTGCCATGCACTGCAGCCTCAAACGTTTGGACTCAAGCAACCCTCCTGCATCAGCATCCTGGTACTACAGATGCACAGCACCAAGACCAGGTCAAAATCTGGAACTTTCTGAGCACTGACGTCATGCTCAAAGGAAATGCTCATTGAAGAATTTCACATTTCCAATTAGGATGCTGAATAGGTAAATATAATGCAAATATTACAAAATTCAAAATATCTGAAATCTGAAACACTTCTCTCAAGCATTTTAGATAAAGAATACTCAATGCATATAAAACGTATCTTCACTTCAAAAAGTTTTTTTCCAAAAAGTATTATTAAATGTTATACTAATTTCACTTTTTATATAGATGCAACTGTTGTTTCCAACAGGGGTGACATTTTACAAGTTGAAAACATTAAGCAACACTAGTAGATGACACGTAACATTGCTTTTGCATAATTCTTTTAAAGAGTTTTTTCTCTTTTTTTCAGAATTTTAAAATAATTTATTTCACATAAGTGTTAATAATTGAGAGAAATAAAAATGATTGTTTGTGATCATTTGGAGTATAGACTAACACTGATAAAGTCTAAATTTTTTTTCAGTTACACAATTGTTTACAAAGAGTTCTTTCTCTTAAGACTAAGACTTTCTCTAGCTAGGAAGAGGGGAAAAATGCATTTTTCATAAGGCTGAATTATCTAATAGCACAACCACACTAAATCCTAATAAAGATGACAAATTTGCAGAGTACTGATTTACTCTTATATGGCCCAAATAAATCTTTTATGGACTATATTTTGAAAATAGTCATTGGGACAGCTTTTTTAATCTATACATTTCATCAGCCTAGGAAAGAGATAAGGATGACGGGGAGTGAGAGGGACCTGTGCACCTTGAAGATTTCCCTAAGTGTCTCTAGTCTTGGTTTCTCCTTTAACTAAAATAATGATGTGTGCCAAAACCTATTGCCTAAGAATGATATGCAGATCCCTTCAAGTGAATGGTTCTGTGACAGAAGAATACAGGAAGGATTAGTAATACTGTATGAAAAGTGAGGAAGGAAAGCTTAGTTTAAAAAAAGCGACACGTGATGGTAAGAAATAAAGTAATTCTAGCTTTTTTTTCCGTGAAATATTCTGAGGAAATTATCTACAAAATGACAGTTATTTCTCAGAACATTAAAAGAATGCAAGCTTAACTTCAATTTCAGGTTCACGGATGATAGCAATAAAGCCACTGATATGTGCAGTCAGTTTTAAAGAGAGAGGAAAAAAAAAAAAGGCTGCTGGGGAGAAACTTTAACAATAGGTTGACTAAGATTTGGAGTAAGGTTAAGAGAAAAGGCAACAAAGTAGGTACAATAAAATGGTGCATTTTTTTTTTTAATCTTGAGAAAATCAGAAGCTAAGAATCAGATCTAGCAAAGTGAGGTGAGAAATAGATTACAATGTTCCTAGGGAGAAAAAAAACAAACATGCACATCTTTGTTAGTTTCTTAAAGTTTCACAAGTGAAGCAGGCCAATGTTTTCAAATAAAAGATAACTACATAATAGGAAATGACAGCTTAGGTTCTAGAGCTTAAATATTCTTTGAAGTACAATAAATGACTATTTTTTAAAAGCTGAAAATATATTTGTTAGAAATGGGGCAATAACTAGAAACTGGACACTGGTAACTTTTGTACTACTGTAGTATATAACATTTTATTACAAGGAATTTATAGGCACTCTATACTTCTTAGGCTTTCTTTTAAGAGAAATGAATCCACTAAACTGTTTAGAAATTACATTCGAAATAAAAATTGTTTTCAGAAATTATACTAAAGTGTTCACCATGTGTGAGGTCAACATTCCTATGATGTGGGTGCTATTACAACCTCTGTTTTAGAAATGAATAAACAGAGATTTGAGAAGTTAACTGACTTAGTTATTGTCATTAACTAGTAAATGGCAGAGTCATGATACAAACTGGGATTGCCTTACTCTAAGCACAATGTCTTTATTACCATGACAAGCCATCTTTAGGTATTCAGTGAATCCTCTCTCATTCATGTAACATTCATCTGGTAAATGTGGAGTTTTGACTATGTTTCTATGAGAAAAATGGGCAGTTGGGGTGAAAAAGGAGAAGCAGGGAGACTGGTTAAGAGGCTACCACAGTGATCGAGGCAAACAATGACAACTGGGATATAGGGAGATGAACAAAAGTGCAAAGAACAGAAAGATGTAGTGCAATCTGACCCATCAATGGGTTGGAAGTAGGAGTTGAGAAAAAGAGGGGAATCAAGGCTGATTCATGTTCTCAGCAATCGGGCAGGTTAGAAGGTACAGAATTTACTGAGATGAAAAAGGAAAACTTTTTATGCTTATCTTTCTCTGGTAATGGCTAATCAGGGATCAAGACCTCTCTTTTGGACAGGTTAATTTTGAGACAACTAAGTGGATATAGAGTAGGCACTGGATATCCAATTCTGGAGCTTAACAGAGATGTCAGGGATGGAAATACAAATGTAGAGTCATTTATATATGACTGGGAAGAGGCTGTACATAGGGAATAAAAAGGGGCCATTTACTTTTTGGGGTACTCCATCATTTAGGCTGGGTAGCAAGTTTCGGGGTACTCCATCGTTTATGTTGGGTAGGAAAAGGAAAAACAAAGACTAAAGGAGAGAGATCAGTGGAGTAGGTGTGTCACAGAAACCAAGAGAAGGAAGTATTTCTGGGAGAAGGCTGCAATAAATGCCTCTGAATGGTTGAGTAGGATGGAAACAGAGTTGGATATTAGCTATAGCCATGAGGCTCTGGGTCACCTTAACAAGAACAATTTAAATGAAGTAGAAGGTATAACCCTACTGAGAAACAAGGGTTGGATACCTCACTGGAGTGGACTAATAGAATGGGAAATGAGAAAGAGTGAACACAGATAACTCTTTTGATTACTTTTGTTAGGAATGGGAATAAAGAAATAGAGTTTATTTAATTGGGAAATACTAGAAGACATATGCAGATGGAAATGATTCCAAATTTCAACACGAATGATTTTTAGGGTTAATTACCTTCTCACACTTAAATAATATTAAATTTTCTAATTTTGAAGATTTACATCAACAGAAATAATCCACTTTTAAGTTTTTCATGATGTGCATCTGATTTTACCCTTGATACAAATTACTGTAAGGTGGGCAATATAGGTAAAGTTCTTACCTCTCTAGTTTGATGTTCACTGATAGGCTGGAATCGAGGAACAACCTTAAGCTGCTGTTCTAGTTTCTGTATTTCCTGTTGGAATACGTCTCTCTCATGTTCTCTATCAATGGCTTGCTCCTAAAGTTTAATAATAATAATGATAGTAACTAAAGAAACAGTATTTAGTGAAGCTATTATTTCTGACTTCTCCATTAGTTATGTGTTAGTTTTGTTTGAAGACCAAGGACTGATGATCATGGAATATCCCAAACCACAAAAGTTTTAAAAGATAACATTTTATTTTTTTGTATGGCACAAAAGGAAGCCTTTTTGGGCTTCTCAACAAAAATTCAAGTATTAATATTTAACTATTTTTTGAAGTACTTTTTTTTATTCAAGTAATATTAAACACAGGATGAAAAAATATTCACCTTAAAGTGAATTTACTTTTCTAGAACAAAGGAGGAATTCCACTGTTGATTTAGTAGTTAAACAAAATAATTAAAACAAATTATTTGGTAAATCAATTTCCTGAATCCTAATCTAGGTTTTATGCCTAAAGTTATAAAATGAGTAAGAATCTGATTCTCTGATCTATAAAGAGAATATTAGGCTTATGTGAAATCTTAAAAGAAAACAAAATGTGAAATTAGAGATTTAACATCTTTTTGGAAGAGAGTAATGGCAGCACGATCACTACCTCCAGGCCTATTTCCAATGGTTACACTGTTACCTGTGCCTTTTACAGGTGAAGCAGTGGCGGTCCATTATCTCTTTGTCTATCTTAGTTTTTGATTAAATAAAAAACTAGAATTAGCTTCTTATCTGAATTTGGAAAGGTAAACTGGTGGGGCTTATTCATACTTTTTATTATGTATAATTCAATACACAATAAAATGTACTGATTTTAATTCTGAGTGCTGCACAATAAAAATTATTGGAATTTTAAATTGGAATAGTACTTTTTGATCAATTGGTAGAATAGACACCTAATAAAACATTGAAAAACTAATTCAAGTCTTTTTGTAACTTAAAGTTCATAGCCTAGAATACTAGCAAAGAACATTCCACTGAGAAAAATCTATATTCAACTCGAGAATACTTACATCTAAAAATTTTCTCATTTTTTCTAACTGCTTTTCCAGTGCTTGGTTTTGCTGTCTTAAATCCATTAGTTCAGCATTTTTTTCTTGTTCCAGCTCTATAAACCTACTGACTTGTTCTTCCACGTCTATTTCTAGAGCTTTCACTTGTTTTTGAAGGTCATCACGTACTTTTTCAGCTTGACACTGTACTTCTAGTTTTTCCTTCATTAATTTTTCTGTCTCCTGCAGTAATTCTGTTTATTAATATAAAGTATACTGAGTTAAATTATAATTAATGATGTTATGATAATGAAATCCCTGATAACTATGTCCAAATTTTACCTTCATGGAATAAAAGGCTGAGAATTATTTTAAATATACATGACAAAGTAAATATTCTCTTATGAAAATATCAAAATTATATTAAAATATTTCTACATAAGTAAACAAGATCTTAATAAAATTATATGGAATTAACAAAAAAATGTGTCCTGTCACTAAAAATAATTTTTGTGAAAACAAAATAGCAAATGACCAAAAAGAATCTATTTTTACTACTGGGCAAAGAACAAAGTGTAATTAAATTCAAGCACAGAAAAAAAAACCTCACCATTTTTTTTCACCTCAGGCAAAAAGCAATTCATTCCAAACCCACAAAGTCAATTTTATTTGCATACACAATAAACAGTAAGATCAAACACTGTAAATCTTTAACTAAGACAAGTAAGAGTTACAGAAGTAAAAATAGATATAATTGAAATTTCCTGTTAGTCTTACTTCTTATTAGATCCATATTCCTGAGTTGCTTTTGCATGGTCACATGTATGTTAATCAACAGAAAACTGACATGTATGACAGGCAGTGTGGTATAGTGCTTAAGAACATACAATAGGGGGGTGGGAAGCTGGGGAGAGATAGCAAGGGGAGAAATGCCAGATGTAGGTGATGGAGAGGAAGGCAGCAAATCACATTGCCACGTGTGTTCCTATGCAACAATTTTGCATGTTCTTCACATGTACCCCAAAACCTAAAATGCAATAAAATAAATAAATGGGAAAAAAATAAAATAAAATAAAATAAATAAAATAAAATGGTTAAACATCACGGAATAGCATATCCCTGCAACCATTCAAAATATGGAAGGTATATATGTACTGAAATGGAAGGTGATCAAAAATATTAAGTTAAAAAGACAAGTTGCATACTATAACTGAGTAAAATTTTTGTTTTTGTAAACCAA
>NW_016107413.1:2229356-2239332 GCF_001604975.1 Cebus imitator
AAAAAAAAAGAACATACTGTAGGCTCAATCTAGCTCAGCAACTTATCTCCCATGTGACAATTATGATGATGTCCTTTAGTTTCCTTATATGTAAACTAATAATATTACTGATCTCTTAAAGTTATTTTGGCATTAAATGAGTTAATATATGTAAAGAAGAGTGTCTGAGGCATGGTAAGCACCATGTGTTAGCCATTATTATTATTAATATAGTAACAAAGTATATGTAGCAAAAGTAAAACAATCTTCTAATGAAGAAAATGGAAAGAACATATCCCTGCAGTCTTTAAACTAACTGATATGCCAACATTGTATTCAGGACTAGGAATCTCTAGAAAATAGCTTTCCTTTTAAAATAATACTAATATTAGATGTTAATATAAAAATAAATCACCAGAAAGCCTCTTATTAAATTTCATTGATCCTTTTGCTACCATCATCTTACATACTTCCTGATTTAGAAGGAGCATTTTAAAAACTCATAGATTCAAAGAGTTTAATATATTTGTTAAATGTTTTCTTAAAAAAATTAAAATGGCTGGGCGCAGTGGATCACGCCTGTAATCCCAGCACTTTGGGAGGCCGAGGTGGAGGCATCACCTGAGTCCAGGAGATCAAGAGTAGCCTGGCCAACATGGTGAAATCCTGTCTCTACTAAAAGTACAAAAAATTAACCAGGCATGGTGGCTGCTGCCTGTAGTCTCAGCTACTCAGGAGGCTGAGGTGGAAGAGCTGCTTGAACCCAGGAGGAGGAGGTTACAGTGAGCCAAGATCGTACCACTGCACTCTAGCTTGGGCAACAGAGCAAGACTTCATCTCAAAAAACAAACAAACAAACATTAAAATAGCTTTAAGCTCTATGTAAAAACAGACACTATAAGATGATGGTCAGTATGAATCTCAGATGTTAATTTCAAATGAAAATATGTGCTTTTATCGTAAAAAAAGTTTTTTTTTGTTGTTAAAAACTGTAAGTATGAAACAAGAGCAACACTGCAAAACTAGAGATATGTTAGTTGGTTGAAAATCCAGAGGTCACCCACATTTTGGAGTTATCTCTACCACCCAAACAGTGGCCATGCAATTGTATACACACACCTGCTCCTGGTGCTGCATCGACTGCAGCATCTACTAGTCCTAGGAGAATAGAAAAAAAACAAAACAAAAAAAAGACACAACGAAAGTAAAATTTATATGTCTTCTAATTCCTAAAATAGAATAATGCACATGCACACATGTGTATCAAAAGCAAGAGTTGAAGACACTGATTATCACCGGTAACATTTTGAGAAGTTCCGGTATTTCTCAAATGTTTTACATGTATGACATATCCTGTCCACATTAAAAATTCCAAACTAAACCTGTTTAATTAATTTGAGCAGCCAGAAGAAACTTAACTATATTACAATTCTATATGCTGTATTTCTAAACTTTATTAAAGTGAAATCAGTGAAACTTCACATTTAAAAATCCAACTGTATGTGTAATATAAAAGTGAGAGGACATGGTAAACAGGATTTAAATTTCCATCGTTACAAAGACTGACATTTACTGCTAAATAAACTTTCACTTCAAGATATTACTTAATTTCTTATTTAATGAAAAATGAAAGGGTACTTACAAATTTAAGTGTTATTTGAACTCCTATTTAGATTAAACTAGATGTCAGCCTACCAGCCATTGACCTTTTACAATCGACTCTGCTTGCAAGTCAAAAATCCCTTCCACCTGCTCATTACTAGTGCCAAATCAGTGCTTTTAGATATTTAATTCAAGTATACATTTTTGCTGCCTCTCTGCTATTAGAACTAAACCTTACACAAATTTTAAAATATCCTGCCTCATTATTTGCAGATTTCTCCTGAAGCAGAAGTTTGAGGATAAATGAAGAACTATCTTTTCCTGTTAACATCTGCCCAAGGGGAAAAACAAAACAAAACAAACAAACAAAAAAAAACCAACCTGATTCCACATCATTGGCTAATAGGACATTTATCTATAAAATAGATTTTCTTATACTTTTTCAAATCTCTATATAAAATATATGAATAATGACACTGAAAGAGGAAAAAAAGCCACTGCAAACCTTTGAAGAATATAATAAAATCAGAGAAATGTTTCATACAAATTCTGAAAATACATACGTTGTTCAACTGGGCCCGCTTCTGCTTTCATAGCTTCCTTTTGTCTGGACAGTAATTCTCTTTCTTCCTGGATCTGCTGTTGGTCTGCCTCCAATTCTTGCAATCTGTTACTTGCACACAACAACTCCTGCTCAAGACGATCTATTATTTCAGATTTTTCCTGAATTTGCCTTTCAAAAAGAGTTTTTTCATCTGCGTAGCCATCAATGACACCTATAAAATAAAATTAACAAAGAATGGAACTATTACTCATTTCAAATTTAACTACTAGGTTTTCATACAAACAACTAGCAAAACTTTCCATCATTCCAACCTAATAAAAGTTTTGAATGAATTTGCTGCTCATTGCAGCAATGATTAACCTTTAATAGAGTATGGTCAATGCTCTATTAAACAAAGACATTTCTTTGTTTACCGTTGTGCATAAACATGAAATTTTTCTGAATTTTCTTACATTCTGCTATACTAAAGTATCACATCACATAGGTGTAACTCACTTTAATGAACATATATAAACAATAAGTTTCTGGAGAGCTGACTACAAATTAGATGTTTGTGAACTAAATCACACTTCGATAATTAGAAAGTTGGTATTTTTAGTAATTTTAGAAGGCCAACACCCATGACAGCAGAGAAGAATAAAAAGAGCATAGGGCTTTAGAGGTTCAAAGCCTGGAATAACCATTTAATGGTAATGGTGCCCTTTAACAATTTAATAACATCTTTTAGCTTCAGTTTACTCATCTTTAAATTACAAGGGTTGTTTTAAGATGGTGTGATTATGGTAGCAAGTCATCACCATCCTTTTTGGTATTTTTTAAAATTTTAATATTTTCTGTAACTCTATAAATTCTTTTTATAATTAAAACTATATATATAGTTTTAAAAATTTCTTGGAAAAACTTTGAAGATAAATCACAAGTACTTTTTAATGGTCACTTTAAGTTAGACTGATGGCTTCCAAACCTGGCTGTGTATCAAAATCTCTATTTTAAGACTGAAATTTCTCTACCCTTAGTTGTCGATGGCAAATTGCTCACCCTCAGCCTTACTGAGCTCCACAGCTAGCTGTTCTCTGGCCCTGGACTCCTCATGAAGGCGCTCTTGAAGTTCCTCTTGGCACTTAAGGGACTCTGTTGCTTCTTGTTTCTGTCTAAATGACTCACGCATCAATTCTGTCTGTGTAACTTTCGCATGTTCAAGCTAAACAAACATAAAAGAAAATAAAGAATGGAAATACTAGTTCATTCTCCATTAAAGCTGGAAAAAAGAAGGATTTTTAAATAAAGATATACTACTGAACTGTGGTCATTTAGGTATTGCCAGTGCATGCTAAGATTAGCAGGTTGGATAAATTAGAGGAGACAAGTAAATCAGCTGTGCACAACTTTCCGTAAAGTGATGTATTCTAGCTTTACTGAACAAAAGAATGTGCTTCTTTTGGATATAAACCACTTTAAATCAATGGATGTGTAGTTTATCATATGAAAGAAGATATAAAGTTAATGAAGCACAGGAATTTATTGTATTTTTAAAAGAATTTTATGTAACTATATGGTCTATGATAAATTTTATTTTACATTTAGTACTTATTGACTGTGACTCCTCTAGTATTGGCTATATACTTTTGGGGACTAATAATACATGATTAGTATCATGGCATCAATTAACAAAAATCATAGTGGCACAACAAAATGAAATACATTTAAAATGCATGATTAATAACAGTCTCACAGTAAAGTCGTAAGAATTTGTAAATTTATATATAAAGTACTTTGTGCATTAAAAAGATATTACTACATTTTAAGCTTAAAATATGATCAAATGTAGTGGTTTCTAATTTATAGTTACATGTCTATAACACATTATAAAATCATGATAATATTAAAGAATATTTTTAAAGACTTCTGCTCTTCACATCTGAGTGTTACTCGTCATAGCAAATGGATTTTAGAGTAAACTATAGCTTTTGATGGCCACTTTAAATCAATTTCCAAAATATCCAGTATGTGATTATTCTTGTTTTAATAGGATATTTTAAATATCACATATAACTTATTTGAAATTAATATGAATACACATATAAGACAATAGAAAATTAATCATACATTTAAAATTATAAACTATTTCCTAAAATACTCATGATAATATGTTGTTACCTCAAAAGGAATAGTTTTACTTTTTTTTTTTTTTTTTTTTTTGAGACGGAGTTTCGCTCTTATTACCCAGGCTGGAGTGCAATGGCGCGATCTCGGCTCACCGCAACCTCCACCTCCTGGGTTCAGGCAATTCTCCTGCCTCAGCCTCCTGAGTAGCTAAGATTACAGGCACGCACCACCATGCCCAGCTAATTTTTTGTATTTTTAGTAGAGACGGGGTTTCACCATGTTGACCAGGATGGTCTCGATCTCTTGACCTCGTGATCCACCCGCCTCGGCCTCCCAAAGTGCTGGGATTACAGGCTTGAGCCACCGCGCCCGGCATAATAGTTTTACTTTTAACTGGCAAGAGTTTTTCCTTTAAATGTGGATAATATGATTAATTTTTATTATAAATAAACATAACAATAAAGTATGAACTAATTTATACACAACTACTTCCTGAATTTAGTCACAACCCATATGTTAAAAACATAACTGCTTTTACATACACATATGTCATTTTTTTCTGTTCATTATATAATGATTATCAAGTAAATACATCTGACTAAAAAGGATATGCATTTTTTTTCCCTTTTCCAAATTTACTATAGGGATACAACAAAGGATTTACAACAAAATAAATACTTGTTTTAGTAAGTAAATTAAGTCGTTGCTTCTATGTTCTACTTCTTGACAAGATTTAACCAGCCTTAAAATCCATTTAAATATTTATCATAAGACCACAAGAAAAAAACTTCAGTTTTACAAAACAAAAAAAGTGGAACAATCAAATACAGTAAATCTAGCAAAAAAAAAAATTCATTTATTATAGCAGATGAGATCCATATTTTACTGAGAGATAAGAGACACCCTTCAAATGTTCATCCAAATAATATTTAAAGAATTTTCTTCCATTCAGAGTATGTTTATTCCTAATATCTATAAAAATATGAAGTATATAAAAATTTAATATTCAATATTTCTAAAGTATTTAAGAAAGTTATCATTACAGTAAAAGTATATGTAAAGTATCAGTCAATATTCTGTCACTTTAATATAAAAGTTGCAGAAGAGGTAACAAAACTATTCTGAAAACCATATGGCTTGTTAAATATTAGCTAGTACAGTAAAAAACTCTGAAAGTCATAAAAGGTGCTGAATAACTTTTAGTTATACTGAATAACTTGTAGTGAACCTGAAATACTAAATATTCAAGCCTCTTTATGCTAAATACTCATCCATAACAATGTTTATAAAATATATTTCATATAAAAAGCAGAAAAGGATGTTTCTTTTTATATGATTAGGAGGAATATTAAAAACAAAAAATAAGTTCTTTAGGTTAAGAATATTAAAATTAGAACCCAAGCTTCCTTTTTTCCTTGTCTGGAACAGCCAATATATCGTATGATTATAAAGGTTTCCTAATTGCTCAATGACAATTCACTTAGCTGTTTTATAAGTATTACAATACCTAGTCTCTCAAATATAATAATCATTCCATTTTTATTCAGGATTGGCATAATAAACATACAAAAGCAAGAATCTTAAGGAAATGCCGAATCTTTTTAAACAACCTGCCTGGCATTGGAGAACTGTAATATTATCTCATTCTGCTTTCTGTAATTAAAAATGTAGCCAAGTTGGAACTCAGACCAAATTTAGCCCTTACGTACGTCCAGGATGAATGAGTAGTAACATATCAACAATAAAACAAGGTTCTATCCCATTTAGCCTTAATATAGACATTCAAAATTTAATTTCTCATTATAGTGTTTAACAAAATGAATACTTTTTATACTTACTGAATAAGGAGGGGTAGGCAGTGAAATTTTAGAAATAAGCTTTAATATATGCCCATTTCTTTTATGAATAAAGTGGAAAATAGAAGTATTAACAATTACTGAGTTATTTTCATCCAAATGTTCACATAGAGGAAAAGGATGTGGTAAAGGCACGCGAGATTCAACCTCATAAATGTCTTCATCTTGCTCTTCCAACCACGAGCCGCTGAGTCTGACAGTTGCCAAATAGGTGCTGTAAGAATCCATCCCAGAAGATATAGCTGCCAAACTTCCTAATTTGCTTTATCAATTTTCTAATACATTAAAAAGTTCCTCTTAAGATCTACCATAGCAATATAAAAATTTATTAAGAAAACATATAAAATTAATTCATAATTCATACAATTGCAGAATAAAAGGAGGGGAAAAGTACAGGAAAAAAAACCTACAAATCTAAAAAAACTAGGTCTCTATCACTCTTCACCCCACCTCAAAAAAACCCAAACAAAAACAAAAACCAAAAAACAACAAAAAGTAAAAATAAAAGCAAGCAAACAAAAACACCTTTTAAACTAGAATAAGTCCTTGAAGAGAAGAATAAAAATATAAACATCTAATTAGATGAGCAACAAAACTGCTTTTAAGATTAAAGATGTCTGTGGTAATAAGTAAGCCTTCAAAGCAGAACCTGGCAGGGGAGGTCAAGTTTGAGATCTCCATAGTAGCAGCCTTGAGAAATGCAGTTGCAACATTATTTCCCTTGCTCTTTCTGCTTCACTCTATTCAAAAGGAAAAGCTCTTCTGAACTGACCTATTCAAATAGCCTCTCAACGCTGAGCCAAAGGATTCTAGTCAGTGTCCCCAGAGGAAAAGGTCAGAACAGAGGGTGTGGTTTAATGTCTTTACCTATAGGTACACTGACAGGTGGAATGTGAATTAATACACCCACAAAAAAAGCCTGCCTGACAGGATCCAAGTTCCACGTCAGGGCTTTGAAAAGGGCATTTAGACAAGTTTATAACGTTTATAAGATAAGCTGGTGTTTTTCCATTCCCTTAAAAAATTGCTTTAATTTTAAAATGTGAAATTATGTTTGAGTCCACATTAGTAATAAGTTATTCAAGTATATCAAATAATCATAATTATTTCTGGAAAATTAAAACTTCCTTTTGTTATTTCCTTAGAAATACTACTCATCTTTCAAGAAGCCACTAAAACTATAGACATTTCAGTTTTAACCTATTTTCACATTGTTTATAGAGTACGTGTTAAAGAAAAAAATTCTTTTTAAAGCTACGCCATATATAATAGTTGAAAATTACACCACTTAAGGTATCTTATCAACCCTGAATAAACTTTAAAATCCCAAGTATATATAATAGGCTTCTGGGTAGCTCTAGAAACCTGAGCAATAGTGAATAAATAAGCCACTCAGAATTTTAGAAGATAAACAACTTACTTTTTAATACATTTTCAATAATGAAAGTTGTTTTAAAGAAAGGAAAAAGCCCTCATTTTGGTGTTTTTCTATCCAGTAACTAAATATCCTGAACCCACAAAGCCTCTATTTAAATGGAAAAACCCATGCTTAATACCAACACAAATCTATTCGATAGCTACTCACACTGTAAAGTTGTTTAAGCCAGTACTCAAACCGTTTCAGGGTAGGTAGGCTAATAATTAGGGCGGAGAAAATGACATTTTGTAGAAAGCCAGCATCTACAGGGAGATGCTTGTGGCTGTGGAGGGGCAGTTGCCTCTTACAAGTCTAGACTAGACAATAAAATTTTTTTGTTTATTAAGGTTTCTTATGCAACACTCCAGTTAGTCTATGAAGGTGTCTTAACAAAACACGTTCACAGACTAACTGGAGAGTTGCATAAGAAACCCTAATAAACACCTATACAGGATAGAGGCCTAACCTTATCACTGCTGCAGTTAAATGTGACTTTAGTGGGACTCTGGCAGATAGAAGTTGTCACTATCCCAGCTGCTCAGCCTTATGGACTGTGGGGACCCATGCTTAGCTTATCAAATACCTCTTAAAATACTCTTTCCCTGCTCCCTTTGCAAACTACAGTTTGTTTTGATAATCTGATAGCCAATTTATCTAATTTGAAGCAAAACCAAAATCTGTAAATAAGAAATAGCCCTTTATAAATAATAACATTTAGGTCAGGATAAAACTAACTACAAAGATAAGAGAGAAAAATTACTGAGAAAAATGGACTCAAAAAAGTAACAGATTAAGATGGTTCAGAAAGAGAAAACAACCCTCATAACAGTATATTAACTGATGGAATAGTATATTAATTGATGTTCAGAAAGATGGCCCTGAATTAAAACAATTGAAATTACAGTCTATTATTTCACCCATTTTTGGAAGCATGTAAAACTTGCTTCCATCCATGTAAAACAAAATCCTGTAACTAAGTAGTTATATTAGGAACACAGGTCAAGGTAAGACGCTTACACAAAGAAAATAGGGTAAAATTAGGGCAAAAAAGACTTGAAAAGCAGTATTAAATAAAGATGATTCAGGATGGTGGCATACAGCCCTTGTAACAATAGTAATATTAACTGATGATATATTAATTGATGTTCAGAAAGGTAACTGAATTAGAGTAATTCAAATTATATTCTATGCTGCTTTCCCCCACTATTTTAGAAAGCATATAAAACTTCTTGCAATCAAAAATAGTTATAATAAAATGACTTAGAAGAACACACTTTTAATTACTCAGACTAGCTGGTTATCCCCAGATTTCAGAGAATCAAGATTTTAATATATATTTGAAGGCTATTAATTTGCAGCATAGAGTTGTTTCCTAAACAAAAGAGCTTTACTTAAATCATATAATGTCAAGCCATTTAACCATTTTTCCTCATACGTATTTTCCTCAAACTGTAATACATTTCTGTTGCTCTCTTTTGGACTTTGATTTGTTTACCTATTGCTCTAAGTTATTTCACAGAGGACCTACAACCTGCAAACATTACCCTGACATAGCCCGGACCAATGCTAAGCACATTGGGGACGATACCTGAAGGCAAAATGTTTCAGCATTTTGATTACAGGTTTGTTTCAAACACAACAATGACAAAACAAAATCTTAACTTATACTACTGTTTCATCCTCGGATTCCTTTTCTGAGAAAATATAGAAGCATGTAGCTTTGATGTTGTAATTCTTAAAAACAAGTATTAGGAAGCCCATATAAATTTCCTATAGTGAAAATCATTCCATGGGAATAAATTATATATTCATTAATTTCTTCTAAGGCCTAGAGGAATCTCCTGGTAAATAACCTCCTATGGCTCTCAATAATACTTCTGGATTCTGGAAAACTTTAATTGCTGAAAAACTATCCCTAAAAAAGAGAATGGTTTTGATTTCTACCTGATTCAGGAATCCAGAATCTGTGAAACCATACTCTCAAAGATAAAACTTCTGCAGAACCACAAAGAGACTACTGAGTAAGAACTGTGTTAGAGAGATTACCTCTCTAAGGGCCTTATGACAGTCTCCTAAGTATTTTTTTTTTCATGCTATCATGAAAGCTATCCCAACCAGTAGGAACCTAACAATAAAGTGAATATAAGCCTGATTGTATGGTAGCCTGTCCAAGCAAAAGAGAAGTAAAACCATTGTAATAAACGTATTATAATATAGACTTGGACATACCATTGGGCAAATTACCCCTCAAATCAAATGCCTAAAGTAACTCCTATAATACATGTTATGAAATCAGGCCGGGCGCGATGGCTCATGCCTGTAATCCCAGCACTTCAGGAGGCCGAGGCGGGTGGATCACGAGGTCAAGAGATCGAGACCATCCTGGTCAACATGGTGAAACCCCGTCTCTACTAAAAATACAAAAAATCAGCTGGGCATGATGGCACGTGC
>NW_016107413.1:2239492-2242660 GCF_001604975.1 Cebus imitator
AAGAAATCAGCCAATCAGCCTATAAGGCAGATACTTGTCCAGTGCCCTGATACTCAGAAATTTTGCTCAATGAATGACTCATCTTAAGCATCAAGTCCTACAGTAAACTTTACTCGGTCCCCACCATACCCCAATACGTCACATGCTGCTTTCTTCTCTGGTCTCAGAGTATCCTGTAAAAAGCTATTTTCCTGAATTTCTCTTTCACTGAAAACACAAAGATATTACAGCATACATCCCAGCTGTTTTACATTTTGTTATAAGTGAAAAAATATGAAGGTTAAAAGGAAGTATACTATTATAAAGTAGAACTGAATAATGACATGTTGAAGAGGAAAGTGAAATATAAGTTATTTCACAAAGATATTACACATCATTCTATGTCAATCTGTTAAAAATAGTCATCAGATTCAAAATTAAAAATAACTAAAAAAACAATTTTAGTTATTAATTAATGAGACTATTCTGAAGATGCCATACTACACTGGATTAACTAAACTACTCATAATTTATAATAACATCGAATGGCTTTAAACATCTATCCATGGAAGATTAAAAACTGAACTGAAACTAGTTTAGAAGAAAGTTTTTAAAAACACTTATTCCCAATGCTGAAAAATATTATTCACTTAAGAAATACCTCATTTTTATTACTTTTTTAACCTGATGTCAACAACTAGTTCAACATTTTATATAAAAGATGATAGTATAGTGCTTCAAAATTAAGCCAGAACAAGGTGAACATTATACTAACAATCCACAGATTAGTGGTTCTCCAACTTTAGTGTGAATCAGAGTCATGTAAAGGACTTGCTAAAAACACAGGTTGCTGGGCTCCCAATTTCAGTAGGTCTGGGGTGGGGTCTAATAATTTACATCTTGAAGATATCACCAGGAGATGTTGATATTGCTGGTTAGGGGTTGTACTTTGAGAAGTCTCTGCCATCAGTTACTACTCTATACAAAGCTTTTGTGATCTATTTAGTGATATTTCAATTATAATAATACGGTAGAAGCTAAATAACAGTGTGAATTTAGTATTTAACAAATTGGGAAAAATCTGGAAAATGCCATGGTCAGACTCCTCCTGTACTTCACTACCTGGTCACATTAACAGACGGTTGCTATGAGCTGTGGTCTTGGCCTGGGGAACTGAATGTTTCAGGGGGAGCCCACACACTTGACTGCTGACAAATTTTGGACAAGTTTCTCTCCAGTAGCCTGTTAGGAACAAGTGGCCTATTGGAACCACTGACCACTTCTGATTTATTTAACATTCTTCATGGTGCTTACCAAAAGATAAATACTACACTGCATTAACTAAACTGCTCATAATTTACAATGGCATCAAGTAGTAGCAACAGTATTAACATTAGGCAAGATCGAGGTCAAAAGTACTTAAAAGTGGTCAAGAAACAAAAAGTATTAACAGTTGTTTTCATATACGAAAGTACAAATCACAGAAATTAAATACTAATATACCTGAAATAAGCAACAAACAAAACAAAAGCAGGATCATGTAGGAATTCAGAATCATTTCTACTATACAACTTCCATAGAACAAAAGGGATAATTAAGATGCATATGCCTTCAAGCTTCGAAAGTGCCAAACAGCAACCAATGAAAATACCTAAATTAGCTCAGTCGAGAGAGTGAGATAGCATATTGTACTTCAAACTCAGTACGTATCAGCAATATAAGAAGGTTACCTGACTACTAGTTTCACTTATGGCTTCTAGGAGTTTTTCAACTGCTGCTTGTAGTCGAGAGCTAATATTCAGCATAAGTTCTTCATTTTCAGGGTCTATTTCAGTTCCAGCAAAACCACTCCTAACGAGTCGTTGTGACAGCTCTGTTCCTTCCTCAGTTACTTTTGACCACATGCTAATGTCATTTCTTGGCATATCACTTCCAGAATAAGAGGGAATGGATTCATCTGTAACTAGATTAACAGTATTTTAAAGGCATAAATTAATTATAATAATTAAAATTTTTAAAGTTATAAAATAAAATCAAACTAAAACTTGAAATCATGGAAATTGTAAGGTCTTTTAAAACAGTGTGGTAACAAAACAAATACAAGATACAAATACAGAATATAATATTATTCAATAACCAAGCAAAAGAATGAGAAATGTTATGCTAATAGGAATTTCCAGAAATTGATATTTGGGTCACTCAGTATTTTTTTCCTTGAAAAAACTTCTAAGATGCCTTTCAACAGAAATTTACTACATGCTCACCATGTAGAGTTTGCTAAGTAATAGGAACATATAGGTGACAAGATCTGGTTCTAACCCTCAATGAATTTACAGTGTAATGAGGAAATACATAAACAATCACAAGAAAAGAAAAGCATTGTGCAGTAGGACGTTCCAGGTGTACAGATGGATACAGACACGTGCCTGAATTTGTCTGATGCAGGCTGACTTTTGAGCCCACATTGGGCAATATCACCTGCTTTGGCTACACAGTAAACGGGACGAAGATCATTTTGTTGCTTGCTACTTTTTTAAGAGAAATACTGGGATAAGATTAGACTGATGAGCAGTTCTAATTTAACTATGGACGTTGTTATTCACATTACCCACACTATTTTTATTTCTTATGTAAAAAAAATTGAGTTTGCATGGGCAGAAGATAAGCTTTACAAGTATTTTCTCTAAGCTAAAATAAAAGCATAGGTTATTCACCACTGGTACAAAATAGTCATCCATGGCAAATGTTACAGCTCAACAGTGAAATTTCCTGAAGAGGCATTACCTATTCTTTTATTACACGAAGTATATATTTGTTATCAGTACCTATTCAAAATTAACAAACTAAAGCAGAAGAAATCTTAACGTACCAGGTGCTTGGAATAAGTGCTTGAATATCAGTTTGACACATGCACTCAAAATAAGAACTATTTATTAGAACTTATCTTGCTAAAGTACCTGGTGCCATATTGAGTTTTCTTAATCTGTGTTGTAATGCCATTCAGATACAGCTTCAGACACAAGATCTGAATTCAGCACAATTCAATATTCACTAAGCATGTCCTCTTTATAAGCTACTGGCTGAGGAGTCCAAAATAGCATTTTAGGGCATGATTTTAAATGTTTGCCATTATATATAGGTTTATCTAATTCTTTTTTTTTTTTTTTTTTTTTTTTTGAGATGGAGTTT
>NW_016107413.1:2242693-2263880 GCF_001604975.1 Cebus imitator
GTTCAGGCAATTCTCCTGCCTCAGCCTCCTGAGTAGCTGGGATTACAGGCACGTGCCACCATGCCCAGCTGATTTTTTGTATTTTTAGTAGAGACGGGGTTTCACTATGTTGACCAGGATGGTCTCGATCTCTTGACCTCGTGATCCACCTGCCTCGGCCTCCCAAAGTGCTGGGATTACAGGCGTGAGCCACAGCGCCCGGCTGTCTAATTCTTAATATAACAGCAAATACAACTTTCACTTTGTATTTTTATTTCCCAAAGTAAAAAACACATCAGCTACACTGGTACTTATTTTTATTACTCCATGTGCTCAAAATTGAATACTTCAAAAGTACTTAGAAGCGCAAGATAATCTTGGAATTTATAGCATCTTTACGTGAGAAATTAAATGCATTCTAGTGACATTTTCTTTCTCATGGGTACAGAAATGTGACGCAAAAGGAACAGTGCGATATCATGGGAACTCTAGGCCTTTTGGGGCAAAGGGACATGGAGAAGTAGTGGTGAGGTAGGTGAGAGAGCTAAAAGAAGGTAGCTGGAAAATAAGCTGGATCCAAGTTGTAAATGGTCTTGAATTTCATAGGAACCTTGGGGGTTTTGCTGTAAACAAACGGAAAGAGTAAATCATATTTTGAATAGGGAGCTAATATCAAATATGTGAATCAGGAAGCAAATTGTAGCAATGCAGAGGTAAGTTAAAGAAGAAAAAAAATTGTTTACATGTTATTTCAATTGTCCAGATGAGAACTGATAAAGACATGAACTAAGATGGTGGGTGGTGGGGGGTGGTGTCGAGAAAGAGCACAGGTTGGAGAAGACAATGTAGAAGACAAAAAGGAAAGAAGATCTGTAGAAGATGACTCTGGGCTTCCAGCTTAGACAATTCTTAGGTGACAGAGAAGTCATTAAGAAAAATACTAAAAAATCAGGAGAAAATATACATAGTAGGGATGAAAAATTAGTGTGAAATGTTAATGGGATTTGTGGAGATGAGCCAACTGTGGGAACTTTGAATCTGCAATGACTTAGGAGTTATTTGTAGAAAGGTGAGAGTTGAAACATTGGAAATAGATATATTTGTCTTAGGAGTAATATTTAGCGAGAGAAGGAAGACAAAGTTGAAGCCTCTGTATATCATAATCTAATAAAAGAACCTGTGTTAAAAAAATAAGAGAGAGATAGGAGAGAGATGTTCTTGCAGGCAAAAAGAGACTGCTTCAAGAAGACACTCTAGTAAAGTTATTTGTCTAGAAAGACAAACAGAAAAGGACTGAGAAGATGCTATGGATCTGACAACTGGGAGGTCGGTGTTCTCCTCTGAGAAAGCAGCTTTGATACTGCAGGAATAGAAATCAAAGCTGGTGAACACAGGAGTTAGTTTATTCTCTGATTAAGTTTGCTGAAGTTTACCTTGAGCAGGGAACAAAGGTGAGAAAATTCAACACTTCTTTTTAAAGACAGTATGAAGACAATCTAATGTTTTGGGGTATAGAGAAAAAAATCAACATGAAGAAAAGACTGAAGATACTGTATATTAGAGGGGAGCAAATCTCAAATACAAAATACAGAGGATGTGTGAAAGTGACTTACAAAACGTCTCTGAATGTTAGTTTCTTGAAATGGCTAATTTAAAAAAATAGACATTAAAGTACCTAGAAAAGGTGAAGATGTCAACTAGCTTAAATTATTGTCTTAATAACATTTTGAAGATATAAAGAATCTAAAATAATCTGAATATGTTCCAAGAAAAAAAGAATTTAAAAAAATCCTATAAAATAGAAAATGAGAAAGACATCAAGCTTAAGTTTTATTTTTAATAACTAGTCTTGAAGGGAAAAATTCATAGGATAATATAGATTAGCAGGGGAACTTCTGAGACGCCAATAATAGGCAGTCTAGTTTGGTAAATAGAATCATTTCAAATTGGCAAACCTCTTGGATTTATGTCTTAAACATAGTAAATGATGGTTATTCAAGTCCTTTCGTTATTAACTTTATGGATTGTATCATGTTCATTCCCTGACAGATAATGATAAACTCCTCAGGTTAAAGCAGGATGGGCAATGTGATAAAGCCTTCTCTGCCCCAAAGGCTCTCTGAATCTCTATGGCTTCAACAGAATCCACTAGGCTCCAGTCTGACCCTGATTATCTAACTGCTGAGAAAACTGTACGGAAGCCCTGGGAAACTTAAGAGGTTTGCCCAATATCACAGTGGGCTAGAAAAAAACCAAGGCCTTCTGATTAGTGCAGTGGCACGATCTTGGCTCACTGCAACCTTCACCTCCTGCGTTTCAAGCATTCTACTGCCTCAGCCTCACGAGTAGCTGGGACTACAGGTGTGCGCCGCCACACCTGGCTAATTTTCATATTTTTAGTAGAGATGGTGTTTCACCATATTAGCCAGGCTGAACTCCCGACCTCAGGTAATCCACCTGCCTTGGCTTCCCAAAGTGTTGGGATTACAGGTATGAGCCATCGAGCTTGGCCCCTAGCATTCTTCCTATAAGACAGCATTTTTCCAAAAGGAGGCTGCAGCAGACAAGATTCTGTCCTGGCCTCCTATGGGAGAGGTGAGCATAAAACCACTGAATCATCACAGTGCAGACCTAAAGGAAATTTTTTTTCAACACAACCTGGGGAATTCATTTTTATGAACTGATCTAACATTCATTCGGGTTTAAGTGATTTTATGTTCGCTCAAAATTTCCCTTCAATTTCTTAAACTAGGTTACTCTTATTAGTAAACTACGTTACAAATATTAGCAAATCTATTATCTATTTTTTTGAGTGTTAACAAGTCCATACATGTTTAAAATCTAAACAAGTTCAGACTTGAAGGCTGAAAATACATCACAAGTGTTACCACAAAAAGTCGTTTATGAAAACTGAAAAGCAAAAGTTGCTTCACAATTATTTTTTTATTACACTAAAAAACATAAAAGAAATCTTTCAAAAGTATATTTCATTTTAAAAAATAATGCTTCCATTATAAATATGAAGAAATGTCAGAAAAAATTCTTACATATGGAGCATAGCGTTAATATTTTAAAGCCAGTATTTTCTTTAAAGTTTATATAAAAATTAAGATGCAGATGGATTCATTAAGTGTCCCCAGTAATATCAGTGGCTACTCTAATTTTATTAGTAAGACTATCACATCACTGCTAAACATAAAAACATTAAGATGGAGTTAATTAAATGGAAAGTACATGTAACCAATGATACTAATCCTAGCAAAATTATCTCTGCTACAATATTCTATATACTATATTTCTTAACTGTGGATTTAGTTTTTCCTCTTAATATTATTCTTTCAGAATCAGTCAACAGTTAACTAAAATTTTAAAGGGTTTAGTTGATTCAAATATATGTAGTGGTTTTAGGCAAAATATTAAGTATCATGACTTTATTTTGCTTTCAATCAGAATAGCAATAATTCCTTCACTAGACTATGAATTGCTGTAAAGCTGAGAGCATAAAGTGCTCAGTAAATGTCTGTAGAATTAAACTCATAAAATTGTTTATAATTGGAAACTATGGCCAGTCCGTGGCTCATGCCTGTAATCCTAACACTTTAGAAGGCCACGGCGGGTGGATTACTTGAGGTCAGGAGTTCGAAACCAGCCTGGCCAACATGGTGAAACCCTGTCTCTACTAACAATACAAAACTATTAGCTGGGTGGGCATGGTGGCAGGCACCTGTAATCCCAGCTACTTGGGAGGCTGAGGCAGGAGAATCGCTTGAATCTGGGAGGTGGAGGTTGCAGTGAGCCGAGATTGTGCCATTGCACTCCAGCTTGGGCGACAGAGCGAGATTCAAAAAAAGAAAAAAGAAAACTATTACTGAATATCTTAAAATAGGATATACATATTTTATCTATGTTGGAAGATTAAGATACACTTATGCAAGAAAATAGGCTAGTGGATCAGAAGTCCTTTTAGGTCTGCTTTCTCATGGAAAGTGAACATAAATATCCTCTGTGCGTGAGTTAAATTACCAATTCATTCCTTTTTATGGACACAGTGCTCTGGAATTAAGTTCACTGTCTTTTAAGGTACGTTGTCTGCTGAATTCTTTGGCAGCCATGTTGAGAAGCATCTAAGAGAACTGCTAACAACAATAAAAAGCACAAAATACATCTGCAATGCACAGAACATTCTCAGAGTGTCTTTTGAACATGGCAGTCAACCTGGTCTACGTCTTACCAGTAGAACAGCAAAATCTCTCCCTAGATGGTTAAGTGAAACAAGCCTGTGAAAGAAATGTTTTTTAAAAAGCATAATTTGATAAACACTTTTACCAGACCAAGAAAATGTTATTTAATTCCTCTCTATAGCTAACAATCCATATGCAGATATCAAATAGCTGTGATTGAGAGCTTAACCAAGAGTGAAATTAATTTGAAAAATCCTTCTATCAAGTTTAAAAAGAATGAATTTGAAAGCAAGGTTCAAAATTCAGTATTTCAGCTCTTAATTTACTAAACGCAATTTTTTTCATAAGTAATGAGACACTGAACTAAAAGCAATTTTTAAAATTATCTTTGAACTTAATTGAGGTGTTTTAAAATCAGTTTTATTTGCAATTCCAAATCAAGCTTTTCTCTGTGCTTAGAAACACATTGCTGGCCAACTTATAATTAGGCAAACCTTCCACAAATGGGATAATTCCTTCTCATTTTTCCATATGAAATTTAACAGACAGAATGCTCTCAAAAATTACAAAAACTGGCATCTTAGGTCTGCCTCTAACTGGGGAGAAGTGCTTGAGTATGGAATGATAGTGAACTGTGGGCTTGATCTTCTGAGCCGGGAGTCCAGATTCTATGTTTCTCTATCTCACAAAACTTTTCTCCCCTTTTGATTTCCTCATTTCCCTCTCCTGCAAGGAACAAGAAATTGAAAAAACAGCAGACAATGAAGTTCAGCAATGTGATGGAAAGAAATGGAAAAAAGAGGCTAGGTATGGTGGTTCATGTCTGTAATCCCAGCACTTTGGGAGGCTGCGCCAGGCAGATCACCTGAGGTCAGGAGTTCAAGACCAGTCTCAGCAACATGGTAAAATCCTGTATACTAAAAATACAAAAATTAGCTGGGCATGGTGGTGTGCACCTGTAGTCCCAGTTACTTGAGAGGCTGAGGCAGGAGAATCACTTGAAGTTGGGAGGCAGAGGTTGCAGTCAGCCGAGATTGTACCACTGCACTCCAGCCTGGGTGACAGAGTGAAACTCTGTCTCAAAAAAAAAAAAGAAGAAAAAAAGAAAAAGAAACAGAAAGAAGAGCCCAGTCCACACAGCTAAAGGAAGACGGAGTTATGAAGAAAGCTCTGTCATATCAAGACCTCATCTCTGAATCCACATACATTTTTTAATATTTCAACCCACTTTTCCAAAAGGAAAAAAGAATCTAGTAGAGGACAGTCCAAAGATAAGACCAAACCTTGTGTTTCTTATCAAGACTTTCTTCTAACCATTTCAACAGGTATGTGAAACTGATGCTAGGTTCCTAAAAAGCCTTCATTTCTAATCTTTTCTTAATTTATAGGATGGTTTCAGGATGTCATCCATACCTCACAGATACTGGTAAGAGTCCCGAGTACTGAGTAGAAATTTTGTTTTATCAGTGGAGAAATGTAACAGCATTCTGGTTTATGTATGCACAGTAGCAACTCTGGGTAAATATAATGACAACTCTATGATACCCACTTGCAGAAATGCCATATAATAATGGTGTTTGAGAAGAGTCATTCTGAGGTATTTCTGTTTGAAGGTCCATTTGCTGGAAAATACTTATTTTCTCTTCCATATTTTCAACACATAGCAAAATGCCTTGAACTCAGCAAGATTTATTGAAATGATTGTTTCAACAGTATAGAAAATAGTACCTTTTGTGTGTTCTTCATGGACACATGACTTCACAGATGCCTCTGCTTCTGACCTCCAAATTAGGCTGGCAGATGACTGGCTTTTACTAGATCTATCTAGAATCCCAAGGACATGGCGACCAATTGTTTCTTCAACAGCTGCTGTGGTCTTTACAACTTCTAAGAGGATCTTCAAAAGTCTGTTATTAGCTTTCTGGAGTGCATACCTGTACAGATAAAGACGCACTGATTAAAATGTTTAATCTTTCGGAAGCAAACACTTTGATTATGTCCAACAAAAAACACACTGCAAAATATCTGATTTGCCGGGCGCGGTGGCTCACGCCTGTAATCCCAGCACTTTGGGAGGCCGAGGCAGGTGGATCACGAGGTCGAGACCATCCTGGTCAAAATGGTGAAACCCCGTCTCTACTAAAACTACAAAAAATTAGCTGGGCATGGTGGCGCGTGCCTGTAATCCCAGCTACTCAGGAGGCTGAGGCAGGAGAATTGCCTGAACCCAGGAGGCGGAGGTTGCGGTGAGCCAAGATGGCGCCATTGCACTCCAGCCTGGGCAACAAGAGCGAAACTCCGACTCAAAAAAAAAAAAAAATAACAGGTGATCCTCTCTATTAAAATAATATGCAAGAGTATCGACAATAAAGTGCTTCTTGTTTTTTATTTGTGACTATATATAAATATATTTTGAATAGAGACAGGTTTCACCATGTTGGCCAGGCTGGTCTTGAATTCCTGACCTCAGGTGATCTACCTGCCTTGGCCTCCCAAAGTGCTAGGATTACAGGCGTGAGCCACCACACTCGGCCTTGTGACTATATTATAAAGTGATTGTTTTTGTCTGAAAAATTTTGGCCAATCAGCTTAATCATATCATTTTTAAAAATGTACAGTATCGAATTGATCTGAAAAAACCCAAATAACTAAAGTCTTATGCTAGTAACTAGGTTACGAGAAAATTTTGGGAGACAAAATTTAAGTTTTAAAAACTATGGTAGTGACTAAGCATATGCAAGTTATTGAGCCTGATGTCCATAGTTATACATATGTATTTTCTACATTTAATCTTTCTATGTCAAACATAAAAACATATTTTAAAACATAATTTTAAAATCACACCAGGAAAAATTATGTGGTAGTATTTGTACAAGTTAACGGTGTTGAGCTGAATGTTTAAATTACTAAAAGTAATAGGCAGAGACCTGTGTTTAAAAAGGTCTGCAATGAAATTTCACTATCTGTCAACACCAGAGGGAGTATCACAGGCCGTTTTTATTACATCTATTCCAGAGGCAGAAATTTCTCAAGTTACACTCACCACACTCATTTCAGTCAGTAGAAGAAGCCTGTTTTCAACCAAATAGAATGAATTTGGTGTGTCTCTCTTTTTTAAAAGTAATCGTTATTTTAAAAAATTTGGCAAGTAATGCTAACCACCCACCAAAAATATCTCAGCAATTACTATTACAATTTTAATGCCTGTATTTCTAGACTTCTCCTCCTGCCTCTCATAAATACATATATATATATATATTTTAAAACAAAAATGAGATCATCCTGAAAAAAGTGCTTTTGTACACTCTCTTTTTTGCTTAACATGAACATTCTATCATGTGAAGAAAGGTATTTCCATAAATGGTGATTCAGAAGGCTGCCTGATTAATTTTCTTAAAAACTAAACAACTCTCTTGTCCTAACAACTCAGTTCAACAAAGGCACTGCAGCAGCAAACTTTATACATGCAGACAAAATAACAGACTTTCACGGTAAAGGTCTTCTGTCTTAAGATAGTTTTATCTTTCAGCTTCACACTGTAGGAGATGCCAACAATCAGGCTAAAGGATATCTGTTTTCAAAGGCACATGACATATCTATTTTAAGACAAGATAATAAATGGAGAAGTTTTTCTTTAGTATTTGTCAAGTGAAAGAGACGTTCTATTTTTGCACCTAGATCAAGTTCTCTGCTTATATAATCAAGAATACTAAAAATAAAACTCAAATAATTTAGTCGAAAGCCAAGGGTTTTATTTCCTTAACTTGTTCTGAGGTTTTGTTTAAGCCCCAAACCCCAGGACTAGAATAATATGAAAATATTTCTAATGAAAATAATTAAAATTAATCTGATGGTTAAAAAAAAAAAAAAAAAGAATGTTCATTTTATTGGCACTTACTGTAAAAATTCCTAAAAATCAAATACTGCATAGTTTTCAAAATTTACCAATTAGAGATAAATAATATAAAATAAACAAAGTGTTTATTTTATATTGCCATGGTAACTCTAATTTTCATACACTGTCTTTCTTGTTTGAGTTCCATACTGACTGCGTTCCATACTGATGATCCAATGGGGAAGCCAAAATCTTAGGGGCCAAATTCCTCCATGCAAGCTGAGGAAGGAGGTTAGGAGGACACAAGAGGGTTGACAGTCACAGAAATTGGAAAAGGAGGAAATTAAGTTAGTAAATATTAGTTTTAATTTAAAATTAAAGAAATAATTTCATTTGAATAAAACAAAGTTTAAAATATTGTGCTTAAAGTCTTTAATACTAATGTAGGATAACTATTCTCACTTAATATTTACATTTTTATATTAATCTCTACAAAAATCAAAGTAAGGAAAAGTTTTGTTAACATCAGGTGATTAATTTATTCCTCTATAGGACAGGGAAATAGATTAAAAGTTGTCATCTGTTATGTAGCAAATGCATGAAAGAAGTTAAATGTAGAATATTTATATTAACAATAGTTTTTTTTTTTTTCTCAGCATAAACAAGCCAGGGGATGGCTTACACTGAATACATGTCCATACAGTGAAGGAATATAGTTCACAAGTAGAACTGTGTTTTTAGGATACAAAATGGCATCTAAGTATAAAATTAATGAAGAAAGTTTCAATATTCAAATACCTTAATACTAACAATTAAGTATGTGATTAATATCCAATAAAAAATCATATAGAAATTTTTTTTAAAAAAATTTATTATTTAATGATGAAAAACTGAAAATCAACACATACATGGACATGTTTCATACACAGTATGATGACTGTTAAGACAAAGTATAAACGTACAAGATAAAAATAAGGATGAAGTTTATTACATGGAAACAACCATTTAAATTTACTTTGCACTGAAAAAGTACACATTTTATATACCTTTCATTAGATAAAATCTCAGGAGGCACATCGTCAGGTTTTCTGTCCAATTCCTTTTCTTTAAATGTCTCTTCCTCAATTTCTCCTTGGTTTTCACTTCCATTCTGTTTAAGTTTGTGTAAAGGAAGAGAGGATAAGACAGAAAGAAAACCTGTCATCTTGGAAATAGCATGTCATTCTTCTATATTGCTATGAGGTGAAATAGCAACCTCTGTGCACAAAATTGATACTATTTGGTATAATATTTAACTATATTTGAGATAAGTGTTATCAAAAGAGGATAAAACATTCTAGAACACAAATAAAAAATTTTAATGGGTTCAAATTATGCATGCTATAGTGCAACAATACAGTTTGTTAGGTTCTCTTTGGTGAAACAATAGTTGCTGTTGCAGCAATGCCAGATCCAAATCACCTTAAATGAAATGTAAGGCATTCTGACTCCACCTACCTTACACGTATGCAGTCATGAAATATGTTAAGCTCAATACCTATAAAAGAATACATCTTATACCAACAACAAAGACCAACAAATCCTACTGAATTGTTGATACATTGCTCCTAGGTGGGCCAAAGTCCATACTACCTGTGTTTGCGTACTGCTGTTGCGCAGCTCACAACACAGCTTCTCTCTTCCAGCTAAAGACAGCTGCTTTAGTGCTTCCAGCTCCTCTAAAAGCACCCTCTCTCTCTCTGAAACCAGGTTTTCATTATCTATGGAGGATCTCTAAATAAGAAAAAAGGTCATGAGAGAATATTGTTTGCGATAGAGAAAAAGGGCAGAAATATTAAGAAGACTCCTTTTAACCCCCAGGACCAATAGGTCCTGGCTCTACTTATGATTTATATTGCCATCATAAGGGGTTAAAAGTATATACAAAGATCAATGCAAAATTTAAGATATTTTTTAAAAGCCAATTAAGCCTAAATATTCAGGAATTTGTGCGGTTCAATTAATTTTATCAATTTTGCATTGAAAATTAAGAAGTTTGAATTCACAAAATGCAATGAAGAAAAGCAAAGTTAATTTTTCCAAATAATGTTTTATGCTCAGCTCCCAATTTTCCTTTTATTTTATATTTGAAAGAATACAGGTTATCTCTTATTTACTTATCTCTCTTTTTAGCTTCAGTTTTCAAAATTAAATTCAATAAATTTGTTTTCATAAGAACTTCTACATAAATATTTCTTGCTTTTCTGCAATGGTTTTGTGAGTATATTTTATACAGCAGTTGACGAGAATGCAGCTCCCAAATACCAAGAAGAATTTAAATTTAGTCAAGAAAGGGATAAAAATGTTAAATAAATTTGCATTTTTCAAATCAAGAAGAGATGTTTCCCTAGAAAGAGTTCCAGAAGCATACTACTTCTGATTTCCATTTATGATTAAAAAGATGGATTAAAGACAGATAAAGATAAACCTTTGAGAGGCTAATTGGTGGACTCACAAAACTATAAATGAATATAGGAAAACTGAATGATAGTAACTGTATAATGAAACACCTCAGCACAATGTTACTTCCAAAATGTCAAAGTGATATATATGGTTAATGGAATGATAAAAACAAAAACAAAAACAAAAACAAACAAAATACCTTGTAGCCACTTTTCCAGTGCTTGAAAAAGGAGTTAAATAAAATGACAGAAAGACAACACCCACTCCAAGATTGAGGTAGGTGTTCCTTACAAGATCTAAGGCTTCTATGTTAGTAGAATGTGTTCCTGATGCTAAATATATGTAGTTTATTCAGATTTCGGCAAAAAAAAAAAAAAAAAGATTATGGCTACATGAAAAATACTGCTGTTTTAATTTGGGGATCAGGTTCAAATTGGTGTTTGGAAAAAATAATTGAGGAGAGAAAAGGGACTATAAGACCCTTACCTGGGCTAACTGTCTATTAAGTCTCTTAATCTCTTCTTGTAGCTGTTCCTGGTCTTCTCGCTGTCTCTCCATCTGACGCATATGTGCTTGCCTTAACAGTTCTGTTGCCTGTTGATGTTCTTGGTATTGTCGTACAAGTTCCTGTCTCATATCTTCCAGCTGTTCTTCATTTAACATTAGTTGTCTAGAAGCATCCATGCTTGACACCGAAATCTCATCATGAATCTTTAATAGTTAAAAAAAAAAAAAATTCTATCATAACACATTTTGTGAAAATCTGTCAGCATTAATATTTTAAACAAATATGAAAGCAATTCTATTATCCCACAAAGAATGCGATGTTTTATTTTTATTAAACAAAAACATAATTTTTAAATGATGTTCTTAACTATAATTAAAAAACAACATAAAGTTACTTTATTATCATGTACGTTATTTTCCAAAAGCAAAACAGCTATTTATCAATTGGTTTAGATTTAATCTAATTCTAATAGAAAAAAATGAACAAAGATACTTAGGATTCCTTCTACTCTTAATGACGCTGTAATGCCATTATTCCTCTTGACATTTTATGATGGGAAAATAGTATCAATAGAATATTTTATATTTTAAAATTAAATGTACGAAACATGAGAAACTACTCATTTAATTTACACAGTGGTTACCACAGTACTATAGAGAAGGATTGATTAAAAAAATTTTCAATACATTTTATTTGAAAATAAAAGCTTTATATTCTAGACTCTCATACTCCTAGGAAGTCAACTCCTTAATACATTCTATGAGTACATCATTTCCTGGAGAGATGCTGCATTTTGAGTAATTTTGCCTTGAACAGTTGTTGGTAAATTAAAGAGGTCTTCAAGAACACCTAACAGGTTTTGAATTCCATAAAGAGTTGGTAATTTTATTTTATTTTTTATTTTTTTTGAGACAGAGTCTTGGCGTCACCCAGACTGGAGTGCATTGGCACCCTCTTGGATCACTGCAACCTCCACCTCCCTGGTTCAAGCGATTCTTCGGCCTCAGCTTCCCAGGTAGCTGAGATTACAGGCGTGCACCGCCATGCACAGCTAATTTTTGTGTTTTTAGTAAAGACGGACTTTCACCGTATTGGCTAGGCTGGTTTCAAACTCCTGACCTCAAGTAATTCACCTTTCTCAGCCTCCCAAAATGCTGGGGTTACAGGCATGAACCACCATACCTGGCCTGTAGTTGGCAACTTGAATATTAGTCTGAACAAAACATAACCTACCCAGAATATTAATAAAAAATTTAACATTCAGATAATGTTAAAATAAGTAGGATTTATTACTTTCTGTTAAAGGCAGTGAAGAGTTGAGGTACAGACACAGAATAGATCTTCTATTAATGAATAAGAAATCAAGAATTAGGATATAGATAGTAAATTCCTTTAAATAGTCTTCCTAAATAGGTAGCTATTTCCTTGTAATATTGCTGTAATTAGGTAAATATTTTATTCACAGATATTACCAAACTGTAGTACAGTTACTCTTGAAATAGAATTAATGTGCATACAACTTACAATGGGATTTTACCAGGTACAACATCTTTAAGATAAACAAGAATACCATGAACCAGACTTGTTTTATCTGATACTAATATTAAGTCACCTATCCATATATCTTACAATTAATAAAACAATGTGAATCATAAGACTGAATTTGATATTTTCCTCCTCCATTAAGCGCATTATTGTTAATATTTTTATAGTGAAGGAATTCACAATTTTTAAATAAGTTTTTTACATTCAAGGAGGCATACTTACAGATTCTCTGACTAAAAATGTTTTATCTTTGGAGAACATTTCTTCTGAAATAGTCAGCACACAGTCCTTTGTTTCTAGCATATCATCGGGATCATTATTTGATAATAAAACGTCCTTTCCATGTTCTCCTAACTCTTTACTGAGTGGTTTAAATTCCTCTTTAAATTTCACATCCACTGTCTCAAAAGTCTGAAAAGGAATTTGATCCTGTGATAATTTCCTTTCATTAAAATAATGTTCTTGCTGACACACAGCATGTGCTTGCTCTGCTGATGTATTTTCTTTTCCCCCAGATATTCTTCTAGATAGTTCAGTTTGTTGAGCAAATGCTATGCTCATTGATACAATAACCTAAAGAAATAACAGCAAACAACAAAGGATTAGATTTAGAAATAACAGCAGGAATTTAAAAAGCAAGTTACCACTCAAAATTGTATGAACAGAAGAAAGCATGGCCTCATGGTTCTAAACAAAAAGAAATCCTATATTAAAGTAATACAGACACAGATTCTCTATTTTACCATAAATCTAATGTCAAAGTATTTATTTTATGGCCTGCCAATTTAAATAAAAAGTAAAATATTTTCTTATTACAACAGCAATAAATGTTCAGTAAAAATTAGAAAATAAAAGCCTTTATCTTTCTCTCTTCCAAGAAAAATCACTTTAAACACTTTAGCAAATACTTTTCCAAACCTTCTTACTCTTCTTTACATATAGAGACAGATATGAATACAGATATCATTTTCCTATAAAAATGTGATCATAGGCTGGGCACGGTGGCTCACGCTTGTAATCCCAGCACCTTGGGAGGCTGAGGTGGGTGGATCACTTGAGGTTGGGAGTTCGAGACCAGCCTGACCAACATGGAGAAACCCCATCTCTACTAAAATAAAAACTTAGCTGGGTGTGGTGGTGCATGCCTGTGATCCCAGCTACTTGGGAGGCTGAACCAGGAGAATCGCTTGAACCCGGGTGGCAGAGGTTGCGGTGAGCTGAGATTATGCCATTGCACTCCAGTGTGGGCAACAAGAGAGAAACTCCGTCCCTCCAACCTCCCAAAAATGTGACCATATTCTAATACTGGAACCAATTTTTACAGCTTAACTATAGTAAATATATCTTCAAGTTCGGAAATAGAAATACATTTCAATATAATTTCCAATGGGTTCAAAGTTTCCTATTACATAGATGGATCATAAGTTTATTACATCAGTTCTCTCTGTTGGACATTTAGAGTGATCCCTGTCTTTTATTTTTTAAACACTAGTATGATGAAATATTTGTAATTTTATCATTGTGCATATCTTTTCTTATTTCCTCAAAATAAATTCCCAGAAACAGAACACTTAGTTTGTATGACTGGTAAATATGAGTAGACATTTCACTTTAATCCAATTTTATCTTTCACTACAACTATGATCCTGAATCCCTGCTTATTCTAGCCTCCCACCCCCACCCAGCACAAGTACTTAGGAATTCTGACTAGCAGTTTTGGCTTTGACAAGTCCCTACACCTTTGAGAACCAACTGTATCAATAACTTTAAGTCCTTTTTGAATAGATAATTTGTAATGAAGGAAGGGTGGCTATAATAAACACAGAATAAAGTATGCCTGGGATTAGAAATATTTGTACCTACTGACCTGCAGCCTTCTTTGTTTTTCCTGCTGGTCCAGGTCATATAACTGAACTTTTGTTTTAATTTCCTGTCTTGAATCTGATTCACCTATTTGGGGTCCTGATTCTCACCTGGTTCCTGTGCTAACCTCCTTTGGAATAATTTGACTCAAAAACACTAAGCAAATAAATCATTAAAGCTGAGTACAAAATCCTATAGTCTTCTCTAAGCCCACTTTTTATTTTTTTGAGACAGAGTTTCTCTCTTGTTGCCCAGGCTGGAGTGCAATGGCGAGACCTCAGCTCACTGCAACCTCTGCCTCCTGGGTTCAAGCGATTCTCCTACCTCAGCCTCCCAAGTAGCTGGGATTACAGGCATGTGCCACCATGCCCAGCTAATTTTTTGTATTTTTTGTAGAGACGAAGGTTCTCCACGTTGGTCAGGCTGGTCTTAAACTTCGACCTCAGGTGATCCGCCTGCCTCGGTCTCCCAAAGTGCTCGGATTACAGGAATAAGCCACCTCGCCTGGTCCTAAGCTCACTTTCTAAAAGGTAACATTATTCCGCATCTAAATGAATCTGTCTAAAAGTATAATGCTAAAACTGACTTAGAGGAATAATTATAATACCAGTAGCTAATGCAGAGAAAATTCAAGTGCTGAAACATTAGGAACCACATCAAAGGTCACATATTTAATAAATGTTAGGGAGGAAATTTGAATCAAAATGTGTCTATACAGAGCTCAAGCACCTTAAACACTATATGTCATCCTGCTTTTGCCCAGATAATCCTGCTACTACATCTTACCTACCAAATTGGACCTCTGGGTGCCTATGCTAGCTCAGACAGAACCAGGGTTTGGTAACAACAATGTCATCTGGAACATATACTCATTACAGCAAAATGTCACAAGATAAAGATAATCAAAAAATAATTAACTAGACAATACAACTTAACAAAACATATCTATAACTTTCTCTAATTAGTGGTCAAAACCTTAAGACTGGGTTTTGCTTTAATTTCCTGTCTTGAACCTGATCTGCCTCTGTCTCTTCATACTGAACATACTAGGAATATAACATGGAAAAACAAAAAGATTAAAAATATGAAAGAGAATAACAGAGATATGAAGGATAGAGTATGGTCAACCAACATTTAATTAGAGTTCCAGAAGAATATAATAGAGAACAATGGAAAGGAACTATTTCAGGAAGTAATGGCTGAGAACATTTATAGAAGACACCACTGCCAAGATTCAAGATGATCAATGAATTATAATAAAAACAAATACTGCATCTCTACAAAAACATTTGTAGCTGTGTGCAGTGAGCTACTCCAGGGAATGAGGTGAGAGGATTGCGTGAGCTCAGGACTGCAAGGCTACAGTGAGCTATGATCACATCACTGCACTCCAGCCTGGGTGACAGAACCCATCTCAAAAACAAAACAAAACAAAACAAAACACACACACACACACACACACACACACACACACACACACACACATCAAAATCAAAAAGATCTTAAATGTTTCCAAAACAAAAAGATGTATTACCCACAAGGGAACAACAAACTGACAAGAGCCTTGTTGACAGAAACAAGAAATCAGAAAACACTGGAATGTTACCTTCAAAGTTCTGGCATAAAAATAACTGTTAAATCAGGTTCAAATGGTCAACAAAATAAACTTTCATGGACAAAAACAAAGACAATTAAAAAACATTGTTTACTCCCAATAGATAATCAGTTAAAAAAAAAAAAAAACTTCTAAAAATTTTTCTTCAAAAAGAAATAAGATCCTAAAATGACGGCCTACGATGCAAAAAGGATTTGAACATAAACATCCTTTTTTAAAAAAAAAAACGTGGGCAAATTGAAATACTGACAGTATAAGACAATAATTTTATCTGAATTGTGGAATAAGAAAACACAAAGACTGTGCTTCCAGGCAACATAAAATAAGCCCACTACAGCCTGTTTCTCCCACTGATTACCTAAAAACTCTGAGCAAAATACAAAACCAACTGAAGAATTATGAAGAGTAAACAACAGCTAGGAGACTGTAGAGGGAAGTAAAAACTTAGAGAGGTAATTTGTATAGGAAAGATGAAACAGGATTTCTAGTCTGAACCTAACTGGGCGAACTGCCTATTTTTCTTTTTAAAATTCACATTCTTCAAAGAACTATAATGACATCCAGAGCATATAGAACATACAATTCAAAACATTTAATATACAATTCAAAATTAGACAACATATAATAAGTAGCATGTTGAACTCATTATCAACACACCTGTTCTAAAAGAAATACTAAAGGAAGGTTTTCAGGCTAAAGAAAAATGGCACCAGAGGAAAATCTGAAATTTGAACAATAGTAGAACATATACGCTTTTCAAGTACATATGGAGCATTCACCCAGAAAAGACCATATTTTGGGCATCAAATTTAAAAGAACTGAGACTATATGAGGTATTTTGCCTGACCACAAAGAAACTTAAAAATTAATTAATCAACAACAGGAAACTATCTGAAAATCATAAACACAAGGAAATCTGTGTATTTCTAAATAACCCATGAATCAAAGAGGAAGTCATGGAGGAAATAATATATTTCAATTGAATGAAAATTTGCAGAATGCAGCTTTAAATATTGCATACAAGGAAACATTGCTATATTTGCAAGCTATAATGTTTAAAGCTATAATACTATATTTTCAAGTATAGCATTAAATGAATTCATTAGAAAAGAAGAAATGTATTTTAGGAAAGCAGAAGAAGAGCAAATTAAATCCAAAGCAAGCAGAAAAAGGATATCAAAAAGATAAGGGCAGCAATCAAAAATAAAAACAAAAACAATAAAAACAATGAAACCAAAAGCTGAATCCTTAATATCAATACAATCAATAAGCCTCTAGCCAATTCAACAAAAAGATGAGAAACAGGGATAACACTGCAGATTCCACAGACATTAAATGACAAAAGAATACTACAGGTGGGTCCCAGCACTTTGGGAGGCTGTGGTGGGTAGATTACTTGAGGTCAGGAGTTAAGAGTCAAACCCCATCTCTACCAAAACAAACAAACAAACAAACAAACAAACAAACAAACAAACCCCCACAAAAATTAGCTGGGTGTGGTGGTGTGTGCCTGTAATCCCAGCTACTTGAAAGGCTGAGGCAGGAGAATCATTTGAATCCAGAGGTAGAGGTTGCAGTGAGCTGAGATTGTGCCACTGCGCTCTAGCGTGGGCGACAAGAGCAAAACACAATCTCAAAAAAAAAAAAAATACTACAACACAACTCTACCTATATAAATTCAACAACTTTAAGGAAATGGATCAAGTTTTTGAGTAATAGAAACTACCAACAGTCATTCAAAAAGAAATAGATAACCAACATAAAACTAAATCTATTAGATAAATTGGATTCACAGCTTAAAAATATATTCCAACAAAGAAAACTCCAGGCTCAGTTGCATTGACTGGCAAAACTAAAAAAATATTTAAGGATGAAATAATACCAATTCTATGTAAATTACTCCAGAAAATAGAAGAGGCAATCTATTTCAACACTGTATGGAGGCCAGCATTATTCTGATAATACAAACCAAGACATTACAAGAAAACAAAACTTCAAATAATATTTCTCATGAACACAGACATAAATATCCTTGCCACAATATTAGCAAAGAGAATCTAGCAATGTATAAAGAAAGGGGGTTGGCTTCCGAGCCGGCATGGGATGATTGAAATGTTTTATACCTTGATTGTGGTATTAGTTTCTCAACTTTTAACATTTGTTAAAACTCACCAAATTTTGCACTTGTAATTGGTAAATTTCATATTATTTAAACTATACCTCAGTAAAGGGAATTACAAACAAAGAACAAAAACACAAAGGAAGCTGTTGAAATTTTTAAAAATTGGTATTCTAAAAATCACTTTCTTTTGTATATGCATTCAGATTAGAAAGAAATGACAGATATAATTATAAAAATTCTGGTTTAGGGCTGGGCACAGTGGCTCATGCCTGTAATCCCAGCACTTTGGGAGACTGAGGCGGGTGGATCACGAGGTCAAGAAATCAAGACCATCCTGGCCAACATGGTGAAACCCCGTCTCTACTAAAAAATACAAAAATTAGCTGGGTGTGGTGGTGCGCGCCTGTAATCCCAGCTACTTGGGAGGCTGAGGCAGGAAAATCACGTAAACCTGGAAGACACAGGTTGCAGTGAGCTGAGATTGCACCATTGCACTCCAGCCCAGCAGACAGTGTGAGACTTCGTCTCAAAAAAAAATTTTTTTTTTGGTTTGGCAACTGAAAAAACAGACTTAACCACCCTGTTACTCTTTCCTTTACCTTCGCTATACTGTCTCACAAAATTCCACTTCTGGTTACAGTTAAATATGCCTGTGTAGCTGAATTTAACTGAGGAGGGGAAAAAAAAAAATCCAACCAACCCGATCGATCTTATTTTAAATTCATAACCACTACCTTTAAAATGGGCCCTGAATGCAATCAGCAATTTTACTCCATTTCTGATTCCCTCCCCTAGACAGACCTGTTCTCTCCTCTTAAACTCCAACATCTTCTCTTTCTTTGTCTCTCTCAGGTGTCAATCTCGCTTCTTGTTTTAGTGATAAAACAGAAGCAATTACTAGAAGAGAACTTTCACAAGCTCCGAATACATCTCAAAAGATACCTGAATAATGAACAAAATATTCTTTGCCTTCCTTCCTGATATTATGGATTACACTGCCACGCTCATATCTAATGGCAACCATCCAGGGAATGGAATCCCCTGTCATCTAATCAAGGACATTACTCCAGCAACTGCTCCTCTGACTCCTAAATCAGCTATTTCCCGTCCTCTCTCTTCAATCATTTCCATTAGCACAGAAATAGAAGCAATTTCTGTCATTTAAAATAAAAACAAAACAGCAACAACAAAAACTTACCACTTGACCCCCTATATCACTCTTTACCACTCTATTTCTCGGCAAACACACACACACACACACACACACACACACACACACACACACCCCCCCAACAAAACTACATTTTATATTATCACCCAGGGGACACACAGGTATGTATGTGTCTATAATTACAACTTTCCATTAATATTAAAATCTGACTCCCAACTCCCTAAATGGATTTCATGCCTTAAGAACGAGTTAAAACTCACAGTTTAAAAAACATTGCTCTATATGCTAACTCCCAAATTTACATTTCTAGTTTTATCTTATTTCCTAAAATCTAGATTATATCCGAACCACTGGCACTGACTTTCCTCAACATTTCCTTGGCTGTCTTTCCTCAACATTTATATTTGGACATTTAGTAAATATTTTTTCATTTAATGAGTCAAAAGCTGAATTCTAAGTCTCCTCATTCCTCTTCAAAACTACTCCTTTGCAGCTTTTGCCACCCTACTAAAGAACTCTAAGCAAACACCAATTTGACTCTTCAAGTTGCTCAGGTCAAATAACCGAGAGTAATATACTCCCCTGAACTGTGAGCCCTTGCCCTCTTTCCCTGTATTTCTTCATCCTATATCCAGTTACATCTGCAGAAGAGACAAATCTGTGCCAGGATTTCACAATATTTCACAAAATGGGTTCCATGAATGTGGGAGTTGCAGGATTAAACTGAACTGTCCTCCAACTCAGCAGAGGTAGCAGCTGGGCAAGCAGCCTTCACAAACTGTAGTCAAGTCTCCTGACCACGTCTTAAAGACATCTATTAGAGTAATTTTTGACCTTTCTTTTTTCTTGTCTCTCTCTCTTTTTTTTGAGATGGAGTTTCGCTCTGTCACCCAGGCTGGAGTGCAGTGGTGCTATCTCGGCTCACCACAGCCTCCACCTCCGGGGTTCAAGCGATTCTCTTGCCTCAGCCTCCTGAGTAGCTGGGACTACAGGTGCGCGCCACCATGCCCAGCTAATTTTGTATTTTTAGCAGAGATGGGGTTTCTCCATGTTGGTCAGGCTGGTCTCGAACTCCTGACCTCAGGTGATCCGCCTGCTTTGGCCTCCCACAGTGCTGGGATTACAGGCGTGAGTCACTGTGCCCGGCCGTTGTCTTGTCTCTCTTGACTTTCCCTTTCATATTTCTTAAAAAGGTCCTCCACCTGATATCTTCCTGATTCGCTCCCTCACTTCCTTTAGGATTTTCCTCTAATGTCACTTCATAAGTCAGGCCTTCCATGACAACCCTATATAAAATAACACCATCTCACTCCCCATGGATTTTCCTAGTCCCGTTTATTTGTTTTTTTCTTCATAGTACTTATCATCTGTATGTTGTCTACCTGTACCAACTAGAATGTAAGGTCTATGAGAGCAAAGATTTCATCCTCTTTTATTCTGTTATACCTCAGCATCCAGAACACAGCCTAATAGTGAAATGTAAATGAATGTCTAATTTGAATAGCATGTGCCCAAATCACAGGAGGAAACTAATGTGATCTACACTGGGAATCACTACTCTTATTGGGCTTCTTCTATATAGACTTGTGCTTTTAGAAAAATGATTCTCAGCCAGGTATAGTGGTTAATGCCTATAATTCCAGCACTTTGGTAGGCTGAGGTGAGTGGACTGCTTAAGGTCAGGAGTTCGAGATCAACCTGGCCAACATAGCAAAACCCAGGCTCCACAAAAAAATACAAAAAAATTAGCTGAGGTGGTGGTGCACACCTGTGGTCCCAGCTACAGTACTTGGGAGGCTCAGGTTGGAGGATGGCTTGAGCCCAGGAGTCAGAGTTTGCAGCGAGCAGGGATTGTGCCACTGTACTCCAGCCTGGGCCACAGAGCCAAACCCTGTCTCAAAAAAAAAAAAAAAAAAAAAAAAAAAA
>NW_016107413.1:2264387-2270769 GCF_001604975.1 Cebus imitator
AAAAAAAAAAAAAAAAAAAAAAACCACATCTTTATATTACCACCATTATCATAATAATAAGACTACTTTCAAAATAATATTAATGAGTCTTTACTATGCATCAACTCATCTGCAAAGTGTTCTATATGCATTAATTAGCTCATTGAATTCTTAAAAAAATTACTGCTATGCCAATTATTTTCTCTTTCAACATATACAACACTGAGATTCAGAAGTTAAGTAACTTTCCTAAGGTTACAAATCTAGTAAACAAAAAGAACAGCTCACTAAAGTATGGTATATCCGACACTAAACCTCACGTTAATTACTATACCCTGATACGACATTCCATTTGATAAATTTGTGTAAGAGCTGCATGCAAGAGAAAACTTGCATTCCTCCAAGAACTAGACATTGAAAGCTATAAAAAAAAAATAGTGCTTCACTTTTCACTTTAGCCATAATAAGCAAGTAAGTCCTTATGGCCCAGATATTTCCTTGGGTCTTGACCTTCTCATCTAATTTATGTTTTTCCTAATTCCTTATGTATTTCCTTTATATCCTACCAATCAATCCTACCCCTTTAAAATGCACAAATTCCACTGGGATTGTTATGTTAAAACAGGTGAAATATTAAAAAAATAAGCAGACAAACTCATAATTCAACAGTTCCAGTATGAAAAGCCAACCAGGTATATACATTTTGAAAAGAAATACAAAGACAAAACAAACAGAACCATAATGTTACACTAGGTTATGTGGCTAATATTCAAGAATGACTCTGGACACAGCAGATAAGCATACAGAGATGAGCAAAACTCACATTGATAAACTCCTTCACTTAGCCAGGAGCTGATTAATACTGAGTGATAATCCTCCCTTAGCACCTGTAGTCATTACCTAACAAAAATTCTCTGATTGGAAATAGGTACAGATAATATACACAGAGGACTAACCAATTTCTCTTTCTTTTCCTATCTTCTCCCCAACTTTTAGGGTAGACCAAACTCTTTCACAAGGTAACAAATACATAGACTTGTTTTGGAATTCTGAAAAGCTTCTAATTAATCGTCTACATCAAGAAGAATGCTCCTCTCAAAAATTCCCAAATATTTTGTTTAAAGGTAACTATAATTGGTATCATTATCCAACCACTTAAAGATGAACTATATATGAAACATAACTAAAACTAAAAATAAAACTATGTTATTTTTGAAGGCTCAAAGGGAATATAAACCAAGATAATCTTCCAGATAAGCTATAAGCTTACCTTAGCTACTTCTTCTTCTAATCGTTCTTGGTATTGTTTTTCCAACAACTTAACCATATTTGTTTCCTCTTCACCAGAAAACTACATTTAAAAGCAAAATATGACATTTATTTACATTAATTATACACCACTTATTTTTAAACTTTTACCTCAAAATGTTCTGAAAAGTATCAGTATTTTTAGAAAATTTCTATATACTTTCAGCAAAAAATAAATTTTAATTATCTCAATTAAAAACAATTCTAGTAAGTAATTATACTGAATAATTATACTTACTGTGAACTTAACAATAAAAGATGCAAAGAGAAATATATTTACATATTTATAAATACTAATGTATAATTCTGGAGTGGGAAAAGGATACTTAAATATAACTAATAAAATATTTATGTGCGTAGTTCCTTTTAAGTAAAATGTTAAAAAGTGGCTATCTTTGCTCATGACATTACAAGCAAATTTTCTTTTCTTCTTGGTGCTTATTAATACTATCTAATTTTCAACAAATACAAATTACTTTTATCAATAGAAAAAAAACCATAAACTTTAAAAAAATGTAAATAACTTCTCAGTATGAAAGTATTTCTTTATTTACCAATTATCATGATATGGGATTGAGTATAGAAGAATCAAGGATTAAAGGATTTGTCTAACATCTTTCCTCTGTTTACTGGGTGAGGAATAATGATGATCTTAATTTTTTCTAAAACTTAACAGCTAAAAATCCACTGAATGAACACCAGAGTTTTGCAGGTGCGGGTATGAGGAAGCTGCAGGTGTAAGAAATTGAGAATACAATGTTGAGCAGAGGTAGCGGGTGGTTTAGTTAGACGGCATGCACTGTAAAAGATGTGGAACTTCTGTATACTATACAGACCTTACCGGAGTAGGCCTCATCTATTATCCCAGCCCTATTGTCTTGGATTCTGGGGATTCCTAAACACTTTTCTGGAGATGGCCTGGTCCAACTTCCCATGCTGGGAAGACACAGCTATGTTGGCCAGGGCACTGAAATTAATTTGTACATAGCCCACATGTTACAAAAAACAAGACAAATCTTAAAACTATAACATATTTAAGAGAAATATAACCCCTCAAACTTAACTTCCTCTGTGTTTTTCCATACGCTATAAAAATATATTAAATTTCTTTACATATGTATTCTGGGTTTTCTATATAAGGTATTATACTCATGTTTATTATACTTACTTCTCAGCAACTATTTATTAGTAAATCAGACATAAAAATGATAGTAAAAAAATCAGTGCATATAACAGTTAAAAGATGAAAATTAAAAATATAATACCTCTATTGTACCATCAATATTTTTTTTCACATAACTTCCCGGATACATTGTTCTCTGTGCATCAGCTTCTGTAATTACCACTGAATCAATGGAGAAGCTAAATATAAATAAAAAGGGTTAAAGAATTAGAGTTGCATATGTGCTTTAGTGTTCATCCAAAATCTATACCACACATAAAATATGTACTGGGGCATGGAAGACAATAATGAGTCAAGGGTTATAAGTATTGTAACTTAAATCTTATTTTTGACTAGTATTTCCACTTAAAAGAACACAATTGAATAACAGGGTATTTTAACAGATCATCAACTGAATTTTATGTCATTTTACACTACAAATGTATGATATGGAACTACTTATATGTACGGACTCTTTTTTTTGTGGAGATGGGTCTCACTATGTTACACAGGTTGTTCTTGAACTCCTGGCCTCAAGTGATCCTCCTGCCTCAGCCTCCAAATGTGCTGGGATTACAGGCATAAGCCACTGTGACTGGCCAGTAAAAACATTTTTTAAAAGTTATCTAAGATATATTACTGACTTTTTAAAAGTTTGTAAAATCTCACTTTTATGAGAAACTTCTTTTAACATATATATGTATGTTTGCATACAAAAAGTTTGATTTTCTTCCTATGTATGCACATCAAAAGTAACAATGTTTACCTCTAGTGGAACTCATGAGTGATGGTAAAGACAAGAAATCTTAATTTATAAGTACTCACTTTTGGACTGTTTTATCTTTTGGTATTCACATCTATACTGTGTAGTTTTTACATGCATTTGCTATTAAAAAATTTTTTTTTCTTAAAATGCTAGCTTGGGTCATAAAAACTAAGGTAAGATCAGTATTTAGGAACCATGGGAAAAAGATAAAGGAGCAAATTATAATTTTCATTTCTGGCAAGTACAATTTTCCACACCCATTTTTATGTGCAACTATGCTGCCTTCTTAGTTTGACCCTCCTCTTGTCCACACACCCTTCTTTCTTCTTTTCTTTTCCACCCTAAATTCTGCCCAAAACTGGCCAGATAAAAGTTGTCATCATCCCATTTCCTAACTCATATAGCTAAATCCCTAATGGTGACCATTTGATTGCTTCCAATTGTTCATCATTACAAACAATGCTATAATACAGATCTTCAGAAACCTCTCTTGGCACACTTCCATGGATGTTTCTATATGATAAAATCTTATAAGTAACTGTTAAGTTTAATGTTTTAATACAGGGCCATATTCCAAAAAGTTATATTAATTTTATTCTCATAATAGTATCATTTAAGTATTTTCTCAAAACTTCAGCAATTGGGGGTCATAACAATTGTAAAACTTTGCTAGAACGCGTATGTCTTTATTTTTGAGAAGACACTTTCTTTCCAATGCTATTGGTCATTTAGGTTTTTCCTGCTGTGAATTGCCTTCTCATGTTCTATGACCACCCTATGCTTCTAAAAACTCATTCCCTTGTCTTTCTTCTCTGCCCTTTCCTGCTTCTTCTGTCTTCCTTACTATTTTGTCTCTGTTTTCCTCACTGTCCCTTGTATATACTCCTCTGATCCTTGGTTTTATGTCTTGGATCTTATTTTCACAGCCTAGAAAATTCTCCTGATTATCTATCCAGCCATTATGATCTAAATTCCAAAAAGTACTACTTAGTCCACAATGCCTTCATTCTTTAAGCTTTATAGTATTTGCAGGTGTTTACTCCAAATTGAAAAAAAATAGACTGGTGTAGCCTGAATTCATTGTTCCCCTCTTGCAATTAAGCTCCTATTATCCCCAACCTCTATTGATTTTCCTATTTATATGATGTATTTTCATTTTCCATATTCCCTAGGCTCAAGCAACAGTTATTTTAGTTTTTTTCCCCTCTGCTTTGTTGCCAACATTCCTTCTGGTGCAATGTCTTAATATTTATCCTTCATTTCCATTTTGCTGTTATTACTCTAATAGGCAGTATTACAGATGTGCAGTGAAAAATGCCACAAGGACATGGGTTTAAATTCCAGCATTTTAGTTATAACACTATGTTGTATCCCCAACCATTACCTTCAAAAAATTATTTTGCAAGTAATTGTTATTTCAATGATTACACTGCCGTCCTGGAAGGAAATAGCCACTTTACATAAACATTTAATTCTACCTCCAGGGTATCAAGCTAAGGCTTTTCTCAGTTACTGTTTCATTTAATCCTCACAATTTATTTTTTTTTTTGAGATGGAGTTTCACTCTCATTGCCCAGTCTGGAGTAAAATGGCGCAATCTTGGCTCACTGCAACCTCCACCTCCCAGGTTCGACCAATTCTCCTGCCTCAACCTCCCGAGTAGCTGGAATTACAGGCATACACCACCACACCGGGCTAATTTTGTATTTTCAGTAGAGATGGTGTTTCCCCATGCTGGTACGCCTGACCAACCTCAGGTGATCCACCTGCCTCAGCCTCCCAAGGTCATGGGATTACAGGTGTGAGCCACTGCACCTCCTCACAATCTTAAAGGTAATTATTATTATCCCTATTATTATTTAGAGATGTTTAAATAATCTGTCTAAGATCATATAGCCAGTAAAAGGTCAAATCAGGGTCAAATGCAGATCTGTCAGACTCTAAAACCCATGATCTTTCCAACCTCACAGTGTTTCTCTTGGAGGTTTCTAGTATGAAGTCACCAAATATTTGTTAAAAGAATGACTCAATTATTTTTCTCAAACTATTTCAATCCTATCCACAGAGAACAGTATACTGTAGTCAAAATATGTTACAGTTGTGTCCAAAATATGTGATACTATTTAAAAAAATAATTTTGACTTATTACTATGAGTAAGAATGAGGATGGTTACTCTTTTTGGTAGGGGTGCAGGGAGCAAACAAATGATTCTGGTTCAAAGGCAATGTCAACACATTTCCACACAGTATTACAGAAACTCTGAAAGAGGGTGGTGAGCTGGCAGAAGCCCAAATGCAGGAATAAAAATGTAAGCCTACATTTCCAGAAGCTTCTCTTTTCTTCATGCTTTAGAGAGAAAGCATCACTAATTAAAGAAAGAGTACTTTGAATACCAACTGGTTATTAGAAAGTTCTTCCTATTTACCTATTTTATTTCATATCAGAAAGTGGTGGTTTCCAAATACCAATCTATGGGCTCCATGCCTTAGAATTATATTGTTAAAAACACAAATTTCCAAGTTTCATCTCCAAGTTACTGAGTATGACTCTCCAAATTATAATCCAGTGATCTTTCATTGTAACTATTAAAAAATTAAAGTTCAAAAACATCCACTATTTCTGATATATGGTCATGTTTAGAAATCACCAATCTCAAAGAAAATGGGAGCTTTATAAGGCTGTACCCATTACAAGCAAACAATTCCAAAGCCCATAGGTAGGCTCCAAATAAAAGAGAGTAACAACTAGTTCCAAACAAGCAGACATTGAATATTTCGTCCACTATCCAAAAAAAAATACTGTGTTGACATTTTAATAGCAGGTGCCTATGAAGACATCAGTGCTAGAATAGCAGAGCCAGCCGAAGTTAGAATAAATCTGAGGGTTTTATAGAGCTAGTTATATATTACAGCATACTTCTCAACTAAATTATAAACTGTTCATTCATTAAACATTGAGTACGTATTATGTGCAGGTAGATTATCTTAGGTGTTTGGGATATATCAATGATCTAAATGGAAAAAGAGCTCCACCCTTATAAAGCTTAAAGTCCTTTACCAGAGACAAACTATAACAAAATAAAAAGGAATCTACCTCTCCAAATTAACATATATGTGGACATTCGCGCGCGCACACACACACACACATACACTTTTTTTTTTTTTTT
>NW_016107413.1:2272329-2323983 GCF_001604975.1 Cebus imitator
AAAAAAAAAAAAAGCTACATCCTATCTTTTTCAAGGAACTTTGCTTAAGTTGTATTTTAAAAAAAAATAACTATTCTGGATGATAGTATAATTGTTACAAAGCTACAAATACTGTTGAATGAAGCTATATGCAGATGAATACCTTGGCGGAACTGTGGACTCACTAACAGCTTGAAGCTTCTTCTGTAAACAGTGGATCTCTGCCTTATAGTTTTGTTCAGTTTCTTTCAATTGTTGCTGCAAAGAGGATACGAGGCTTTCTAATTCTTGAACTTGTTCTTCAAGTCGTTTAGTTTTTTCAAGATTTTGCAGAGAAGATAACTTGCTTTTATGACTGACATCTATGTTATATAAAGAGACAAAAATGTACATTTGAAGTAAGTTTCTTACTGAAATGCCACAATCACTGTGTGTGCAGAAATATTAATTCTTTTTTGAAAAAGTATGTTTTTAGTGGTAATAACTCTGGTTTCAATTTAAACTCATTCTGATAAAAACAAGAAAACAAATAGTACAATTCAAGATCTTCTTTTTGTTCCTCCTGCTGTAGTACTTCTAAATTCAACAATTTTATATCTTTAAAATTTAAAACAATTTAGAATCATAGATCTTAAGAAGTGGGAAAGGACCAAAAATGTAAGTAGTCCACATCTTTCAAGGATGAAAAAATTGAGATCAGAGAGGCAACAGTGAAAGGCCCAACGTCACTACATTAGCTCAAATTTTAAAGTAAAAAAGCAAATTACTGAATATTTGGTATAAAAACACCACATTGTGGTATATGATAAAAATTTACCAATGTCTTCCAAATTGGTCGTCTGAGAATGGATTGGTAAAAACTCTGTTTCTTCTTTTGGAAGGTTTTCTTCTCCGAATTCAAGTTTCATACCATCTGTTTGCTGTCCCCAAATCTATTGAAAACCACAGAATAAAAGCAATTTGAAAACTGTATTAAAGCAACTCTGCATTTAAGATGCTTTTTAAAAACCACCCAAAATTGTGACACTCTGATACAAGGGTTTTCCCTTCTAAGTTATTCCCTGTTCTCTTTTGTAACAGTAATTCATATTCCATTCCTTTCACAGCACTGAAATTATATTAGTAATGTTCTTTGATATCTAAAAGGAAGTTTATTTTACTACAAAAACAAGTGCTTGTGAGAATTTTGGTAGAAAGCTGATAACATTTATAATATAACTTGGTCTTTGAAATTTCCATTCATACATAATATATTATCAATACTTGATTAATACAGCTTATTTATCTCTTGATATATCCTGTGTACAACCAGGTAACTGACAAATGGTATGCTGCTCTGTACAGTAAACAAAAGAAAAGAAAATAATGACAACAGATAAATCTCAGCTTATTTCCTTAACTATTAAATCTAAGCAGCAAGCCTGTAATCCCAGCACTTTGGGAGGCTGTGGTGAGTGGATCACCTGAGGACAGGAGTTCGAGACCAGGTTGGCCAACATGGTGAAACCCCAGCTCCACTAAAAATATAAAAATTAGCCCAGTGTGGTGGTGCATGCCTGTAATCCCAGCTACTCAGGAGGCTGAGACAGGTGAACTGCTTGAACCCAGGAAGAGGAGGTTGCAGTGAGCCAAGACTGTGCCACTGCATTCCAGTCTGGGAGACAGAGCAAAACTCCGTCTTAAAATAAAATAAAATAAACAAACTAAGCAGCAATATGTTAGAAACCTATGTGTACTTATTTATTCATTCATCAAATACTTAATAATCAATGTGACCAGCACTATGACGAGTAAAAATATAAAATCTATTAAAAAAATAAACAATGTATCTGCCTGCATAGAATACATCAATCAGTTTGGAAAATAAACAATTAGAGAAGGGCTAAACTATAAAATTTGACTATAGCAACAATGACACAGAAGACTGATGTGGATCTAAATAATTATGGAAGTCCATTTTGATTTGGGCCTCATATATTTTTGGCAGTGATTTGGGAAGGCTATAAGAAAGAAAGTAAGAGTACTTGTGAAAGAATGACCTATGGCATAATTGACAATGGTCTTCTTGAGAAGGGTTTAATTTGGATAAGAAGGGGGAAATAAAGCTAGTTAAACAAGATAGATCCAAATTACAGAAGACTTTAAAAGCAAGGGGAAACAGTTTGGACTTTCTAGACCAGATGAACAAAGGATAGTGTAGAAACAGGTGAACAAAAGAAAAAGTTATTTGCCAAGAAAACTGTTTTAACTATTCACTACTCTTATCGATCCTCTACCCAACTCCTACCCCATGAGTACATTTCAACAGAGGATCTTGTCTCCTACTTCCCAGAGAAAATAAAGATCATTAGGTAAGTTATGAAGTTTCCAGTCTAACCTTTCTAACTCATTCAGCAAACATTTACTAAGCCTTTACTGTGTGCTAACACTGTGTTAAAAGGAGGAAATAAAAATAAACAGAAGATTCCCTGATTCCGGTTTAGAATAATAGTGAAAGAAGCAGAATGGTAAACAAACAATTATATAATTGTAACATGAAAAGAAATGTAATACAAATGCAAATGTAGCTATAGGAACATGGAAGAAGGACAAAAGGGTAAACAAGTATTTAAAATAAAGAAAAAAGAGAAGTATGATACGCAAGGCCTGTACTGTTGCTAAGGGAACAGATGAAGAAAGGCCTAGGCCTAGGAAGACAGGTAAAGAAGATGACACTGAGGGAGTAAACATATGAACCAAGTGGAACAAGCAGGAACAAACCAAAAAGGCTAGGAGGGGATGGGCAGTATTATTCAGAAAGGGCAGCATGCAAAAAAGCCCAGGGTGCCAAAGATAAGGCTGCATTTGGGAAACTAAGTATTTCAGTATGGCTGAAATGAGGCGGAAGATTAGAAGATGAAGCCAAAAAGTTAGGCAGTGATGTACTGCAGTCCTGATCCTGATCTCAAAGTAACTCTGAAATGCCTCTGTAACTGCAGCTAATTTACGGGGTTCAAATACGATATCCACTTACTATCCCTTGTGCAGAAAAGACATCTATCTATCTGTTTGCTATATTCATCTACCTGTTAAGTAAATCTATTTATCTACATTTCTTTTTATTTATATATATATATATTTTGAGATAGAGTCTCTCTGTCACCCAGGCTGTAGTGCAGTGGTACAATCTTGGCTCACTGCAACCTCTGCCTCCCAGGTTCAAGTGATTCTCCTGCGTCAGCTACCTGAGTAGCTGGGATTATAGGCGTGTGCCACCATGCCTGGCTAATTTTTTTTTTTTTTTTTAGTAGAGATGGGGTTTCACCATGTTGGCCAGGCTGGTCTCCAACTCCTGACCTCAGGTGATCTGCCCGCCTCGGCCTCCTAAATTGCTGGGATTATAGGTGTAAGCCACCATGCCTGGCCTTACATTTATCTTCTAAACACCTACTTAAATGTTGCCATGGAAAACCATTTTATATATGTGTGTGTGTATACATACATATATAAAACAGTATATATGTATATGACATTCCTTAAACTAGTTCATAAATCCCATTAACTTATAAATTTCTTCAGTCTAGTGACTTCATTGCTTTATTTTCAATACACAGAACAACCTGGCATTTAATTAGCAAATAATAAATATTGGTCGTCCAGTCTGTCCTCAGATCTAAAGAATACATAAATAAATAAATAAATAAATAAAATAAAAACAAAAATTATTGATAACTGAATGAGAACAAAGTGTAAGTTTGGCTTTCATATTCTTTGTACTCCCTTCAGTGTATATTTCTTTTTTTTTTTTTTGAGACGGAGTTTCGCTCTTGTTACCCAGGCTGGAGTGCAATGGCGCGATCTCGGCTCACTGCAACCTCCGCCTCCCGGGTTCAGGCAATTCTCCTGCCCCAGCCTCCTGAGTCGCTGGGATTACAGGCACACGACACCATGCCCAGCTCATTTTTTGTAGTTTTAGTAGAGACGGGGTTTCACCGTGTTGACCAGGATGGTCTCGATCTCTTGACCTGGTGATCCACCCGCCTCGGCCTCCCACAGTGCTGGGATTACAGGCTTGAGCCACCGCGCCCGGCCTCAGTGTGCATTTCATTATGAAAGAAGACCAGGAGTGAAAAGAGAAGACTATCTAAGACAATCCCCAAGTTTCTGGTTGAATGATGAACTTCAGTCTCAGTCTCATCTCATCCTTAACTGAGATGAGAGGACAAGCTGGTTTAAGGAGCAGAAGTTAATAAATTCAAATTTCAATATGCTGATTGAGACATACCTAAAATATATTTGAGTAGAGATCTGATGAGATATATATATATGACTGGTCATATATATATATCTCATCAGATATAGGTCAGATGGACTGACCTAAACATAGAGATCTAGAAACAATGAAAGTGGATGAAAAAATTCAGACTGAGAGGATCAAATAAGATCCCTGGTAACTATAAACAGGGTAGGTAAAGTCCAAAATGGAGGCTTGAAAAGCTACAAAAACTAAGGGAAGAAAATGTTATCAGAAAGCAGCAAATACTACAGTTGAGAAATAAGAGATTAAATTAAAAAGAAAACTAGTTCAAGATAGTATACCGAGCATGTGTTTATACCTGAGGTTACAAAGCAAAGGCTTTAACTTTAAATCCAGTCTATAAAAGTGCTCTTTTGGGGACAAAACAGTTTTTGTTGTTGTCTGGCTGCTTTCTGTTTCCCAACCATAAAATGGAATCTATTTATTTTTGAATATTTCCATGTGTGTGTGTGTGTGTGTGTGTGCGTGTGTGTGTGTGAGTGTGTGTGTGTTATATTTTTAGAGATGAGGTCTCACTCTGTTGCCCGGGCTGGAGTGCAGTGGCACAATCATAGCTCATGCAGCCTCAAACTCCTAGGTTCAAGTGATCCTCCCACCTCAGCCTCTCAAGCAGCTGAGATTCTAGGTATGTGCCACCATGGCTGGTTTATGCTTCCTAATATTTTTAAAAGCAAAAAAAAAAAAAAATTATATAAAATTGATAAAAGTACTAGCAACACTGGGCCCTGATTCTTACTTACTGCAACAAGACACATAAGCTGGCAGTCTGCCCCTTTTGGATGAGGCATGTTTTCTCCAGGTTTCACTTGGTCTTCCTAATTTATTTTATTATCTAAGTTAAGGTAGGCATTTACATTTGTGATTACTGAATAAACCTCCTCCTTTTCCATTACTCATTTAATGATAGTAAAGAATATTGAAAAGGCATACATCAATAATGAACAAGAAAATAAGAGATGAAACCAAAAAAGATTCTACTCATACAAATCTACTGGAATAGGTTACAGATTTTTGGAAAGGCTAGATAAGGTTGTACTTAATTGTACAGCAACAGAGCGGGGAAGACGAGACAGGAGGGAAAGAAAGCAAGGGAAAGAGATGGAGAGGAAGAATTTCAGCCAAAACATAACTCATCAACACTGTAACTTTCACTATCAAGTAAATATTTCGAATCTGCTTAAACATTTTAATATTAACTGAACATCAAAAAGTACCCCAAATAGATACAGAGATATTTCTACATTTCTTTCTACATGAGAATTACACTTATCCTTGCCAATATATGCCTTAAGTTGTTTTACTGATAGTTAATAAATTACACTGTGCCATGTAACTATCTTACAGACATTTTAAAAAATTGCTTGAAAATAAAATTGACATATATAATATTGTGTGAAACTTATTAGCTGTATGCTAAGCAACTAAACTCATTACCAGTTTTCTCTAAAACAGAAGGCCCACTGCTTCATGTTATATGTAAAATTAAATGCAATTGTTTCACACAGTTTACAAGTTGATATATTATATATATTTTAACTTATCATAATTCCAAAAACTCTCTAAAGGGGTTATTATTCAACTTGAAGAAATTCCATCAGCTTACCAATATAAATTATCTACTACAACTATATGTCACTTTTCCTAATCTCTTTTTTCCTGTTCTCTTATTTTAGAAATTCTTGGTTGATAAAAGCAGCTTACAAAAAAGCAGGTAATACAATAAATGCAAATATTACAATGCATTCACCATTTCACAGACCTTGCTTAATCGTGCTTGAAGTACCAAGAGTTTGTTGTATTCTTCTGTTACTTTGTTGAGAAGAGTGTGCATATTTTCTTGAAAGTCTGGATGGTAAACAAATAATTGTAATAATTTCACTCCACAGTAAAAGTCTGCATCTTTCAATAAATATTATTTGCCTATTTATAAGTTTAAAAAATTGCCTGTAAGAAATAAACCTCAGACATTTAGTAACTAAAAATTAAAATCTCATCATTCATGTGAAATACTGCTACAAAGGTAACTTGAAATTTTCATATTAAAATATGTTAATTTCTTTTGGTAGTCATTAATTTACACACATTTTGTTCATGATCTATACACATGGACAGGGCTAGGAAACATTTTATCTGTGAAAGTACGTCAGAAAAGTGGTGAGGGTACTATTTGTTAAAAAGAGCTTATACCAGATCTATATTAAGAAAGATACTATATATTTCTTATTTCTCAATGTTAGTCGTATTCATTTTAAAGCAATAAACCATTGATATGAACTTATTCAATAAATACAATATCTTCAAAAAAATTTGGATCTATGGTATAAAAAGTTAAAAGAATTAGGATAAGGAAAAAGATAGGAGTAGAGAGATAGAGGATAACTAGACAATAGTGGACAGCTCCAATTATCTTCATGTCACCATTATCGCATCATAAAAATTTAAAAGGTATATTAAATATAAGATTTCATGAATCTGAAAGGAGAATAAGATATTAAGATGATAAACAACTTGGCTGGGTGATTAAATCACAATCAAAAGTAAAGTTCTGTCATCAGTCAATTTAAGAGGATTAAATACTGTTTAATAGTATGGTAAGCTTTTATTACCTTGAACTTCATCTCTATAATCTTGCAATTCTGGATCTTCATTTCCAGAAGTGTAATCACAAGAATTCTCTCTCCCTTCTGCATATACTTCATATTTTAAAGTAGGAGTATAATATTCACCAAGGACATTGCATAAAGTCTGTTAACAACAAAATTGGGTATTTTAAGGAATTTAAATTATTTCTGCTTCTTAAGATCATTAACCATTATTCTCCTAGATGCAAGGCAGTCAAAATGACACATAAAAATAATTAAGAAAACATTCTCTCCATACCCTTATCGATCTGCAAAAGAAAGAAGTCTAAATTTCTCTCTCTCTCTGGCATGAAATCTTACAACAGGAATATAACAATAATCTTCATGGCACAAAAACATAATTTTTTCTGATTCCTTATAACAATAAAATTTATCTTATACTTTAATAAATCACTTTCTAGCTTGGATCATATTTCTGATGTTACCTCAGTAATCTCAAATACCTTTGAAAAAACATCACAGGACAAGGATGAAAGTTCAGAAATGCTAATCAGAAAGAAATCTATAAATTATGAAGAAATTATATCAAGCAAGAGATAACATTCATATACTTGAGATAATATTCATAGCATGTGAAGCCAGGAATGGTGGCTCTTGCCTTTAATCCCAGCACTTTGGGAGGATGAGGCAAGTGTGTCACCTGAGGTCTGGAGTTTGAGACCAGCCTGGCCAACATGGTGAAACCCTGTCTCTACTAAAAATACAAAAATTATTTGGGTGTGGTGGCATGCGTCTGTCAGCCCAGCTACTCAGGAGGTAAGGCACAAGAATAGCTTAAACCTGGGAGGCAGAGGTTGCAGTGAACCGAGATCATACCACTGCGCTCCAGCCTGGGTGACAGAGGGAGACTGTCAAAAAAACAAAAAAGATTCCTGTCAAAATCGAAAAAACAAAAAAGTTTCCTAACACACGAGAATAGTTCTATGTCATATACATAAACACACAAAAATTGAAACTATTTGACACATTGTTCTGGTTCTTCTCCTGAGCAATAGACAATTCTATCATCATTTAAAACAATACATGCCCACAATCGTTTGATAAGCTCTCAAATAACTTTTACCTTTGTTCCTTATACAATTAGAAATTACCACCACCAACTTCTAGACTTAAAATCAAATTGTTAATATTGCTATTTCTTCAGATTTCTTGAGATTTGTTTAAAGTTAAATTATACTGCCAATTAATAACTGAGTTTATTAAATTTTCAGCATAGCCTTTAAGATGCAGTTTTATCACATTAGAGTTGATTTTAGAAACCTTAAACAATCACCCAATTTACAGACAAAGAAACTGGGTCCCAGAAAGATGGGTGCCATCTTAGTGTTTTGGCTCACTCTACACAGTCTCCCAGGATGTCTTCATCTCGTTCTTGTAACTCATCCATGGCAACATCAACAATTAGTGTCTGTTCTACAGGTGAGATAATTTAACTAAATTTCTTTCATTTCAAACTGATTATTAGGAAAATTTTTAATGCTCATTTTAAGTTTTTTATGAAATTTAAATTTTTATTAAATTTAAAATTTTTAATGCTCATTTTCTAAGTACAGTTCTGAAGTAAGGTAATGAGGAAAACTAGGCTGGATGACCACCAAATTAGTAGCAACTTATAATTTAGCACTCCTTGTGTAAAAGAACTTTTTAAACATTTAAAAAATTTATTATTATTATTTTTTTGAGACAGAGTCCCAATCCATTGCCCAGGTTGGAGTGCGGTGGCATGATCTCTACTCACTGCAATCTCTGCCTCCCAGACCCAAGTAATTCCAATGCCTCGGTCTCCCAAGTAGCTGGGTCTACAGGTACACACCACCACACTGGACTAATTTTTGTATTTTTTGGTAGAGACCAGGTTTTACTATGTTGGCCAGGCTGGTCTCAAACTCAAGTGATCTGCCCACCTCAGCCTCCCAAAATGCTGGGATTACAGGTATCAGCCACCACACCTGACCGTGAAAGTACTTTTTAACATCTTACCTGTAAAAAACAAGAACATTCTTCAGACACTGCCTTTTGAAGTTTTCCAATGAGCAGATGTAAAGGCTTTGCTTCATCACCTAATAGAACAGACAATGCATTAGGACATTCCATTTACATACTTAAGAACTATGATCATATTTAACTTATGTTTCAACTAGAAGCAATAACAGTCATTTCAAATTATTTATTTCTTTGCGTTATTTTCCATTGCTCAACATTGATTCAGAAAATATGTGAGATTTTCCATTTCAATCATCAAAATGGTATAAAGTAGTAACTTCTTTTTACTACAACTCAACACAAAAATGCATCGTGTATCATAACCTAGTACATACATCTATGTAAAACTGAAATAAAAATCTCACAAATCAATATTTACTCTTCTACTGTAGTGCTATGTACTCCAATGTTTCCTTCTACTTTTAAAAAAATGTTGATCATTACTCACTAAACTGACTTCACCACCCATTAATTGGCCTATTAATTAGCCTCTAGTTTGAAAAACACTACCCTATTTGAAGAGGGTATCAACAAAACTATCACATGCTTAAAATCTTACTAAATTCGGGCTGGGTGCGGTGGCTCATGCCTGTAATCCCAGTACTTTGGGAGGCCAAGGCAGGTGGATCGTCTGAGGTCAGGAGTTCGAGACCAGCCTGACCAATATGGTAAAACCCCATCTCTACTAAAAATACAAAAATTAGCCAGGCATGGTAGTGTGTGCCTGTAGTTCCAGCTACTTGGGAGACTGAGACAAGAGCATTGCTTGAACCTGGGAGGCGGAAGTTGCAATGAGCCCAGATTGTGTCACTGCACTCCAGCCTGGTGACAGAGTGAGATTCCATCTCAAAAACAAAACAAAACAACAAACAAAAAAATTCAAACCCAAAGCACTCCTGAAATTAAAACATTTGGTATTATTTAAACCGCTCTCGAATTTCTACTTTTGAAAGCAAACTTCCTTTCCATCCTCATTGACATTTAGTTAATATCTTACTGTTTATGGAAACGACAGCCTTAGTTGCTTAACTGGTGTTCTAATCACTAATCTCACCTCCCCAACTCACCCCAGTGGTGTCATCATAAAATAAAACGATATTGTGTTACTCTCACTATTTAAAATACTGCAGTAGGCCTTACCACCAACAGCAGAAGGCTTATACATGCTTCTTTCAGAATAAAACTTTTTCTAATCAAGCTCTTGCCAATCTCTCCAGCTATTTTCTCACACATCTTGAACTCTCAATTTTCCAAAATAGGTGTACCCTTACACCTCAATTCTAAAGACTCCAGAGCCTCCCTTAAAATTCCAACCCCACTACTCTGTCCACCACCTCACCATACTCATCCTGCCAGGAAGCACTAGGTGTTTCTCCTTTATCCTCCCATTCTTTCTATTCATTCTTCTGTTGCAGAAATTGTTTATTTTATACACGCTTTCTCAATGGATTGTAACTTGCTATGGGAAAATGACTCAGTGAGTTCAGCCTTCTCAAGCACTTAAATGAATGTCTAGTGATTATATAAGCAAATGGATCAAGGACTGGAATATACAAATCATCTTCCTCTATAGGTTCTATGACAAGGAAAAAATTATGGAACGGTGGGCTCTATCCCACACTTTTTTGCATCATGGTACTTCTAAGTCAGAAACCATTTTACCTGTTTCTTCTGTTTTTATATTCTGTAGCTCTAACTGGTGTGTTTTCTGAAGTTCCTTGATCTTTTCCTCTTGGGCAGAAATAAGCTCCTCTTTAAGACTGCAAAGAGCTTTATCTTTTTCATTTTCCATATATTCACGAACCTGATCCACATGAGTTGAATAAACCAGAGAGAGGCAAATGCGTTGGGCTTCCATTTGTAACCTTAAATCATTCTTAAAGTAAACATATGTAAACATTAGAATATTTTAAAATGACAAATCAAATAATTTAACTTCTATTTTTTTGCATATACTGACAAGAGCTTAAAAATTCATAAGAGAACTGAAGTTAATTTTTGTGTGTGTGTCTTCATTCTGTTGCACTGATCTACTTTTTCAAGGAAAATAGCATAATATTTTCATTACCTCAGTTTTATACTAAATTGTGATATTTGGCATAGCTAGCACGACTCATCTTTTTGTTCTAAAATATTTTAGATGTACAAAAACGGAAATAAAGTAACAAACATTTATGTACTCACAACCCAAATTAACAATTTTTTTTTTTGAGACATGGTCTCACTCTGTCACCCAGGCTGGAGTACAGTGGTGCAATCATGGCTCACTGCAGCCTTGACTTCCTGGGTTCAAGCAATCCTCCCATCTCAGCCTCCCAAGTAGTTAGGACTACTGGTTCATGCCACCACGTTCAGCTTTTTATTTTTAGGTAAAAATGGGGTATCACTATGTTGCCCAGGCTGGCCTGAAACTCCTGGGCTCAAGCAATCCTCCCAAAGTGCTGGGATTATAGGCATGAGCTACTGCACCCAGTCTATTACTTGTTTTTATTCTCTGTTACTATCACCAGGGCCTAAAATAGTGTATTGAGTTGAGGCTAAGTATTATTAAATAAATGTTGACTTGTAGGGTCTCCTTCCTATACATTAAAATTTCACAAGGATCTCAAAGTGTTTCTGGGCTTTCCATTATGTTCCACTGACCTATTTGTCCATCCTAGCATCAAACCATACTGTCTATTTTGATTTTGTAGTAAATCTTGTTATCAGATGCAATATATTTTTCTAGGACTCTCTTAACTATTCTTATTTACTTATCTGTATCAATTTTACAATCAGTTTTTCAAGACCCATGAAAAATTTTCTTGGAATTATGGCTGGACATACATTGAATACAGAGATTAAATTGGAGATAACTCACATTTTTCTTCACATCTTTCCACTACAAATATGGTATATATTGCCATATAGTGAGGTCTTTACATGCATCAGTGTTTTATAATTTTCTTGACAAAAGTTCAAAACAATTTGTGTAGGGTTTATTTTGTTATTCATAAAGAAGTTTTCATATTCTTTATCTCATTTCGTATTTTTGTCAAATTGCATTGGCTAGGAACTACAAAGCAATGTTGAAGCAGTAATGTTGAAAGTGGGTATTCTATACTTGATTCTACATTTCATTTTAATGGGAATGCTTCTATCCTATTTTATTCTATACTTGATATTAATGGGAATGCTTCTAAATTTCACTATTAGAAATGTTACCTGCTAATGTTTTAGTGAAAACAATTACTGTGGTTTAGAAATTTTACTTCTTTTCCAGATTTTCTCCATTGAAAAAAAATTATGAGTTATTAGTTTTTTGTGGATTCTTTTCCAATATGTATTAAAATGATTACATGGGTTGGACACAGTAACTTGTACTTGTAATCCCAGCTACTCAGGAGGCTCAGGTGGGAGGATGGCATGAATCCAGGAATTCAAAACCAGCCTGGGCAACATAGAAAGACCCTATCTCTAAAAATATAAAAATAAATTAGCCAGGAATGGTAATGTGTGCCTGCAGTCCCAGCATACTTAGGAGGCTGAGGTGGGAAGACTGCCTGAGTCCAGGATTTCAAGGCTGCAATGAGCTATGATCATGCCACTACACTCCAGCCTGGCAAGAGCAAGAACTTGTCTCTAAGAAATTAAGGCCAGGAATGATAGCTTATGCCTGTAATCCCAGCACTTTGGGAGTCCAACGTGGAATAACTGCTTGTGCCCAGGAGTTTAAGACCAGCATGGGCAACACAGCAAGATCCTGTCTGTACAAAAATGTTTTTAAAAAAACTTAGCTGGGCATGGTGCTATGTACCTGTCATCCCCACTAGTTGGGAGGCTGAATTGTGAGAATCATCTGAGCCTGGGAGGGTTACAGCCACAGTGAAATGTGATTGTCCCACTGCACTCCAGTCTGGGTGACAGAGCAAGACCTTATCTCAAAAACAAAACAAAATAAAAAATAAAACTGATCATATGGATTTTTTCCTGCTATCTATGAATGTGGAGATTACACTAATAGATTTTTCAGATGTTGAACTATTCTTCCATTCTTAGAGTAATTTGCTAATATTTTATTTAGGATTTCTACAACCACTCATAAGTAAGACTGGTCTATAATTTTATTTGTTTGTACGGTTCTTAACAGGTGTTTGTATCAATATTATACCAGTCTCATAAAACAACGGGGTTTTTCTTTCATCTATCTGTTTTTCTTTCCCCTCGTTCTCTTTCTTTAATCCTATTTTATTAAACAATTATATATTTGTTGAGAGTTGATAAGAGTAATTTGTAAAATGGTCTGAGTCTAATAATTTTCATTGGAGGAGAGGAGAGAGGGAAAACTGCTATGATTTCAAATCCTTTAATGGTTACTGGTTTATTCAGGTTTTGTATTTCTATTTGAGTTAATTCTGGTAGTTTATATTCTTCCAGAAAACTATCTAGTTTATCTCTATTTTCAAATTTGTTGATGGACGTTACTTACAGTATTCTTTTATGACTTTTACAAATCTCTATAGTACTTCTACTTAAGTTTTAATTTTCATTCATTTGATTTTGTTTGTTTGTTTTAGAGACAGGGTCTCACTCTGTTGCCCTGGCTGAAGTACAATGGCGCAGTCATAGCTCACTGCAGCCTCTAACTCCTGGGCTGAAGTGATTCTCCTATCTCAGCCTCTTGAACAGCTGAGACTACAGGTGCATGCCACCACATATGGCTGATTTTTAAATTTTCTGTGGAGACAGGCATCTTGCTATGTTGCCCAAGCTGGTTGTGAACTCCTAGGCTCAAGTGATCCTCCTGTCTCAGCCATCCAAAGCACTAGAATTATAGGTGTGAGCAACTGTGCCAAGCCTCATTTTGCTTTTTTTTTTCCCTGATTCTGTTCTTGAAAGTCCAATATTTTACTTTATTTATTTTTTTGAGATGGAGTCTTGCTCTGTCACCCAGGCTGGAGTGCAGTGGCACGATCTCAGCTCACTGCAACCTCTGCCTCCTGAATTCAAGCAATTCTCCTGCCTCAGTCTCCTGAGTAGCTGGGATTACAGGCATGTGCCACCACGCCCGGCTAACTTTTGTATTTTTAGTAGAGACAGGATTTCACCATGTTGGTCAGGCTAATCTCGAACTCCTGACCTTGTGACCCACACACCTTGGCTTCTTTTTTTTTTTTTTTATCAATTTACTAAATCAACAGCTTTTTTTTGAGACAGGGTTTCACCAAGTTAGTCAGGATGGTCTTGATCGCCTGACCTTGTGATCCACCTGCCTTGGCCTCCCAAAGTGCTGAGATTACAGGCGTGAGCCACCACGCCCGGCAACACCTTGGCTTCTTAAAGTGCTGGGATTACAGGTGTGAGCCACCGTGCCCAGCCACTAGTATTTTCAAATAATAAACTTTCAAAATCCTTGAAAACTCTTCCTCCTGTTTTGGTTATTTTAACTTTGCTTATTTTGTTCTTAACTTTATTATTTCCTTCTTTCTACTCTTCTTAGCTGGGAGTGGTGGCATGCGCCTGTAGTCCCAGCTACTCAAGAGCTGTAATCCCAGCTACTCTACATGCTCTGATATTCTAGCTTCCAAAACTAATAACTTAGCTAATTTTCAGTATTTGTAAAATCAGTATATTTAAGGCTAAAAATTTTCAACATATCGTGTTACATGCATTCTGTGTTTTTCAAAAATATTGACTTTTCTTGTGCATTTCTTCTTCCAGATAAACTTATACACCAATTATTAAGTTGAATTTCAGTAACTTTTCATTGTGAGTTGGTATGGAACTATATAAGGCTTACAGGTTAATCTGGAGATAACCTGGATTTTTACAATATTCAAATTTTCCCACTCAGAAGTGAGATTTTTCATTTATTGAAGTTTCTTATCCTTCATATTTATTTTACATGAAAGATTTTCATACTTTGGGAGGTCGAAGCAGGCAGATCACTTGAGGTCAAGAGTTAAAGACCAGCCTGGCTAACATGGTGAAACCCCATCTCTACTAAAAATGCAAAAATTAGCTAGGCATGGTGGTGGCCACCTGCAGTCATAGTTATTCAAGAGGCTGAGTTTAGCGAGCCAAGATCGCACCAGTGCACTCCAATCTGGGTGACATTGTGAGACTAGTCTCAAAAAAAAAAAAAAAAAAAAAAGAAAAGGTAAAAAGATTTTCAGTTCTTATGCTTAATTTTTTAAATTTAATTATACATGTGAATTATGACAATTAATTGTCTTTCCCTCCATTCATACCATATATCTTTTTGTCTTTGCAATGGTTAGGACCTGCACAACAGAACAGCAAGTGACAAAAGCTATTCTGATCTTCTTCCTGACTCTAACATGAAGGCCTATGCTATTTCACGGTTCTTGATAAGTAGGCTTTATTTATTCCCCCTTTCATTTATGCACTCATTCATTAATTTAAAAAGATTATTAGCTGCCTATCATGTGTCAGACATTATTATAGGCACTAGAGATATAGGAGACTGGATCCCTGCTCTCAAGGAGCTGATAGTCTAGTGGTTCCTCCTGCAGCTTCCAAGCTCCAATATCTCTTTTGATTAGAATAATTACCTTCAATTTTAAACACATAAACTTCAATCTATGACCTCTCCTAGCATCAATAATTAATCAGTATCTATAAAATTCCTGCTGCTCTTCCTTCTTTCTTGCATTCCAACAATAAAAAGACTTCTATAATGTTTTTATTTTTCTCCTTCTGCCCAAACTTCCTAAGTGTATTAGAATTATTTTTGTGGCACCCACATTATTTCAAGCATATTTAGGCTGTTCTTAGGTGTTACTGTTGTGTAAGTCACTGCTTGATTCCTTCTGTGAGCTTCCCTTCCCATCAATAAAGAGGTTTGTCTTGGTAATATTTGTCTTGGCAGGAAGTTTACAGGCTTGTTCCCCTTTACTTTCTGTAGTCAGTATCAACAAGATATCAAGAAGATATCTGAATGTCATCAAACGTATCTTTTTAGTATCTCTTTAGTAGAGAAAACAGAATTCTGGCCAGGGACAATGATTCATGCCTATAATCCCAGCACTTTGGGAGGCCAAGGCAAGGAGACTGTTTAAGCCCAGGAGTTTGAGGCCAGCCTGGGCAACATGGCAAATCCCTGTCTTTACAAAAAATACAAAAAAAACGAGCTGGGTGTGGTGGTGTGTGCCTGTAATCCCAGCTACTCAGGAGGCTGAGTTGAAGGGATCATCAGAGTCTGGAAGGTCAAGGCTGCAGGATGCTGTGACTTTGCCATTGGACTCTAGCCTGGATGACTGTGAGAGCCTGTCTCAAAAAAAAAAAGAAAATGAAGATAAGAATTCTTACTAAGATAACCATTTTGACAGCTGAGGGTCAAATTCAGGTCTTCTCCCAAAAATGCTTTCTAAAAAAATTTAAAAGATGTCTGACATTTTCACAAGTAACTGCCATACATTATGGTTTTGAAAACAATTCCAGACCTTAACGGAACATTAATAGTTAAGCAATTTGGCCGGGCATGGTGGCTCACATCTGTAATCCCAGCACTTTGGGAGGCCGAGGCAAGAGGATCACCTGAGGTCAGAAGTTCAAGACCAACCTGGCGAAACCTCGTCTCTACTAAAAATACAAAAATTAGCCAGGTAAGCACGCCTGTAATCTACTAAGGAGGCTAAGGCAGGAGAATCACTTGATCCTGGGAGGCGGAGGCTGCAGTCAGCTAAGATCATGCCTCTGCACTCCAGCCTGGGTGACAGAGGGAGATTTGATTTCAAAAAAAAAAAAAAAAAAAAAAAAAGTGTTAAGCAGTTTCAATTTCTTGACTCTAGGCTACTAAACATGTAAAATACCTCTACATTTGATATAAATCATAAGTATAAATATAAAATATCTTGACATTTGACATAAGATCATAAATATTATATATTTAGGAATAAAAAGAAAAAACTTTCCAATGGCTTTCTATTATACTTAACATAAAATTTAAACTTCTTACAAAGTCTGTAAGATTCTCCAAGGTCTCCTCCTCCCTCAAATTCTTCTTCCACTCTCCTGCTCTCTCAAACTCAATACACAGGCCTTCATTCTGTTCTTCAAACTTATACATGTCTTCACAATTGCTCTAATTTCAGTGTCATTCAGATCTCAGTTCAAACATCAACTCCTCCAAGAGACCTTTCCTGACCACCATACTTAATGGCTATCACCATCACTCCATCATTCTTTATCACATTATCCTGTTTTATTTCTTCTCAGAATTAATCACTATTTCTAACTATCCTGCTTGTTTCATTTATCACCTGCCTCCCTCACTAAAATACATGCTCTTTGAGACCAGAACTCCCCTCTTGCTGGCCACTATATTCGTACTTGCCAAGAGTCAATAAACATTTGTTAGATAAATGAAGAAATGCATAAAGTTTTAGTTAGTATCATTACACTGTAGATACCCAGCAGAATTTTCCTGTTATTTTAATATCAGTATCTGGTAAATATAAATTATCAGGAGTGCTCTATTGTTATATACATATAATTCTTTTTATTTATTTATTTATTTATTTTTTCGAGACGGAGTTTCGCTCTTGTTACCCAGGCTGGAGTGCAATGGCGCGATCTCGGCTCACCGCAACCTCCGCCTCCTGGGTTCAGGCAATTCTCCTGCCTCAGCCTCCTGAGTAGCTGGGACTACAGGCACGCACCACCATGCCCAGCTAATTTTTTGTATTTTTAGTAGAGACGGGGTTTCACCATGTTGACCAGGATGGTCTCGATCTCTTGACCTCGTGATCCACCCGCCTCGGCCTCCCAAAGTGCTGGGATTACAGGCTTGAGCCACCGCGCCCGGCCTATACATATAATTCTTTTTTTTTTTTTCTTTTTTTTTTTGAGACGGAGTTTCACTCTTGTTACCCTTGTTTGTGTTTAATGGCGCGATCTCGGCTCACCGCAACCTCCGTCTCCTGGGTTCAGGCAATTCTCCTGCCTCAGCCTCCTGAGTAGCTGGGATTACAGGCACGCACCACCATGCCCAGCTAATTTTTTGTATTTTTAGTAGAGACGGGGTTTCACCATGTTGACCAGGATGGTCTCGATCTCTTGACCTTGTGATCCACCTGCCTGGGCCTCCCAAAGTGCTGGGATTACAGGCTTGAGCCACCGTGCCCGGCCTCATATAATTCTTTAACTATATTTACACACTGTTTTTTCCCCTTCAGGTATAACAAAGACTGAAAAAATTCTAGGACTTGAATAAAGGATTTTTTTTCTTCCAGGAAAATTTAATTTCATAACCACCTAATAACTACATAGACTACTAAAAAGCTTAGGAGTTCATTTGTAGTTGTGGAGACTTGAAAACATCATTATGAAATAAAAACTCTGAAACCAATCTTTGAGATTATTACAAAATATTACAAAATGAAACTAATAACTTTTCTAAAGCTGAGACTCTCCAAAAAGTTATACAAACTCTTGTCTTTCCAAAAGAAAATCTGAAACCATTAGTGTGTTTTATTTCCTAAGCAGAATATACAACATAGATTAACTGAAAGAAAGGCAATAATGTTAAAAAAAAAAAACTTAAATGATAAATAAATATGAGAAGCTCAAGTTAGAATTACATTAGAGGGTTCATTTTCATTCTCTCGTTAAGGATATGAATTTATGCTTTATGTTTTAAGAACTACATTTCTTAGTGTAAAATGTACATTTTGACTGTGCTTTACCATATATAAAGAAGCAAACATACCTGTTCTGATTTAAGTACATTGAGTTCTTTCTGAAGTTTATCATTTTCACTTGGTTGAGTTGCTCTGAGTGATGATTCCTTTGTTACTGATGGCAAGTGATCGAAAATCAACTGTTCTTGCTTACTTTCTTTTCCAATAGCCATATTTCCAAAAGAAACTTTATCTTCCACCGTTATTTTTGATTCTTCACCAAAACTTTTATTTACTTTAGAAATTGATCCTTCAGCATCCCGTCTTGTCATAGTCACAACTCCACCTGATAAAGAGCTTACTTGAGTATCACATGATTGCATATTTTCTACCCTGTTGTGGTTAATAATGATTTCTAGCTCTCTACATTTCAATAAAACTTGTTCTTTCTCTTGCTTTAAAGATTTAACTTCTTCATTTAGAAAACTAATCTCACCATGTTTCTGTTTCAATTGTTCAGAAAGATCAGACAGTCTCTGTGACAGCTCTAATTTCTCTCGCTTGGTTACCTCAAGCTTTTCCATGAGTTCTGTTGTATCCTTCTCAACAACCTCGCCAATTTCCAATGTTTCTGCTAGAAAAGTTTTGTCTTCATCAAAGACAGAACTTTTCATTTTCACTGGAGCTGGATTTATTCTTTGTAAATGAAGCTCTTCATTAAGTGCCTTAAGCTTACTTTTATACTCTAATTCCTGTTTATTTTTACTGTCTTCTAAATCATCTTTCACTTTGAGAAGGCAAGCATACTCCTCTTGTAACTCTTGATAGTTAACTTCAAAGTTCTTTTCAGCAAATGAAAACGTGTTCCTTTGCTTTTCAATCTCTTCATTTAGCTGAATACATTGTTGTTTGAGGTCCTCATTTTCCTCTGTAAGGATTTCTATTTCTTTTTGCCAGACAGAGTCTTTGGATTTGGACTTAATAGAGTCTATGAAAATCAATCTTTCTTCTTGGTTAATAGGAGTATGTATTTTCAACATGTCTTCAAGGGCTTTCTTTTCATCTTTAAGAATGCTATTCTCTGCTTCAAGTTGTGCGAATTTTTCTTGAAGATCATTCTCTTTTTCCTTCATCTGTTTTTCTAATAATTCTGTTTTAAGTTGTAATTCTTGAACTTCTTGTTCAAGTGTACCCTTTTCCTTTTCTTCTCGTCTGAGTATTTCAATTTCTTTTTGAAGTTCATTGATTTGAAGAGTCATTTCTTCTGACTTTGAATTTACAAGAGACTGCTGTAAATCTTTCAGCTTCGAAATTTCCAAAATTAATTGATTCTGCTTAGTTATCAAATTGTCTTTTTCAAACTGCATTGTTTCTATCTTTTGACTCATTTCATTCTGTAAACCATCTATCTGCTGTTTATAGTGAATGCTTAAGTTATCTTTAAGTTTTTCAATATTTATTCGATGTTCAATTTCTAAATCTTCCTTCAGTTTGGAAAGTTCTTCTTCATGACTAAACAGAAGCTGTGTTCGCAGCCTCTCTAATTCAGCTTCTTGTGATTCTGCCATTCTATCTAAGACAGCATTCTTTTCTTTTTCTAACATTTCAAGTTTTATCTTGTAATTTGTAATTTCTGCTTCATGTTTTAATTCTAGTTCCTTTCTGGATTCAGATGCAGAAACAATCTCAGCTTTCAAATCTTCCACTGTACTAAGGGACTTATGTGCTTCATTCAGTTTACTTTCTTGTTCAGCTACTGTCTGTCTAGCTCTCTGAATTTGCTCCCTTGAAAAGCTCAATTCTTCAAAAAGGTCTTCAAGCTGTCTCTGTAGAGCATACTTTTCTTCTAAAATTCTTCCTAGTTCTTCCTTGAGTTTTTCCTTTTGAGAGTTAGTATCTTGCAATTTTATATTCAGTTCATTTATTGCCACATTCATTAACTTTATCTGATCTTCATTAACTGTAATATTTGGATGTGACCTTAACACATTCTCCATTTCTCCCTTATGCAGTGTTTTAAGTTCCTCCATTTGTGACATGTGTTGTCTTATTAATTCTTGTTTCATTTGCACTATCTGCTGCCCATACATCTCATCCAGCTCTGCCCGGAGTTGTTCTAACTTTCTTTGAGTTTCTTGTTCCATTCGTTGAACTATATCAGTTTCAGACTGACTGTCTTTATGATTTCTCTTCTGAAGTTCTTCGACTGTCCCCATTAACTGTTTTATTTCTTTAGAAGACTGTCTTTCTTTTTGCTTAGAATTAGTCAGCTCTAATTTCATATTTTTTATTTCTTGGTTCTTTTGCACAACCTGTTCTTGTAATTCTCCTAGTAATTTATCAGCAGCTGTTAATTTATCCTTTAGCTCAAGAGTTTTCTTTTCTTCTTCTCTTATTTTTGTGTTTAGTTTTTCAATGATTGCCTCCTTTTCCTGTATTTCTTCTTTATTTGAGTTTTCTACTTTTTTATTTTGTTCCTTTAGAAAAAAAAATGGAAACATTAAGAATGGCATTTTCAGTTTCTGGCAACATATACTGCTTCATCTCATTACCAAAAGACTGACAGAAATCTCTCTTTTAAAAAAATTCTAAGCAACTATTGGTCCTACCCTTTAATTTTTTCCATAATAAGATCCAGAACTTATGTACCCAACACTACTTGTAAGCAAACACTACAGTAGTTTTGGCCTTCTTAAAAGAAATTTCTCCTAACATTTCTGTGATTAAAATTTTTAGTTTAAAAACCCAGTCTGATTTTAGATGTCTCTAAACCGTTATCTTTTCATTTTTCTTATTAACTGATCAGCATTCTAAATATTTAGTATTCTCTATAGCTAAAGTACCACATATACTCTAGACACATTCAGCAAGATAAAAATAAATCAAAGTTCCTCACATGTATTCTGGTGACTTCAATGTGTGTCATCGGCAAGGGCTATGGAAAAAGTAAAACAACAAAAACAGATTCCTAAGGGTCTGTCTGACTTCAGTCCTGGGCTCTTAAGTCAATTAGAAATTTAGGGATATGAAATGCTTAAATGATGGAAACTCAAGTGACATCTAAGACAACTATACCATTTATAGGATATCAACTTGGTGGTAGACTTTTGTTTCAAACAGAAATTTGCAAGCAAAGCAGATATTCTCCCCCAGTTCTTATTCGTGATTCTGTTTTGGAACTGAGATAAGACTAAGCCCAGATGCAGGCCAAGACATATCTGTTATCGTGATTACTTCAACATGACGAAGACAAGCAGAATTCCTGGGTCAAAGTTTTGCTTCAGTAACTTAGTTTCCTGTGTAAGAAACAGAGGGCTATAGTCTCAAAAACAAAGAAATACATGAAATCTGCAGAATGGATCAGAACATAAGTAGGTAAGTAAAATCATTTTAAGGAGACAGGAGTCCCAGGCAAACAGGACTTAAAGGTGCCTTGAATGATATTTATATATATAAGGAAGAAATGCCAAGGCCAAGAAAAAGAAAAGCCTCAGAGAGAAATGTTGGCAGTGCCCATTCAAGTGCAGCCTTTGAGAATTCTGGTCACTCTAGAAAAAAATTACCTAATGTGGAAAGAAATGTCAGGGATTGTAACAAATAGCACTTAAGAATTTCCATCTACAGACATGACCATTCCTAATGTGAGATAGACAGATAGATCGGGTTATCTCAGCCTAACGCCCCTGAATATCTGATTCCTCTAAAATCTTTTGATTTCATGATTACTAAATAACTTCCTAATTATTATTTGGTTTTAAAAATTCATAAGCCCATGGAAAGAATATAAAATCCAATGAACTTAATATTTAAGTCCCTGTGATAATTATTTCTCATTGTAAATTAATAATCTTATTCGAGCTTTAAACATTAGCCTCATGGCGAAACCCCGTCTTCACTAAAAATACAAAAATCAGCCGGGCATCATGGCAGGTGTCTGTGATCCCAGTTACTCAGGAGGCTGAGGCAAGAGAACAGCATGAATCTGGGAGGCGGAGGCTGCAGGGAGCCAAGATCATGCCGTTGCACTCCAGCCAGGGCAACAGAGTGAGACTCTGTCTCAAAACAACAACAACAACAACAACAACAAAAATCAGCTTTGTGAAGTTGGAAAATCTGAGTTCACTTCAAAGATAGCTCGTCTCTTTGAAAAAGAGACTAGGGGAAAAAAAAGAAATCAGACTTCTGAATCTACAAATTGAAGGCCAGATCGTGTACTATATAAATTAACCAAGGCAATGAATGATTATCCTATGTGGCCTCTTGAGCAAAATTCTATCAGTTTTTGTCTTGATATCACATATCCCACCCAATATTACCATATTATTACCAAATGCTGAGCCTTCTTAGTTCAAACTTTGAACTGCAATAGGATATCAGTAAATCAGTTTAATCTCCTTTAATCCCAGTGTTTTCATTCGTACAATAAAGACAATACATTATTTCCTCTATCTCACAGAATATGCTAAAATAAAATACCACATATTAAGGCATTTTATTCTTACTGTACTATTAATATATATAAGTGCAATATTTTTACATGCTAGAAAGAAATCTGTAACCCATTTGGAATCCATGAGAAAGTGAAATCAGTTCATGGTGGTAATTCCAGTTAAACTGTTAAATAAGTAACTAGGTTTGAAAAATGTTAATGTTATAAAACCTTATTGTGAACTGTGCATGTAAGGGATCTAGGCTGCAAGCTCCTTATGTGAATCTAACTAATGCCTGACATCATCTCAAAACCATTCCTCCCACCAGTCTGTGGAAAAAGTATCTTCCATGAAACCGGACCCTGGTGCCAAAAAGGTTGGGGACCACTTGTCTAGGGAACCAGGACCATTTCATTTGTGACCTAAATGCCTTAGCTGCTAAAGCCTTAGCTGACCCTAATGCCTCAGCTGCTGATAGAACTACTCAGGGAGATTCATTCTCTTAAGGATAAAAATTAAAAACTATGTATATAGTGAAAAACAGATTGATAAAAGTATTCTTGTTACATTCAAATAAATAAAGATTATTCCCTACAAAAATGAATTACTTGAGTTTTAAATAATCTCAATTCACACTGACCAAAGAATATATATAATACAATCCCATCTCCAGGCTCTTCTCACCTAGGCCTAGATTATCCTTCTATTCTTACCTACTGGAAAGGTTAACTTTTAAAGACTACTGTTGTCTAGACAAATTAGACCATTTTTTGCTCCTTACTGTTTTTAACATGTTTTGCCCTGAGTCTTTATGCCTATTCCACACTCTATCTAAAATGTCCTCCCCTTTTCTATCAGGTGAGATCCTTAATTTATCCACTTGTTTAGGAAAGTCACTTCTGAACCTTGACTTCTCTTTTAAAAAATAAACAGAATCTTCCAGGATGAGTAGTTTTTATGATTTAAGATTATAATCAATGTGATATATACGCACCCATACAAAGACACACATTCCTTCACCCGCCCCCACCCCAGGAACTTATTTCTTAAGCAAGTGTTCCTAGAAACATTTATGGAACACTTAAGTTTATGGAACGTAACTTATGTAAATAAAGATAACTGACTACATTTTGTTTTCTAATTAAAATCCGTAAAATTCCTTTCTGTTGTGAAAGTACTTTCAGAATTTCACAACCATGGCTAAAATAAGTGAAAATAACTACAAATGACAAAAAAAAAAAAAGTTGTAAATTTAGATTTTCCTACTAATTCAGTTTAACACAGGCTAATCACTTTTAGGGAATTCAGTAAGGATTATTATCTTAAAAGCTACATTACTGAGGCTCCCATTTGCTTTTGAAATAAATTACATAAACAGCTTAATTATGAAATTTCATAACAAAAAAAAAACACTTGCATAAAAAACTTTAAACTGTAAAGCTTCTACAAGTTAGTTGACTTCCTTAAAATAAACATACCATTTCATATGCTTTAATTTTCTCTTGCAAGAAACTGATTTGCATTTTGAAGTCTTCTTTCTTTTTCTGATAATCTTCTAATAGGTGGTCTTGTTCTTCAAGCTGCTGTTGATGAGTGAGGATCTGTTGTTTGGCTTGTAGTAAGTCTGCAGCTGTGCTACTATGAGTGCTGTTTCTCAGAGTTTCACTAGCCTGTAACTGCAAATAGAAATCTCAAAACATTAAATTCTGAAGTGACTATATTAGGGAATAGACTTGGGGTGTCCCTGCAATAGCTCTCTGGGATCTTTGCTGGCTTTGCGGGCTTGAGACCCTAGCAAACATGCTGCCTTGGCTGACTAGATAGGTATACCCAAACCAATCCAATAAAATTATCTTTCACATGACACAGCAGAGAAGCTAGGTCCCCTGAGACTGAGGCAGATACGTGAAGAAAACTGGGTCCTCAAAGACAGTACTTCCTGAATTTCTGATGGCTTTCTAGTTTGTAGTTCCAATCCCTTTCAGAGGCCTGGTTGTGTTTCCGCCCTTGGGTTCTGTAAACAGCCTGAATCCTTATACTAAATACCTCCCTTTTGCTTAAGCTATTTCAAATTGTTTTGTTACTTGCCATCAGAAATTCAGATTAATGCAATTAGATTCCTGTGGCTCTAATTAAAGGAAAATGGAATATATTTAGTCTTGTTATCATTTAGAACCTAACTAAAATAAACCATACCAGGATTGGCAAAACTAGGATGTGATTACAGATTAATTTCTGCAGAAATATCCTCAGTCAACCTTATAAGATTTTATAACACTTCAAAATAGAGACAGGGAGGAAATACAAAGAAAATACTAGTAGAAAACCATTTAAGAAGTATGAATTAAATTCCTGGCTAACATAGCAACACATATTCACTGATTTTTCATACATGATATAATAAGAAATGGCTTTTTATCAATTTAGATTTGTTCTTGAGGTAAATTTTTAAACTTTATTACTAAAAACTAATGAATTTTGTCGCATTAGTAACACTTACTTGCTGAAATTGAATCTGTAATTTTTGACTCTGTTCTGTCAACTCTAAAAATTCTCTCATTGTCTCATCCTTTTCTCTTCTTGCTTGTTGTAAATTAGCAGTGAGCTGGGTTATGATGCCATCTCTTTGTTTAATGGCAGCTTCAAATTCTTGTAACTAAAAGAAAATATTACGTACTAGATTAATTTTTTTTTAATTCCCCATTACAGGTAATTTTTTTAAAATATGAATTCAAAACACACTGGCAGAATTCTTACACTTTGTAAGCAGTCTTTTCCACGTTTGAAAGCTATTAACTTACAGAAACTGGTGCTACTTCCAAATTAATTTCGAAAAATTTATCTGAACTAAGGAAAACATTATATTTGATTTGGCTTATCCATATATTTACTTATAGAAGGACAAGTGACTTTATATTTAGAGGTGCCCCTAATCTGTTCCTAGGCAACACCACCCTAGACATATTTAAACTCAACTTGTTTTTGAAGAGGATGAAACTGAAATGTACTTTGTCATCTTCATCAATGTCCTATTTCACCTTATTTTCATAACTGACTGCCATAAACAGTTATGGCAGTCTAACCACAGATGTCAATCTAACCACAAGAGGTTACTTACAAGGACCTACTGACATATTTTTCTGTTCTTTTTTGAGACAAGTTCTCATTCTGTCACACAGGATAGAGTGCAGTGGTGTGATTTTGGCTCACTATAGCCTCAATCTCCTAGGCTGAAGTGATCCTTCTGCCTCAGCCTCCCAAGTAACTAGGACTACAGGCACACACCATCATGCCTGGCTAATTTTTAAGTTTTTTGTAGAGGTGGGGTCTTGCTATTTTGACCAGGCTGGTCTCTAACTACTAGACCCAAGCCATCCTCCTGCCTTAGCCTCTTGAAGTGCGGGGATTGCAGGCATGAGCCATGCCCAACTTACTGACATTCTTAAAGGACTTAAGTTATAATATTTTGATGTGGTTTGCACCATAATTTTCTCTCAGGCTAATTACAAAAACATCTGTCCCACTAAAGTGATTTCAGACTATCATAAAGTTAAATAAGAGTCTGTGTTATATTAGCCCTGTTAATCAAATCCTACTTTTAAACAGGGTTGTTTGTGCTATGTAAAAAGACAAAAATTATGAGTGATATCGTTACCATTTAGTTGTTTTTTTTTTTTAATGAGACAGGGACTCTCTATGTTGTCCATGCTGGACTTGAACTCCTGGGCTCAAGTGATCCTCCCACCTCAGGCTCCTGAGTAACTAGAACTACAGGTGCATGCCACTGTGCCCCACTAAGTTATCGTTTGAAAACCTCCATCTTTAGGCCAGGTATGATAGCTCATGCCTGTAATCTTAGCACTCTGGGAAGCCAAGGAGAGTCCAGGAGTTTGAGGTGACACTCCGTCTCTACAAAAAAACTACAAAAAATTAGCTGGGTGTGGTAGTGCATGCCTGTAGTCCCAGTTACTTGGAAGGCTGAGGTGGGAGGATCACTTGAGCCTGGAAGGCAGAGAGTGCAGTGGGCCAAGACTGTACCACTGCACTCCAGCCTAGGTGACACAGCAGGACTCCGTCTCAAAAAAAAAAAAACAAACAGAAAGAAAGAAAAAAAATTTTTAAAAAGAAACCCATCTTTAAACACTGCACATACACTATTTTTCAAATTTCTTGTTTTTGTGAGTCGCAAACCAAAAGCCACATAAAATAAACATACTTGCTGCAGTCCTTCAGTCCCATAGGTAACTGTCATTTCTTCCAGCTCTCTGTTTAGCTCTTCAATCTCATGCTGCTTCCCAGCCAACTCACTTTCCATCATCTCTAGGTGAGTCGGACTGTACTGTGCTCCTTGTTCAGAGTAAGAATCATCAACACCAAATTCTTCTTCCTAAATCAATCCAAGATTTTAAATAATTCAGTCTAGCAATATTCCTTAGGAGAGAGATTCAAATACTGAAATCCATAGCAAGGTCCACTTTAAAATATTACTCATTACCTGGAAGATTACAGTATGGCAACCTACTTTGTTAATATAATACTTACCTCAAGAGCATAAATAGGCTATCTGCAAATTCTGTTACAATTGAGTTTTACAATAAACACTAGATAACTTTGTTTTAGGAAATATTAAAATTAATTTGAAATCACACACGGAAAGAAGTACATGCAGGAAAAAGCTTTGTTAGTAAGCCAGATGATTTTAAATAGTATTCAACATTAGTATCATGAGTAGTTTTAAATACTGTACCCTTAATAAATTTGTAGGCTTTCCTGTTCTCATCACAAAACTGCAGCCATTTACCTGTACAAAAACAATTTCTTGATATATTATGATCTTAGATATAATTTTCTTTAGCTAACAATATTTCTGTTAACTGTTTTCATGTGTACATGTCTTTTATTCCCAGGGAAAATGTGTCATTGGCAAAAACAGAGAGATTAATTTTAAATATCTAAGAGACATAATGACCATTTCAAATGCCAATCATTCCTCACACGTCTGAATGCTTACAATGCAAATGATCCCAAACTACATATATACATTTTCACATAGGTAAATTAAAGTTCCAAGTGAATTTCTGTTTGTTCTTCCGAAGTATAAACCTCAATAAATCCTCTTCTATGAAATGCTTCCTTAAAATAGTGTAAATAATTATTTTTTTATTAAATCCTATTCATTTTCAAGAAAAACAATTTACTGGTAGAAATGTCTTGAAAGCGGATGAACGAGACAAGTGGCAAGAGGAGATAAATAGATAAGAACACTTCCTCAAGAATGTTCCTCTGGGGCTAGTACTATGACAGCTATACCACCACTGACCCATGTGGAGATTTTCTACAACATATTACTGCCCATCTCTAGCACAGATATTTTGTGGAAGGAGGAAGGAGAATGACAGAATATGTCTCCAGGGTTGACCTAGTGAGAAATTAATTAAAGATCAATTAATCCACTTAGTAATCCTCTTTCCTCCTTAACAGTACAAAAGCCAACTATGTATCTGCCACATCTTAATTATTCACACTTAAAAGAATCCAAGATAATGAAGTTATTACTGTTGAAAGGCATAGGATAGAGTAGCCAGAAATAGACTTAGATCTATATGAGCCACAACACTTGAAAAAGTAAAATCCTGGCCGGGCACGGTCCCTGACATCTGTAACCCTGGTATTTTGGGAGGCTGAGGCGGGCAAATCACAAGGTCAGGAGTTCGAGACCAGCCTGCCAACATGGTGAAACCCATCTCTACTAAAAATACAAAGGGCACCTGTCATTCCAGCTACTCGGGGGTGAGTCAGGTGAATCACTTGAATCTGGGAGGTGGAGGCTGCAGTGAGCAGAGATCACATCACTGCACTCCAGCCCAGGTGACAGAGTGAGACTCCATCTCAAAAAAAAAAAAAAGTAAAAATCCTAATCAAGCATTCTTTATCAGAGTTTGATTCCTTTGCTTTTATCATAAGGACAATTTCTTTCTCTCTCTTTCTCTCTCTCTCTCTCTCTTTCTTTTAAGATGGAGTCTTGCTTTGTTGCCTAGGCTAGAGTACAGTGGCGTGATCTCAGCTCACTGCAACCTCCACTTCCCAGGCTCAAGCAATTCTCCTGCCTCAGCCTCCCAAGTAGCTGGGACTATAGGCATACATCACCATGCCTGACTAATTTTTTGTATTTTTAGTAGAGACAGGGTTTCACCATGTTGGCCATGCTGGTCTTGAACTCCTGACTTCAGGTGATCCACTTGCCTTGGTTTCCCAAAGTGCTGGGATTACAGGCAGGAGCCACTGTACCCAGCCGCGGACAATTTCTGAAAATCAAAGCTAAAGTGAAAAAAAAAAAATTCTATGGTACAATATTGCAATTGGTGAAAACTACCAGAAGGCAGGGGTACTGACTCTGATCAACCAATAAGCCAGGTGCAGTAGTGCATGCCTGTAGTCCCAGCTACAAGGGAGGCTGAGGCAGGAGGACTGCTTGAACCCAGGAGTTTGAGGCTACAGTGCACTACTGGCACACCCATTAATAGCCACCGCACTCCACTGTGGGCAATATACTGAGGCCCTGACTAAACATTTTTTTTTAATTAAAAAAAGATTATTAATATCAAGTCATCTGCAATCACTTTCAAATTAAATACTTCTAAATTGCAATTAGCTTTCTTTGGTCCTGAAATGATGCATTTTGTTGTGTCTTCTAAAATATTTTGCTTTAGTTTAACAGTGTAACGAAATGGATGTTTATGAATATAGTACTCTTCTCTTATCCACAGAGGTTATGTTACAACATCCCCAGTGGATGCCTGAAATCATGGATAGTATTGAACCTGATATATACTATGTTATTTTGATCTGATAAAGAAGACAGCTACTAAGTGAATACCAGATGGACAGAGTATACAGGGTGGATCCACTGTATGTACAAAGGGATGATTCACGTCCTGCGTAGGAAGAAGGGGATGGAGCAAGATTTCACCATGCTACCCAGAACAAGGCACAATTTAAAACTTATGAACTGTTTATTTCTGGAATTTTCCATTTAATATTTTCAGAGAGTGACTGACCACAGAAAGTAAAAACTGGGATGGGGGACTACTGCTTCTCCAAATATGATATAAAGCAATGAATATTCCTTTAAGCAGCAATGATGTCAGTATTACATGAATCAGTTTATAATAATCAGTTTATTAACTAGCAGTTACTAGTTTGCAAAAATTACATTTATAATTTAATCTAATACTTTAGTCACTGCTGTTTAATTTTTTTCTAATTCAGATAAGCAAATGTTATACTTGAACTACTGAATTCTTAAAATACCATTAATACATGACTGGTTTTTCAAAACATATTTATGTTATAATCAATGTAAAACTTAACAATATTAATAAATTTGAAAAGTTTAACATCATCTAAATTGGTTATAAAAGATTATTCACCAGTACTAAACTAAAACACACTATATTCCAAAGTTAGAACAGGAACATTTAACAGAATCTCAGGATCACTAATAGTTAACAATATTCTATTTTTTAATTTAGATAATTATTTTATTGATACCTAAAGGGTAGAGTATTTATCTCTTCTTCTAACATTAGTCTTCTAACACTATTCTATTTCCATCTATGTCCATCTGGTATTCACTTAGTAGCTGTCTTCCTTATCAGATCAAAAAAACATAGTATACGTAGGGTTCAATACTATCCAGGAGTTCAGGCATCCACTGGGAGTCTTACAACATATCCCCTGTGGATAAGGGAAGACTACTGTATTCATAAACTATTAGGTTTCTAACACTAGTAAACATTCATATGAAAGTCAATAAATAATTTGAAACATGAAGATTAGATTAACAGACTCCTTCAACTGTAAAAAAGCTGAACTTCTCTCAATGTCCTTTGTCATTGTGGCATTTGTTGAAGTTATTTAACCTGCAGACAATGTTAATATATATATATTCCTTCCACGTTCACAGAAAAATTTATTCAATCTATACAGACGAGTGAGGAAAAGTACAAGTGAGGTACATTTTAAATTTTAAAATGTTTTGTAGAGGTATCACATCATAACACCATTGCTATTCAGAAAGAATCAGAGGAAAGGTAACTTTCATTGTGTGACTATAAAATGGCCTTCACACAAAAACTCATCCTTGTAGTGAACGTCAGTTTTGATGAAACATAAAAGAACTCATCCTTAACTTATTTATAATTAATACCTTATTCTTATATTTAATTTGGAAATACACACATTAAAAACATTAATATTGAATATTTTCATAAAAATAAAAATCTGATGACTCAAGAGTTTATGAAAATTATAGTTCAATGTGCCTAAATGACTCATAGAGTTGGAGTCAAGTAATTAATGAGGTTAAAATAAATGTCATAAACCATACAAGCACTTGATTGAGAAGCATTCAATAATCAGATGAAATCTATAATAAAAGTGAATGCCCTATTACTATGTGTACATAATGGGATACATATTTGTACAAAAGAGATCTTGGAATAAAATTATCGACTAATTCTAAGGCTGAACCACTTTTCAACCCAATGAGTGTACTAGTCACAGAAGTCAAGAACATTAAACCCTTAACATACCTAACTACATACAATTTACAAAGTTCTAATTAAATATTATCAGAACCTGAAAGCATTCTGAGAATAATTTATTAAAGGAGTCCTCATCACTCATTTCATATAAACATAGTATAAAGAAAAGTATATTTCTAGTGATGAGCCATTAAAAGAACCAAGCTTTGCTGAATGTCAAATGTGTGCCAAACACGTATTAAACATTCTCAAGGTTATTTTGTGAACTACTTTCTGAGGTAAGCAACTATCCTACAAGGTATATATTATTATCATCCCCCATTTTATAGTCAAAAAAGCTGTATTTCAGAGTTTAAGTGATGTGCCCAGGTTCATACAGCTCAAAGGTGCTGAAGTGTGTAAACAGGACTTTCTGGCTTTGTCCAACCCCCCCTGCTCTTTTCTTACATCTTATTGCCCTACTTACCAGAAAAATGGTAGTCATACTTAGGCAAAATGCAAGATAATTATGTGGTCTATGATTAAAACTACTTGATTTCAAAATTTTAGAATACTCAAATACAATCTAGATCTGTCAAACTTTGCAAATCTGGCATTGTGGTGGTGAAGTTATAATGTTATGTGCTACCCAGAAATCAATCAATCAATCAATCAATCTCTCTCTCCCTCTCTGAGACAAAGTGTCACTCTGTCATCCAGGCTGGAGTACCATGGTATGATCATTAGAGCATTTCAACCTCAAACTCCTGGGTGCAAGCGATCCTTCTACTTGAGTCTCTTGAGTAGCTGCGACTACAGGCATACACTATCACTTGGCAAAATTTTTTTTTTTTTTGAGATGGGGTCTTCCTCTGTGACTGAGGCTGGAGTGCCAGTGGTATGATCAATACTCCTGGGCTCAAGTGATTCTCCCATCTCAGCCTCCCAAGTAGCTGGGACTACAAGTGCCCGCCACTATACCAGGTTAATTTTATTTTATTTTATTTTATTTTTTTAAATTTTTTTTCTGAGACGGAGTTTCGCTCTTGTTACCAGGCTGGAGTGCAATGGTGCAGTCTCGGCTCACCGCAACCTCCGCCTCCTGGGTTCAGGCAATTCTCCTGCCTCAGCCTCCTGAGTAGCTAAGATTACAGGCACGCACCACCATGCCCAGCTAATTTTTTGTATTTTTAGTAGAGACAGGGTTTCACCATGTTGACCAGGATGGTCTCCATCTCTTGACCTCATGATCCACCCGCCTCGGCCTCCCAAAGTGCTGGGATTACAGGCGTGAGCCACCGCATCCGGCCTATTTTTTTAATTTGTAGAGATGAAGTCTCCCTATGTTGCTGAGGCTGGTCTCAAACTCCTGTGCTCCAGTGATCTTCCTACCTCGGCCTCCCAAGGTACAGAGATTACAGGTGTGATATACTATGCCCAACCAATAAATCTCATTTTTTAGGTGTGTTATTGAGATATCATTCCTTAAAAGTTCCAATATAAAAAGTATTACACTGTAAGATTTATATCTTGGGTTATAAATTTGGTCTACTGATGATTATTCTGCCTCCTGAATAACCGAATATAGCTTAGAAGTCCCCTGTAATTCTGGTTCAGTCAAGCCAGCTGATATCATTAAATGGAAGAATTAAAGCTTAAAAACTAACCTAGAGCATCATAGATTCAACTAGTATCCATCTTAGCAATTTTGATGACACATTACACAAACTGTCAACTTTACTTCTATGTTTTCTCTAGACATAGTGAATCTATAAATTTCTCAAAGTATAATCCTTTGAGAATCCATATATAACGCATATAATATTACTAGGGTTATAATTCAAACCAGCTCAAATCTGTCAAAAATTATTTCATAATTATCTTTTTTCTTTTTTTAAGATGGAGTTTCACTCTTGTTGCCCAGGCTGGAGTGCAATTGCACTACCTCAGCTCACTGTAACCTCCAACTCCCAGATTCAAACAATTTTCCTACCTCAACCTCCTGAGTAGCTGGGATTACAGGCATGCACCACCACACTCAGCTAATTTTTGTATTTTTAGTAGAGAAGGGGTTTCACCATGTTGGTCAGGCTGGTCTCTAACTCCTGACCTCAGGTGGCCTCCCAAAGTGCTGGGATTACAGGGATGAGCCATTGAGCTCATGCTATAATTATGTTTTTTCAATGTAATCTTCTAAGTCATTGTTTCTTCCACATGGTAAGATAGTTCATCAATTTAGTTTTCTTGACCAACATCAACAAGAAACAGTATCATCACAAGATATATCATACTGTAAGAATAAGTATCTTTCAAAAAACTTGTTTAAAAAAAGTATGTATATGTATATATTTATTCATATATAATTATTCACGTATATAACTATAAATATATGCAACTATATATGTATATATATGAAATTCTACACATGTATTTAAAATATATTTCTCACCATGAGTTATGGTCAACAAGTATGATAAACGCTGCTCTAAGTTTTATCTGTAGTGCTTATATTTAAATACTATTTGTACCTTACCTTAAAACACATCATTTTTATAGATATCACAGATAGTTTCAGTAAATTTTTCTGAACCTGTAATAACCAGTTTAATTTTTAAAATGCAGCTGAAGATTGTCTTATTATAACAAGAATTTCCAATATTATTAATTTACATTTTCCTACAGAAAACCTGACATCACCATCTTTTGATATCTTTAGCTTTTCAAATTATATTTAAAAACTAAAATTTGCCCTATTATCTCAATGTGAAAAAACAGCTATACAAATTTTAACCAAATTTCATGGGCATATATGGGATAGTCTGATCTAGAGCCACTAACATACATATATAAAATTCACTTTAGTGTAAAAAAAAAATGCACTTTGTGGAATTCTGGGTGCACCCCAAAGATGCAGGTAGTTTAAGCACCAAAGAATCCAAGACTTTCAATCAAGAAATATAATTTATAAGAATTAGAGCATTATAGAGGAAAGAAAAGTTTTCACATGCAATCATACCTTGGTGTCTCCAGGGGAATTAGCTCTAGGACCCCCCTAAGTAGACTAAAATCATGGATGCCTAAGACCCTTAATGGCATGGTATTTGCATACAATCTGTGGACATCCATCCATATACTTTAAATCATCTCTAAGGTTACTATGTAAATAGTTGTCAAACTGTATTTTTAAATTTTATATATTTGTTATTGCAGTACTGTTATTTTTTATTTTTTTGTGAATATTTTCTATCTGTGGTTGGTCAAATCCTCAAATGTAGAACCCTCAGAGATGGAGGGCCAATTATATGTGCCCCAAATTTAAAGTCACAAAAGCAGACTCTGAATTGCAAGCAGCGATTTTAAATCAAGATACCTCCCATAGAGGCAACTTTAGCTTAAATCAGGCACCAATGTATTTATTTAATGTTGGCTAATTATTTTTCCTGGACAAATTACTAGTAAGTGTATTCCAACTTTTAAACACATTAAATTCTAAAGTAGCAAAGTTTTTACTGCTATTAGCAATGTAAAACAGTAATATATTCTTTAAGAACATGGAAGTGTTTTTTTTTCTAATAGAGACCTACAATAAATGGAAACTTATTGAATACACTGAGTTACTGAACCATTTACTGAATGGTAAAAAACCACTGAGAGTATAGAATAGTTTACAGTCTCCTCAAATTCTGGACTAAAGAAATGGCAATCACATCTAAAAGAATAAGAAAAAGATAACAAAATGACATATACTTATTACCAACACATAAATAAGGCATTTCCTAGAGTGGCCAATACCTATATCGGCCTTTATCACCTAAAGTAAAAACTACTATTAAAACATTAACTTCAATAAACAAATTTATATGATTAGAATTCAAGCATTTATAAAAAAGCATAACTCAAAATGAAGTATCCTATCCAAAATATCAAAAAAATTTTGATATTTTTACTGTGCTAAATATGGATACTTTGTAATGGTCACATGTCTAAGAAACCCAATATCAAATACTTTCCAGAAACTAAAGCAGGGACCACGCTATTCAACCAGACTTAAGACCTTAGCTAACAATCTGAAAAAAAAAAATCAGTAATAGATAATCTTCAGGTTCTAGTCACTTAACACCATATTTATAAAAACATAATAGAAGCATGAGTTACAAGAACTCAAGTAGCAACAATCAATAATTTCAACAATAATATAAAATATACATTTTATTTATGTTATTAGAAATCAATATAATTTAGTCTTACCTCTGAGCTGTAGTCATCTGCTGTGGTTGAAACTTCACTTTCCAGCTAAAACCAAAGTAAAAACCAAATATAATTATAACTTTTTTGTGTTAAGTATCGTACTTCACTAAGCTATTACTATTGGTAACATATGATGGAAAAGTCACATAAAGTACCACTAAAAAACTAGTAAAAATTATTCGAATCTTTAAAATTTTCATTTAATTATAAATAATGGCAAAATAATGCAACTAAAATGTACCAGTAGGCATTTTTCTAAATATAAAAGTATCAAGAGGTACTTTCATACAGGATCTTATATACAGTACATATCATTTGTAAGCCAAAAGCACCAAGACACCATTCCTCTGATCCTTGTACAGTAGCCTCCATTTTATCCATGGTATTGCTTCCTATAATTTCAGTTACCCACGGTTAAATGTGTTTAGAAAATATTAAAACGGAAGATTCCAAAAATAAACAATTTATAAGTTTTAAATTGTGCACTGTTCTAAGTGGCGTGATGAAATCTCACTCTGTCCCATCTAGGACATGAATTGTCCCTTTGTACAGCATATCCACACAGTATATGCTACTTGCCCAATAGCTACTTGGTAGCTATCTCTGTTATTAGATGCACTGTCATACAGTATGGCAGTATGCAGTATTGCAGTGCTTGTGTTCAAGTAATGGCACAAGATTACTGTGCCTTGCTTTAGTCAAAGTGTAAGATTACTGTGCCTAATTTATCAATTAAACTTTATCATAAGTATATGAGTATAGGAAAAAACACAGTATATATAGAGTTCAGTACTATCTGTGGTTTCAGGTCTCCACTGGGGGTGTTGGACTATACTCCTGATATGGTTTGGCTGAGTTCCCCATCCAAATCTCATCTTGAATTGTAGCTCCCATGATTCCCATGTGTTTTGGGAGGGACCTAGTGGGAGATAACCAAATCATAGGAGTGGCTTCCCCATACTGTTCCCGTGGTATTGAATAAGTCTCATGAGATTTGATGGTTTTATAAGGGGTTTCCCTTTTGGCTTGGCTCTTTTCTCTTGTCTGCTGCCATGTAAGATGTGCCTTTTGCCTTCTGCCATGATTGTGAGTGAGGCCTCCCCAGCCACGTGGAACCATGAGTCCATGAAACTTGTTTTTTTTTTTTTTTTTTTTTACAAATTACCCAGTCTCCACTATGTCTTTATCAGCAGCATGAATATGGAATAATACAACTCTCCACAAATAAGGAAGAACTACTGTACCTCTTTAAAATGAAAGAAAGTCCTAAAACACTGCTGTTAGAAAAGTTCGGCTAGGCGTGGTGGCTTACACCTGTAACCCCAGCACTCTGGGAGGCCAAGGTGGGTGTATCATTTGAGGTCAGGAGTTCAAGACCAGCCTGGCCAATATGGTGAAACCTCACCTCTACTTAAAAAAACAAACGAACAAAAACTATCCAGGTGGTAGTGGCACACACCTGTAAACCCAGCTACTTGGGAGGCTGAGGCAGGAGAACTGCTTGAGCCTAGGAGGTGGATGCTGTGGTGAGCCAAGACTGCACCATTTTACTCTAGTTTGGGTGACAGAGTGAGGTCCTGTCTTTAAATAAATAAATAAATAAGAAAAGTTCAATTTCTCTGAAAGAAAAATCATAAAATCTTGATGCTAAAAAACTAATAACTAAAGAAAAAATAACCACCTCTGTTGTTGTAACACCTTTACAGTTTACAAAAGCACTTTTAAAGCCATTCTTGTTTCACTATCACATCCCTGGATTTGGGTATGAAGTGAGCAACTTTTTCAAGCTTCCCTAAAAGAAGTAGTAGAAAGAGTCAAGGAACAAATCCAAATTTTCTGACTCCAAAAGTACTATTTTCACTGTTGACCCTCTCATCTAACCTAAGAATCTCATTTTGATGGTTAGAGAAGTGAGACCCAGAGAGTTTCACCCTTTCATTCAATAAATACTGTCACTGTCTCCTTTCTCATCTACACCTATGGAAATTCTATTCAACATTCAAGCCCAAATTCTAAAACTACCCTCTCCATGAAGTAGTAACTGAGGCCAAGAACAAAAATAAGCTTGCCTGTAATATAAAATGCTATTAACAGTGGTTCCTAACTCATGAGATTCTTTTTTTTTTTTGAGAGAGAGTCTTGCTCTGTCGCCCAGGAGTGCAGTGGTGTAATCTTGGCTCACTGTAACCTCGCCTTCCAGGTTCAAGCACTTCTCCTGCCTCAACCTCCCAAGTAGCTGGGATTACAGGCATGTGCCACCACGCCCAGCTCATTTTTGTATTTTTAGTAGAGATGAGGGTTCACCATGTTGGCCAGGCTGGTCTCGAACTCCTAACCTCAAGTGATCTGCCTGCCTCGGCCTCCCAAAATGCTGGGCTTACACAGGTGTAAGCCACTGCACCCAGCCGAAATTCTCTTTTAAACCTGAAATACTGTCATGACACAACCCCTCATGTTCATTAAATGCATATTGTGTACTAGAAATGGTAGTACTGAGAATTAAATGGTGAATAATACAATTGTTGCATTCAAAATGGTAAAACTATAGAATAGAGAAACCAAATATTGGTTTGTATATTTAAAAAAAGATAATATACCTTTGAGCCAAATCAAGCACTAGAGTTGCCATACTGCATTATTTTTTAAGTTCCAGTTTTAATAAAACAAAAATTACAAGACATACAAAAAAAGAGGAAAGTATAGCCTATGCACAATGGTCAAAAGAAACTGTCCCTGAGGAACACAGATATTGTACTTAATAGACAAAGTTTTGTTTTGTTTTGTTTTTTGAGACAGAAGTTCGTTCTATCACCCAGGCTGGAGTGTAGTGGTGTGATCACAGGCCACTGTATCCTCCAACTCTTAGGCTCAAGCAACTTTCCCACCTTAGCCTCTGGAGTAGCTGGGACCACAGGTGTGCAAAACCATGCCCTGCTAAACTGTTTTACTTTTTGTAGAGACAGGGTCTTCCTTTGTTGCCCAGGCTGGTCTCAAACTCTTGGGCTCAAGTAACCCCCTTGCCTCTGCCTCCCAAAGTGCTGGGGTTACAGGTATGAGCCATCAAGCCCGGCCAACAAAGATTTTAACTGAGCTATTTTAAATATAGTCAAATAACTAAAGAAAATAAAATCTAAAAAAAGAATTTTTTAAATTGTAAGAACAGCACCTCACTAAATGAAGAATATAATAAAACAAAGAAATTATGCAAGAACCAAATAAAAATTCTGGAGTTGAAAAGAAAAATAAATGAAAAAGCCACTGGAAGGACTCAATAGTAGATCTAAGCTGAAAGAAAAAGAGAATCACAAACTTCAAGATAGATCAATTGAAATTATCCACCCTGAAGAACAGAAAGATGACTATATGTTAGAACATTTAAATGCCCACAGTATTTTAAAAGACTGAATTTACATAATATAAAATGTGTGCTGTAACATCTTTTGTCCCCAGTAACAGTCTTCATAATAAAGTCATTGCAAATAGACACAAAAAAGCATTTAACAAAGCTCAACACTCAGGTTGGGTGCAGTGGCTCAAGCCTGTAATCCTAGCACTTTGGGAGGCTGAGGCAGGCATATAACTTGAGTCCATGAGTTTGAGATCAGTCTGGGAAACATGACAAAACCCCGTCTCTACAAAAAACACAAAAATTAGCTAGGTATGGTGGTGTGGGCCTGTAGTCCCAGCTACTTGTGGGGCTGAGGTGGGAGGATCGCTGGGGCCTGGGAGGTTGAGGCTGCAATGAGCTGTGATTGTGTCACTGCATGCCAGCCTGGACAATAGAGTGATATCCTGTCTCAAAAAGCAATGAAATAAGTGGCTGGGCACAGTGGCTCTTGCCTATAATCCCAGCACTTTGGGAGGCTGAGGTGTACAGATAACTTTAGGTCAGGAGTTCAAGACCAGCCTGGCCAACATGGTAAAAACCCCATCTCTACTAAAAATACAAAAATTAGTCGGGCAATCCCAACTACTCAAGCAGCTGAGGCAGGAAAATCACCTGAATCTGGGAGGCAGAGGCAGTGAATCGAGATCACACCACTGCACTCCAGCCTGGGCAACAAAGCAAGGCTTTGTCTCAATAAACAAACAAACAAACAAACAAATAAATAAAGTAAAATGAAAAATAAAAACAAAACAAAACTTCAACACTCCTTCCTTTCATAATGAAAACATTCAACAAACCAGGAATAAAAGGGAACTTCATCAATCCAATAAAGGATAGCTACAAAAAAAAAAAACAAAAAAAACCCAGCTAATATAAAACTCAATGGTTAAAAAAAAACCTGAATGCTTTCCCCTTATTATGAGAAACAATACAAGGATGTCTGCTCTCACCACTTTTTTTCAACATTGTCCTATATCTTCCAGCTACGGCAATTAGAAAAAAGAACATCAACATTGGAAAGGAGGAAGTTAAACATTTCTAGTTTAGTTGCAGATAATATTTTCTCATATACAGGGAAAAATCCAAGGAATTCGCCAGAAAAAAAAAAAATCTATTAGAACTTATAGATGAGTTAGTTCTACAAGGGTTCAGGGTAAAAGATCAATATATAAATTCAGTTGTATTTCTATACTGTACATGAATAATGAACAATCAGAAAATAAAAATACAATTATATTTAGAATAGTAATAAAAAGCAGTAAAATGCTTAGAAATTAAATAGCAATAAAATGCTTGGTGGGTAGGCATAGTTGCTCATGCCTGTAAATAATACTTTATAGGCACGAGCACTTTGGGAGCCAGGGCAGGAGGATCACTTGAGTCTAGGAGTTCAAGACTAGCCTGGGCACAAAGTGAGACCACATCTCTACAAAAAAATAAAAATAGAATAATAAAAACAAAGCCAAGCACGGTGGCTCATGCCTACAATCCCAGGACTTTGGGAGGCCAAGATGGGTGGATCTCCTGAGCTCAGGAGTTTGAGACTATCCTGGGAAACATGGCGAAATCCCATCTCTACCAAAAACAGAAAACATTAGCCAGGTGTGGTATTATGCACCTGTGGTCCCAGCTACTCAGGAGGCTGAGGTGGGAGGATGGCTTCAGCCTGGCTGTCAGGGGTTGCAGTGAGCCGATATAGAGCCACTGCACCCCAACTAGGGTGACAGAGTCAGACGCCCGTCTCAAAAATAAATACATAAATAAATAAATAAATAATAAAATGCTTGGGAGTATATTTAACAAAACAAATGTAAGACATTTACACTGAAAACTACAATATAATATAGAAAGAAATTAAAAACCTAAATAAATAAAAATCCTGTGTTCATAGGCTGAAAGCCTTAATACTGTTAAGGTGACAAAACTCCCCAAATTCATCTACAGATTCAGTGTAATCCCTGTCAAAATCCTTGGTGTTTTTAATGCAGAAACAGAAAATCTGACCCTCAAATTGATATGCAAATGCAAGGCAATAGCCAAAACAATCCTAAAAAAGAAGAAAGTTGGAAGACTCAAACTTACTGATTTCAAAACCTGTTATGAAGCTACATTATTCAAGACTTGGGGGCACAGTAGCAAAGGCTAAACATATAGATCTACAGAATATAATTGAGGGGATAAATATAAACCCTCACCTTTATATTCATTGACAATTCACTGGGAAAAGAATAGTCTTTTCAACAAATGGTGTTGGTACAACTGGATAGCCACAAACAAACAAACAAAAAAATGAAGTCAGACACCTATCCCCCATGCTAGCAAAGGTCTAATCATAGCACACTGCACATCTTTACATCTGCCTTCTCCACTAGAATAATTTTCCTAAAGGGTAGAGACTGTCATATCCATCTTTGTATCCTGGTGCTCAATCTTTGGTATACTGCAGTTGTTTAACATATGTTAAATTAAGCTCACAAAACTCCCTCTTTGAGGTTATTAAAAATTGTAGGTGTGACTGTTCAGTTACCACAGTACTAAAACTTTTAAGAGGACATAAAAACCATGATCAAATTGCACATAGTTGCTAATGACTGTTGTTATTACGACTACTTTCCACTGAGAATCATAATGATTAAAAATCTGGGAGAATACTTACTTCAGCGGAGAAGACCTGGTCATGACTGGTTATTTCTCCACTATGTAGAGTTCTCATCGTAGATTCAGGAGTCACAGTTGATTCTACTCTCTGAGAACTATTTATGTACATTTCATCACACTGTGATTGATGAATATTCAAATCATGGTGGGCTGACACATCATGTTTACTGCCTGATGTTTTTCTCTTTTTTTTCTGCTTCTTGGAAGGATTCTGCCCATCTGATTGAGCTTTTCTTTGTCGAAACTGGGCAAGCTAAGGAAAAAGGAAATTATCGTTATTGTCAAAGATAATTTTTCTTTATTGCCACGAAGAAAAAGCAGCTTTGGGAGTCTCAAAGATCAAACTATCACTCAAAAAAAAAAAAAAAAAAAAAAAAANAAAAAAAAAAAAAAAAAAGATGATAAAATAAGGACAATTATTACACTCTTTAGCATAAAAATAACTATTAGAATGCAAAGAAACATTTCTGAATGAACCTACTGAAATATTGAGAGGTAAGAACTGAAAATATCATGTATATAAATAAAAGAAAATTAGCCCAGAATTAGGCAGAATAAGGAAAATCGGGCACTGTCATTCACTGCTTGGTGAGAATATAATCTCACCAAGATTTTATTTTACTTTTTGAGACAGGGGTCTTACTCTGTCACCCAGGCTGGATTGCAGTAGCACCATCACAGCTCACCACAACCTTCTGGGTTCAACAGATCCTCCCATGTAAGTTCCTAAGTAGCTGGGACTACAGGAACATGTCATCACACTTGGCTAATTTAATTCTTGTATTTTTTTGTACAGATGGGTTTTTGCCATGTTGCCCAGCCTGGTCTTCAACTCTTGGGCTCAAGCAATCCGCCTGCCTCGGCTTCCCCAAAATGCTGGGATTACAGACATGAGCCACTGCGCTGGCCAATCTCTGGACTTTAGATTATATGGAAACACACACACATACACACATGCACATACAGAGTACTAAATGCATTTGCCTTCTGGAATTTCTGGGTCTTCTATTACTATATACTAAAAAGATTCAGTTCATGCAAAAAGATTTAGCTATATAAAGTGGTCACTGCAGCCATATTTATAATGGAAAAAAAACTGGAAATAACTTAAATATCAAACAACAGTGCTTTCCAGCCCTTAAGCATTTACATATCATTATCAGGATTTTTGTCCTATCCTAGAGCCACCTTTATGTGTCATTTACTTAACATGTTTAAATCAATGTAGCTTTCTTATTTAAATTTATTTTAACAAATAGAGGCTTCTATTAGGTTGGTGCAAAAACTGCAACTGCTTTGGCACTGAACTAAAAGCTCCAAAATGGTGGCATAGAAGCAAGCTGGTTTCACTCCCCCTCACAGAAAACCACAAACAAATATACAGCACCTAGATTATTACTGGCAATATCCCAGAATTCAAATATGAGGAAGAAACTATTCAAGATTACAGAGAAGTGAAAAAACTCTGAGCAGAAGTTAAAAGAATTAGACTTCGATTTTCATGATTCCCATTCCCCTAATCTGTCCAGCACCAAACATGGAAAATATTCCCCAACTCACTGTTTCTACACTGGAAAACGTGAGACCAAGGTAGAAAACCAGCTTCCCCAACAAGTTGGGCTCCTTGACAGAAGATCTGTCCCTGGCTCAACCCATGGGAAGTACTGGGAATATCTGAAGGGAAAAATATTCCTAACAGCCAGAGACAAAGCGGGGAGCCAAAACTACCATTCCTAGTCCTGGAAACTCTGCTTTGCAACTTGGCCAAAGGAGAAGCCAAATTAGAATGGCTGTTCAGTAGCAACATACTGTTAGAGGTTCATGCCACAGGTCCTCTGGGCATGAGTCCCTAGACAGCCTAGGGACCTTTGGGACCTTACCCATCAAGGATGGATAACACTGATTGTTTACTAGAACTGAGGGAAACTGGGGCTAAGGCAACATATGCATTATATTATGTAGTGCTGAAAAGGAGGCAGCAACAGAGTACAAAAAAAAGACAGAAAGGCAAAACATAAAAGGCTCTCTAAGCAAACACATCCAGTAAAAGCTAAAACAAGCCAGACAGAGAAGACTAGAATAAATAACAAAATCTAGACGTATATCCACAAGAAATAACAGCAAATGGGAAATCTTGACTCAGTCAAATGGACAAATCAAAGAACCAGCGAATGACCCTAACAAGACAGAAATATGTGAACTCTGTGAAAAAGAATTCAAAATAGCAGTTTAAAGGAAACTTAGTGATCTTCATAACACAGAAAAGCAATGCACAGATTTATTAGAGAAATTTAACAAAGATTAAAAAAATTATAAATCAACAGAAATTTTGGAACTGAGAAATAGATTGCTGCTGAACAGAAAAAATCATTAGAGGCTCTCAATAGCAGAATGGATCAAACAGAAAAAAGAATCAGTGAGCTCAAAGACAGGCTACTTAAAAATACACAGAGTAGAAAAAAGAAAGAATGAAAAAGAACAAAGATCACATATGAGATATAGAAAATTACCTCAAAAGATCAAATCTAAGAATTATCAGTGTTCAAAAGGGAGTTCTAGTCTTCACTGCCTGGCTTATTTTGTTTTTTACTGAATGTGTTAACTTAGGGAGTCTTTGTAATTTATGTATTGCTTTTGTGTCTTTTTTTTTTTTTTTGTACTATGTCACTGCCTGTTTTTCAGCGTTTCATAACATAATGCCTTAACTATAATGCAAGGGGGTAGAAATCCTATTCAAGAAATAATAAAAACTTTCCAAAATCTGAGAAAGAGATAAAATATCCAGGTATAGAAACATTACAGAACAAGGCAGATTTGACCCAAGAAACACTACTCCAAAGCATTTAATAATCAGACTCTTAATGGACAAAGAGAGGATCCTAAAAGTGGCAAAAGAAAAGAAGCAAACAACATATAAAAGAGCTCCAGTTCATCTGGCAACAGATTTCTCAACAGAAACCATACAGGTTGTACAGGAGGAAGAAACCATACAGGAAGAAGTGGGACAACATGTTCAAAGTGCTGAAGGAACAAAATTGCCACCCAAGGATACGGTATCCAGCAAAGCTGTCCTTCAAATATGAAGGAAGAGGAATAAAATATTTCACAGACAAACAAAAGCTGAGAGAATTCACTAACACCAGACCAGTCTGACAAGAAAAGCTAAAGAGCTCTTCAACCTGAAAGAAAAAACACTAATGTGAAAAAACAAAACATGTGAAGGTATACAACCCAGTGGTAAAATTAAGCACATGGACAAACCCACAATACCCTAATACTGTAATTGTGGTATAGCACCTACTTATAACTCTAGGATGAAGTCCAATACAATCCTACCAAAAACATTAATAGCTACAACATCCTGCTAAGAAATAGGCAATACAAAAACATGTAAATCGAGACAAAATAAAGTCAAAATGTGGAGGGAATGGAGCTAAAGTATAGAGGGCCTTTTTCTCTTTTGTCTGTTTCTATTCTTTTCTTTGAGGCCTAAGATAAGTTGTCATCTCATTAAAATAACTTCTGGAACCTGCAAGACGTCTTTTTAAGTTTCATGGTAACCACAATGCCAAAAACTGTAATATATTCACTACAAATAAAAAACCAATTAAAACATACTACCAGAAAAAAAAAACACTTAACTTCAAAGAAAGACAAGAAAGGAAGAAGAGAGGAATTATAAAACAACCAGAAAACAAGCAACAAAATGGCACTAGTAAGACCTCACTTACCAATAATAATACTGAATGTAAATACACTCAATTCTTCAATTGAAAAGGTGAGAGTGGCTGAGTAAATAGAGAAATAAGACCCAACTATAAGCTGCCTATAAAAAACCCACTTCGCCTATTAAGAACACAAACAGACTGAAAATGAAGGGATAGAAAAAGATATTCCACGCAACTGGACACCCAAAAAGAAAAGGAGCAGCTATGCTTACATCAGATAAAATAGGCTACTAGTCAAAGACTATAAAAAGAGACTAAGAAGATCATTATATAATGATAAAGGGGTCAATTCAGCAAGAAGATATAACTATTATAAATATTTATGCACCCAGCATCAGAGCTCCCAAGTATAAAAAGCAAGTATTAATAGATCTAAAGGGAGAGATAGACTGCAATGCAATAAGAGTAGGGAACTTAAATATCCCAATCCCAGTATTGGACAGATCATCCAAAGAAAAAATTAAAGAAACATCAGAGTTAAATTACACACTAGGCCAAACAGGCCAAGCTGATATTTACAGAACATTTCACCCAACTCCTGAAGAGTATTCTTTTCATCAGCACATGGAACATTCTCCAGAATAGACCATAAAACAAGTCTCAACAAATTCAAAGGTAGAAATTCATTAGGCCATAAAACCAGTCTCAACAAATTCATTAGGTCATAAAACAAGTCTCAACAAATTCAAAAGGTAGAAATCATATCAAGTATCTTTTCTGACCACAACGGAATAAAACTAAAAATCAACAACAAGAACCTCAGAAAACACACACAAATAATAAGCATGCTCCTGCGGGGCATTGTGGTTCATGTCTGTAATCCCAGCACTTTGAATGGCTGAGGTGGGACAACTGCTTGAGGCCAGGAGTTCAAGACCAACCTGGGAAATAAGATTTCACTTTGTTGCCCAGATTGGTCTCAAACATACAAAAATTCAAAACGTTGGCTAGGCATGGTGTCCTGCACCTGTGGTCCCAGCTACATGAGAGGCTGAGGCAGGAGGATTGCTTGAGCCCAGGAGGTTGAGGCTACACTGAACCATGTTCACACCGCTGCACTCCAGCCTGGGCAACAAAGAAAGACCCTGTCTCAAAAAACCAACATATTCCTGTATGACAAATGCCATTATTTGCAGAAATAGAAAAAAAAACCTTAAAATTTTGATAGAACCACAAAACATCCCAAATAGCCAAAGCAAAAAGAACAAAGCTAAAAGCATCACACTACCTGACTTCAAAATATACTACAAAGCCATACTAACAAATCAGCATGGTCCTGGTATAAAAACAGACACATAGGCCAATGGAACAACATAGAGAACCCAGATATAAATTCACACATTTATAGTCAACTCATTTTCTACAAAGGTACCAAAAGTGTATAACATCCACCCAGAAAATAAACATCAGAGTTAAACTACATATTAGACTAAATAGGCTGAGCTGATATTTATAGAACATTTCACCCAACTGCTGAAGAATACACATTCTTTTCCTCAGCGCATGGAGCATTCTCCAGGGTAGACCATACATTGTGAGAAAAGGCCAATCTCTTCAATAAATGATGCTGGAAAAACTGGATAACCATAAGCAGAAGAATGAAACTATATAAATATCTCTTACCATATTCAAAAAAAATCAAATCAAAATGGATTTTAAAAATCTAAGACCTGAAACTACTACAAGAAAACAGTAGATAAATTCTAGGACATTGGTCTGGGGAAAGTTTTTTTTTTTTTGGTCTAAGGTCTCAAAAGCATAGACAACCAAAGGAAAAACAGACAAATGGAATTAGGCTAAAAAGTTTCAGAAGAGTGTGGTGGCTCACACCTGTAATACCAGCACCATGGCAGGCTGAGGCAGGAAAATCACTTGAGCCCGGGAGTTTTAGACTGGCCTGCATAACACAGTGAGACACAGATCTAGCTCCACAAAAAACAAATAATTAAAAAATGTTTTTAAAGCTAAAATGTTTCTGTACAGCAAAGGAAACAACCAACAAACTAAAAAGACAACCCACAGAATGGGAAAAAATAGCTACAAACTATCCATCTGACAGGGTGTTAATAATGACCGGAATATATAAGGAGTTCAAACAGCTGAACAGCAAAAGAGCAAGTAATTAAAACATGGGCAAAAGATCTGAATAGACATTTCTCAAAAGAATACATCCAAATGGCCAACAAGTATATGAAACAAGGCTCAATGTCACTAATCATCAGAGAATTGCAAATCAAAATCATCATGATATATTATCTCACTGCAGTTAAACTGACTTTTATCAAAAAGACAGGGAATAAGAGATGCTAGGAAGGATATGGAGATAAAAGAATCCTTGTAAACTGTTAATAGGAATGTAAATCAGCACGGCCATTATGGAAAACTATATGAAGGATTTCTAAAAAACCAAAAATAGAACTACCACAGGATCCAGCAATTCCAATACTTGGTATATATTCAAAAGAAAGAAAATCAATATATAAAAGAGATAGCTGCATTCCCATGTTTTTTTGCTGTACTATTCACAATAGCTAAAATATGAAATTAGCCTAAGTGTCCATCAATTGATAAATGAATAAAGAAAATGTGGTATTTATACAATGGAATATTATTCAGCCATAAAAAAGAATAAATTATCATTTGCAGCACCATGGACACAGTGGAGAGCATTACGTTAAGTGAAATAAGCCAAGCACAGAAAGACAAATATCACATCTTCTCACTCATATATGGGAGCTGAAAAAGTGGATGAAAATAGTGAGGAGATTGGTGGTTACCACAGACTGGGAATGGTAGGAGGGTGGAGAAGATGAAGAGGGGTTGATAATGGATACAAGAAACAGTTTAATGGAAGAAATAAAACCTAGTGTTTGATAGATTAGTAGGGTGACTATAGTTTACAAAAATCTACTGAATATTTCAAAATACCTAGAAGAAAATAATTTATTTCTAGCACAAATAAAAGTCACATATTTAAGGTAACTGACATCCCAGTTACACTGATTTGATATTTACAAATGATATGAGTGCATTAAAATATCACATATTTCTAAAATATATACATTATGTATCAATAGAAATTTAAAAGTAAATTTATTTTAAAAGGAGACTTTATATCCCTGGCACAAATTAAAAGTCAGTATCCCTGTCATTTCTTTTTTAGAAAAGTAAACAAAAAGAAATACAATAAAAAATTATTAAAATTTTAGTTAGATATTGCTGAAGGCTATAAGAGAAATGGGCAAGTGTTAAAAAGGTGCTAAGAATATACAAGTATCATAAGCAGATGAATTAAAAGGAAACTAGCAAACATGATAACTTTCTTAAAATACTATTTAACATTTTTCTCTATTTTTCTATTTTTTTATTGGTATAGATTTGAGGAGGGAAATACAGTTTTGTTACATGGATATATTACATAGTGGTGAAGTCTGGGCTTTTAGAGTAGGTATTACCCAAATAGTGTACATTGCACCCATTTATCCAATGTTTTAATACTGGATCAGGATAGACCTAAAATATCTCATCACCAACTAACATCAGAAGTGGGTATTACGTGCTTTAGGCAACACTAGGCTAACTATTATGACTCCGTATTAAAAATATTAATGTAAACCATTATTGCTAACAAAGATGTTCATGACAGAGTAGTAGGTATATTACTGCTGTATAATCTATTTTTTATATGTATAATCTATTTTTATGAAAAAATATATATACCTCTTTTTAACAGAGAAGGCAGGACTCAGACTCACATCCTTCAACAATTATATCTAGCTTGAATTTTAATAACATTGTACTTGTAGGCATAGAGAAATCCTGGAAGAATATAACCCTAATAACTTTGGTGTATCTCTGGACTTGAGATTACAGGTAATTTTCCTTTTGCTAATGTGAAATTTCCTTCTTTTATGCAATAGATTTTCTAATTTTTCTAAGAAGCAACTATTTGCCACTAATTCCTAAATTGAATTTGAGCTCTTTAGTCATTCTGAGAGGAGAGAAATCAAAGAATAAGAACAGGTATAAGTTTCATTATACCTTAAAAAAAGAAAATATAATACTAGTATTAATATAACTATTATACCAATCACAACAATGCCCAGAAAATTTATCACACAAATAAAGCAATTTTTAATAATGCTCATATTACTATCAAAATATGTGACAAATATGTTAGCTACAGAAACACACACAACATATTTTATACTTATTTTGTCTGCTGTGGATAAACTATATGTACTGTTTACTTAATAAAGACATCTAATTTATAAATCAGAAATAGCTAATTGCTAGCCTAGTAGAATATAAAAACAGATTATATTTAAATTTTTTCCCAGTTATTCAGCAATTACCCACTTATTCCACCTCATGTCTCCTTGAGGAACAGGTGCAAGACCAGTTGCCTCCATCTGTACATTAAGCAACTGGAACGCACTTAAACTACTTTGGAGGATAGCAAATTCATTCTTCAAAATAAACCAACTGGAATACTGTTAAATATATTATCTGTAAATGGAATCAGAATTCTAGGCATTGTTTAAAAAGAAAAGATCCCTCAGAGAGAAAGCAAAACCAAAAGAAATTAATAGCATTATTGATATTTATGCTCAATTTCAGAAACTTAAAATTTCACATTGTTTATATTAGAAAATACATTTGGACAGCAAAATATATCAGGGCAAAGATGAAAATTTGGTTTGAGATTTCAACTGTACTAGGGTATACATAATTTATTGTTAATATTTATTCAGATGTGCAAATACATAACAAATGAGAAAAACTAAAACTCTGCATTAAAAAAAGTTTAAAAATCTGAGAGAATAATATTCATTACTAAATGAATCCAAATTTAAAAGCTAACGGATAGATATGGAACAAAAAGAGGAATTTTTCTATTACAGTACTTAGAATGAATCACTTCTAAGGACATTAAATTACCACGCCATTGTTTTAGGCTTACGTTACTGATTATATGAAGTCATATTATTTTTCAGACTAACCAGAAGGTAAGTTCAATGAGGGTAAGGGCATTTCTTTTGTTCAATGCTATATACACAAAGCCTAAAATAATATTCAATAAGTACATGTCGAGTAAAAAGAAAAGATAATTTATCTTTTACAGAAAAGTCGCCACTAAGCAATAATTTAAAGCACCACTTCATAGGACTTGAGAACCAAAACAGTGTAAGAGGAATATTTAATTCTACTATATTAAAAACTCACAGTTTCAAAATTAACAATTTTCTAGTTACTTATTAAATGAATTAAAATACATAAAATTATAATCTCCCTCCTCCACCAAAAGAAAAAAAATTAAATTCTCAGAAAAATAATACCTACAATAACTTTTTAGCAAGAGTTTTGTTTTGTAAAAATGTGAGAGAGGGAACAGGATCATACATATTCAATTTCTTATATTAATAGATATTTAAGCTATTTACTTTAAATCTGAAAAATGGCAAGCTAGAAGATAAGGAAATATCCTACTCAATTAGGTAATCATCTTATACTGAAATGATGCACTTTAAATTTCTGAGAAAACATTTATTCTAAAACATGGTAAAGATTCAGACTACAGCCATCTGTGTTTGTCATTTGGAAGCCAATTATAAAAATGTTAACATATGCAGTCACAGAAATAGTTGCAAAAGATTTACTGGAAAGATACAATGTCCATATATAATTGTCTTTCAAAACTGGTTAGGTTCTCAAGCAAATGTCTTACCTTGACCAGAACATGAATAAATGAGTAAATACAAATAATAATTTATTCCTTAAACTTAAGATTTTTAACTTCATAAATGATCATTCTGAATAAAACAATGAATTTTTAAAAGGCTGTATGTATAAAATATGCCAAGTTTTTGGCCAGGCGCAGTGACCCATGCCTGTAACCCCTGTACTTTGGAAGGCCGAGGCAGGTGATTGCCTGAGGTTGGGAGATGGAGACCAGCCTGACCAACATGGTGAAATCTGGTCTCTACTCAAAATACAAACCTTAGCTGGGCATGGTGGGGCATGCCTATGATTCCAGCTACTCAGGAGGCTGAGGCATGAGAACCACTTTAACCCAGGAGGCGGAGGTTGCAGTGAGCTGACATGTGCCACTGTACTCCAGCCTGGGTGACAGAATGAGACTCCATCTCAAAA